>NC_136265.1:176726583-176797938 GCF_964187855.1 Myxine glutinosa
GGATGACTGACTGGAGGTGAGAGTTGAGATGACTGACTGGAGATGAGAGTTGGGATGACTGACTGGAGGTGAGAGTTGGGATGACTGACTGGAGGTGAGAGTTGAGATAACTGACTGGAGGTGAGAGTTGGGATGACTGACTGGAGGTGAGAGTTGGGATGTCTGACTAGAGTTGGGATGTCTGACTGGAGGTGAGAGTTGGGATGTCTGACTGGAGTTGGGATGGATATATATAAATACAGTACACATACACACACACACATCTATCTATAATTCCAGTAATCTCTGTGTGTGTGTGTGTGTGTGTGTGTGTGTGTGTGTGTGTGTGTGTGTGTGTGTGTGTGTATGTGTGTATGTCTGTGTGTTTGTCTGTGACCGCTGTTTCTCGACAACCACGGGTCCGATATACTTGAAACTTGCCAGGTATATTGCTGGGGACCCGAGGATGTGCCTTTTCAAGGTTTCATATTAATCGGACAAGTAGTTACCGAGCTATGTCCAAAAAACGATTCAACCAATCAGAGAGCAGCGAGTTATCACGTGTGCCGAACGTGGCGAACAGACTCTGCCTCGGATGGCACATTTGAGAGCGTATTCATTTATTTCACGTTGGCAAACTATGTTGCCGCTATGTTGGCGTTAAACTATGTTTTAAAACTAATTAAAACTAATTTGCGATTCTTTCGCTTTCCTGCGCGTTTGTGCACGCTATGGCGATTTCTTTACCAAACTCCGCAAGCCGTTCGCTTTGGACCAAACCATTTCATGTAAATAGAGGGGGGGGGATTGTCACCGTACTCGCAAGCCGTTCGCTTTGGACCAAACCATTTCATGTAAATAGAGGGGGGGGGGATTGTCACCGTACTCGCAAGCCGTTCGCTTTGGACCAAACCATTTCATGTAAATAGAGGGGGGGGATATAATTTTAGATATAGATATAGTACGGGCATGCCCTAGTATATATGTGAATATGACATGAATTGACATTGTTGTGTGTGTGGTGTCCATGTAATGAGGTGATTGGAACAAAATATGTTTTCAGGTGTGTAAAGGTATCCATCTCACATGACGGTGAGTGCAACTCACCGGTGGTTAGTTGGATAGAGAGCACGTCCTTGTCCAGGTCGAAGGGTCGGTTGAGCAGTATCCGCAGATCGAATGGTTGTCCCCGCCTCACCACGAGGCCCGGACCCTCATACTCGTTGGTGTGATGAGCTGCGCCATTGTCTACTCCCAGGAACTCCACGGAGAGCACAGAAAATGGATCAATTGAATCTGGGACAAACAAGGACACACAGCTATCATCGACAAGTGGTCAGAAAAGTCTATTTCAACCACACGAAGTGCTCTAAAACATCAAATTCTACTTGTAATTCAATCTGAACAAAACATTAAAAACAAACTGAATTTTATCTGTCATGAAAAACTCGTTTGAAAAGGAACAAAAGTTAACTCGTTGAGTTAACTAGTCAAGGCAGAAGCCAGTTTTATGCTACGTTTTGTTTTGCAGCTTCAATCTGATCTTTGTCAAACTTTAACCTCAAACAAAGTCGATTGACAAAGCAATTTATGGAGAACAATGGCAGATGATGGGATGTTCCAAACTCAGAGCCAAGAGATGACTTATTTGGACAAAACAAACAACCACTTCAGACAGTTTGGGCAATTATCCATCATCCAAAAATGGCACAATCTCATGATGAAACATATCAGGACGTTTTAATAGCACAAAATTGGTAACGCTCAGCTAAACGTTTAAAATAGATAGATGGTGAATTGCGATGGATCCAAAAGTTTCCTTGGCACTCGGATGTAAGGACCAGACACAATGTTACTCCTGCGCAAGTTCGTGAAAACAAAATGGAGCAAAAGGTTCGGGAGGAAGTTTCCACACTTTATTCAATTATGGGTTCAGCTGTGATAACAAGTGTTTGGCTCCTGCAATGAAAAGTCGCAAATCTTGTGCTGAGTTTGTCGTTTCATGTTAAGTCCAGTTACATGTTTGCAAAACGTCAACGGAGAGCTTAATAACGCGGTCTGCACGGACAATTCTCGACAAAACGGTTTACACGGACAATCCTCAATAATATGGTCTGGTTTACACAGACAATCCTCAATAACATGGTCTGGTTTACACAGACAATCCTCAATAACATGGTCTGGTTTACACAGATAATCCTCCATAACATGATCTGGTTTACACAGACAATCCTCAATAACATGGTCTGGTTTACACAGACAATCCTCAATAACATGGTCTGGTTTACACAGATAATCCTCCATAACATGATCTGGTTTACACAGACAATCCTCAATAACATGGTCTGGTTTACACAGACAATCCTCAATAACATGGTCTGGTTTACACAGATAATCCTCCATAACATGATCTGGTTTACACAGACAATCCTCAATAACATGGTCTGGTTTACACAGATAATCCTCAATAACATCGTCTGGTTTACACAGAAAATCCTCAATAACATGGTCTGGTTTACACAGATAATCCTCAATAACGGTCTGGTTTACACAGACAATCCTCAATAACATGGTCTGGTTTACACAGACAATCCTCAATAACATGGTCTGGTTTACACAGATAATCCTCCATAACATGATCTGGTTTACACAGATAATCCTCCATAACATGATCTGGTTTGCACAGATAATCCTCAATAACATGGTCTGGTTGACACAGATAATCCTCCATAACATGATCTGGTTTACACAGACAATCCTCAATAACATGGTCTGGTTTACACAGATAATCCTCCATAACATGATCTGGTTTACACAGACAATCCTCAATAACATGGTCTGGTTTACACAGACAATCCTCAATAACATGGTCTGGTTTACACAGATAATCCTCCATAACATGATCTGGTTTACACAGACAATCCTCAATAACATGGTCTGGTTTACACAGATAATCCTCAATAACATCGTCTGGTTTACACAGAAAATCCTCAATAACATGGTCTGGTTTACACAGATAATCCTCAATAACGGTCTGGTTTACACAGACAATCCTCAATAACATGGTCTGGTTTACACAGACAATCCTCAATAACATGGTCTGGTTTACACAGATAATCCTCCATAACATGATCTGGTTTACACAGACAATCCTCAATAACATGGTCTGGTTTACACAGATAATCCTCCATAACATGATCTGGTTTACACAGACAATCCTCAATAACATGGTCTGGTTTACACAGACAATCCTCAATAACATGGTCTGGTTTACACAGACAATCCTCAATAACATGGTCTGGTTTACACAGACAATCCTCAATAACATGGTCTGGTTTACACAGATAATCCTCCATAACATGATCTGGTTTACACAGACAATCCTCAATAACATGGTCTGCTTTACACAGATAATCCTCAATAACATCGTCTGGTTTACACAGACAATCCTCAATAACATGGTCTGGTTTACACAGATAATCCTCAATAACATCGTCTGCTTTACACAGATAATCCTCAATAACATCGTCTGGTTTACACAGACAATCCTCAATAACATGGTCTGGTTTACACAGACAATCCTCAATAACATGGTCTGCTTTACACAGATAATCCTCAATAACATCGTCTGGTTTACACAGACAATCCTCAATAACATGGTCTGGTTTACACAGACAATCCTCAATAACATGGTCTGGTTTACACAAGCAATCCTCAATAACATGGTCTGGTTTACACAGATAATCCTCAATAATATGGTCTGGTTTACACAGATAATCCTCAATAACATGGTCTGGTTTACACAGATAATCCTCCATAACATGATCTGGTTTACACAGACAATCCTCAATAACATGGTCTGCTTTACACAGATAATCCTCAATAACATCGTCTGGTTTACACAGACAATCCTCAATAACATGGTCTGGTTTACACAGACAATCCTCAATAACATGGTCTGGTTTACACAAGCAATCCTCAATAACATGGTCTGGTTTACACAGATAATCCTCAATAACATGGTCTGGTTTACACAGATAATCGTCAATAACATGGTCTGGTTTACACAGATAATCGTCAATAACATGGTCTGGTTTACACAGATAATCGTCAATAACATGGTCTGGTTTACACAGATAATCCTCAATAACATGGTCTGGTTTACACAGATAATCCTCAATAACATGGTCTGGTTTACACAGATAATCGTCAATAACATGGTCTGGTTTACACAGATAATCCTCAATAACATGGTTTGGTTTACACAGATAATCGTCAATAACATGGTCTGGTTTACACAGACAATCCTCAATAACATGGTCTGGTTTACACAGATAATCCTCAATAACATGGTCTGGTTTACACAGATAATCCTCAATAATATGGTCTGGTTTACACAGATAATCCTCAATAACATGGTCTGGTTTACACAGATAATCGTCAATAACGGTTTGGTTTACACAGATAATCCTCAATAACATGGTCTGGTTTACACAGATAATCGTTAATAACGGTTTGGTTTACACAGATAATCCTCAATAACATGGTCTGGTTTACACAGATAATCCTCAATAATGGTCTGGTTTACACAGATAATCCTCAATAACATGGTCTGGTTTACACAGATAATCCTCAATAACGGTCTGGTTTACACAGATAATCCTCAATAACATGGTCTGGTTTACACAGATAATCCTCAATAACGGTCTGGTTTACACAGATAATCCTCAATAACATGGTCTGGTTTACACAGATAATCCTCAATAACGGTTTGGTTTACACAGATAATCCTCAATAACATGGTCTGGTTTACACAGATAATCCTCAATAACGGTTTGGTTTACACAGATAATCCTCAATAACATGGTCTGGTTTACACAGATAATCCTCAATAACAGTCTGGTTTACACAGATAATCCTCAATAACATGGTCTGGTTTACACAGATAATCCTCAATAACGGTCTGGTTTACACAGATAATCCTCAATAACATGGTATGGTTTACACAGATAATCCTCAATAACATGGTCTGGTTTACACAGATAATCCTCAATAACGGTCTGGTTTACACAGATAATCCTCAATAACATGGTCTGGTTGACACAGATAATCCTCCATAACATGATCTGGTTTGCACAGATAATCCTCAATAACATGGTCTGGTTGACACAGATAATCCTCCATAACATGATCTGGTTTGCACAGATAATCCTCAATAACATGGTCTGGTTGAAACAGATAATCCTCAATAACATGGTTTGGTTTACACAGATAATCCTCAATAACATGGTCTGGTTTACACAGATAATCCTCAATAATGGTTTGGTTTACACAGATAATCCTCAATAACATGGTCTGGTTTACACAGATAATCCTCAATAACGGTCTGGTTTACACAGATAATCCTCAATAACATGGTCTGGTTTACACAGATAATCCTCAATAACGGTCTGGTTTACACAGATAATCCTCAATAACATGGTCTGGTTTACACAGATAATCCTCAATAACGGTCTGGTTTACATAGATAATCCTCAATAACATGGTCTGGTTGACACAGATAATCCTCCATAACATGATCTGGTTTACACAGATAATCCTCAATAACGGTCTGGTTTACACAGATAATCCTCAATAACATGGTCTGGTTTACACAGATAATCCTCAATAACATGGTCTGGTTTACACAGATAATCCTCAATAACGGTCTGGTTTACACAGATAATCCTCAATAACATGGTCTGGTTTACACAGATAATCCTCAATAATATGGTCTGGTTTACACAGATAATCCTCAATAACATGGTCTGGTTTACACAGATAATCCTCAATAACGGTCTGGTTTACACAGATAATCCTCAATAACATGGTCTGGTTGACACAGATAATCCTCCATAACATGATCTGGTTTGCACAGATAATCCTCAATAACATGGTCTGGTTGACACAGATAATCCTCCATAACATGGTCTGGTTTACACATAATCCTCAATAACATGGTCTGGTTTACACAGATAATCCTCCATAACATGATCTGGTTTACGCAGATAATCCTCAATAACATAGTCTGGTTTACACAGATAATCCTCAATAATATGGTCTGGTTTACACAGATAATCCTCAATAACATGGTCTGGTTTACACAGACAATCCTCAATAATATGGTCTGGTTTACACAGATAATCCTCAATAACATGGTCTGGTTTACCCAGACAATCCTCAATAATATGGTCTGGTTTACACAGACAATCCTCATTAACATGGTTTGGTTTACACGGACAATCCTCCATAACATGATCTGGTTTACACAGATAATCCTCAATAACATGGTCTGGTTTACACAGATAATCCTCCATAACATGCTTTGGTTTACACAGATAATCCTCCATAACATGGTCTGGTTTACACAGATAATCCTCCATAACATGCTTTGGTTTACACAGATAATCCTCCATAACATGCTTTGGTTTACACAGATAATCCTCCATAACATGGTTTGGTTTACACAGATAATCCTCCATAACATGGTTTGGTTTACACAGATAATCCTCCATAACATGGTTTGGTTTACACAGATAATCCTCCAGAACATGCTTTGGTTTACACAGATAATCCTCCATAACATGGTTTGGTTTACACAGATAATCCTCAATAACATGGTTTGGTTTACACAGATAATCCTCCATAACATGGTTTGGTTTACACAGATAATCCTCCATAACATGGTTTGGTTTACACAGATAATCCTCAATAACGGTCTGGTTTACACAGATAATCCTCCATAACATGGTTTGGTTTACACAGATAATCCTCCATAACATGGTTTGGTTTACACAGATAATCCTCCATAACATGGTTTGGTTTACACAGATAATCCTCAATAACGGTCTGGTTTACACAGATAATCCTCCATAACATGGTTTGGTTTACACAGATAATCCTCAATAACATGGTCT
This sequence comes from Myxine glutinosa, assembly GCF_964187855.1. NCBI lineage: Eukaryota > Metazoa > Chordata > Myxini > Myxiniformes > Myxinidae > Myxine > Myxine glutinosa. The sequence goes on from NC_136265.1 coordinate 176,733,519, forward strand.
GGGTTACACAGATAATCCTCCATAACATGGTTTGGTTTACACAGATAATCCTCAATAATATGGTCTGGTTTACACAGATAATCCTCAATAACATGGTCTGGTTTACACGGATAATCCTCAATAATATGGTCTGGTTTACACGGATAATCCTCAATAATATGGTCTGGTTTACACGGATAATCCTCAATAACATGGTCTGGTTTACACGGATAATCCTCAATAATATGGTCTGGTTTACACGGATAATCCTCAATAACATGGTCTGGTTTACACGGATAATCCTCAATAATATGGTCTGGTTTACACGGATAATCCTCAATAACATGGTCTGGTTTACACGGATAATCCTCAATAATATGGTCTGGTTTACACGGATAATCCTCAATAACATGGTCTGGTTTACACGGATAATCCTCAATAATATGGTCTGGTTTACACGGATAATCCTCAATAACATGGTTTGGTTTTCACGGACAATCCTCCATAACATGATCTGGTTTACACAGAAAATCCTCAATAACATGGTCTGGTTTACACAGATAATCCTCAATAACATGGTCTGGTTTACACAGATAATCCTCCATTAAAAGTCTGGTTTACACAGATAATCCTCAATAACATGGTCTGGTTTACACAGACAATCCTCAATAACATGGTCTGCTTTACACAGATAATCCTCAATAACATCGTCTGGTTTACACAGACAATCCTCAATAACATGGTCTGGTTTACACAGACAATCCTCAATAACATGGTCTGGTTTACACAAGCAATCCTCAATAACATGGTCTGGTTTACACAGATAATCCTCAATAACATGGTCTGGTTTACACAGATAATCGTCAATAACATGGTCTGGTTTACACAGATAATCGTCAATAACATGGTCTGGTTTACACAGATAATCGTCAATAACATGGTCTGGTTTACACAGATAATCCTCAATAACATGGTCTGGTTTACACAGATAATCCTCAATAACATGGTCTGGTTTACACAGATAATCGTCAATAACATGGTCTGGTTTACACAGATAATCCTCAATAACATGGTCTGGTTTACACAGATAATCGTCAATAACATGGTCTGGTTTACACAGACAATCCTCAATAACATGGTCTGGTTTACACAGATAATCCTCAATAACATGGTCTGGTTTACACAGATAATCCTCAATAATATGGTCTGGTTTACACAGATAATCCTCAATAACATGGTCTGGTTTACACAGATAATCGTCAATAACGGTTTGGTTTACACAGATAATCCTCAATAACATGGTCTGGTTTACACAGATAATCGTTAATAACGGTTTGGTTTACACAGATAATCCTCAATAACATGGTCTGGTTTACACAGATAATCCTCAATAATGGTCTGGTTTACTCAGATAATCCTCAATAACATGGTCTGGTTTACACAGATAATCCTCAATAACGGTCTGGTTTACACAGATAATCCTCCATAACATGGTTTGGTTTACACAGATAATCCTCCATAACATGATCTGGTTTACACAGATAATCCTCCATAACATGGTTTGGTTTACACAGATAATCCTCAATAACATGGTCTGGTTTACACAGATAATCCTCAATAACGGTCTGGTTTACACAGATAATCCTCAATAACATGGTCTGGTTTACACAGATAATCCTCAATAACGGTTTGGTTTACACAGATAATCCTCAATAACATGGTCTGGTTTACACAGATAATCCTCAATAATGGTCTGGTTTACACAGATAATCCTCAATAACATGGTCTGGTTTACACAGATAATCCTCAATAACAGTCTGGTTTACACAGATAATCCTCAATAACATGGTCTGGTTTACACAGATAATCCTCAATAACGGTCTGGTTTACACAGATAATCCTCAATAACATGGTCTGGTTTACACAGATAATCCTCAATAACATGGTCTGGTTTACACAGATAATCCTCAATAACGGTCTGGTTTACACAGATAATCCTCAATAACATGGTCTGGTTGACACAGATAATCCTCCATAACATGATCTGGTTTGCACAGATAATCCTCAATAACATGGTCTGGTTGACACAGATAATCCTCCATAACATGATCTGGTTTGCACAGATAATCCTCAATAACATGGTCTGGTTGAAACAGATAATCCTCAATAACATGGTTTGGTTTACACAGATAATCCTCAATAACATGGTCTGGTTTACACAGATAATCCTCAATAATGGTTTGGTTTACACAGATAATCCTCAATAACATGGTCTGGTTTACACAGATAATCCTCAATAACGGTCTGGTTTACACAGATAATCCTCAATAACATGGTCTGGTTTACACAGATAATCCTCAATAACGGTCTGGTTTACACAGATAATCCTCAATAACATGGTCTGGTTTACACAGATAATCCTCAATAACGGTCTGGTTTACACAGATAATCCTCAATAACATGGTCTGGTTGACACAGATAATCCTCCATAACATGATCTGGTTTACACAGATAATCCTCAATAACGGTCTGGTTTACACAGATAATCCTCAATAACATGGTCTGGTTTACACAGATAATCCTCAATAACATGGTCTGGTTTACACAGATAATCCTCAATAACGGTCTGGTTTACACAGATAATCCTCAATAACATGGTCTGGTTGACACAGATAATCCTCCATAACATGATCTGGTTTGCACAGATAATCCTCAATAACATGGTCTGGTTGACACAGATAATCCTCCATAACATGGTCTGGTTTACACATAATCCTCAATAACATGGTCTGGTTTACACAGATAATCCTCCATAACATGATCTGGTTTACGCAGATAATCCTCAATAACATAGTCTGGTTTACACAGATAATCCTCAATAATATGGTCTGGTTTACACAGATAATCCTCAATAACATGGTCTGGTTTACACAGACAATCCTCAATAATATGGTCTGGTTTACACAGATAATCCTCAATAACATGGTCTGGTTTACCCAGACAATCCTCAATAATATGGTCTGGTTTACACAGACAATCCTCATTAACATGGTTTGGTTTACACGGACAATCCTCCATAACATGATCTGGTTTACACAGATAATCCTCAATAACATGGTCTGGTTTACACAGATAATCCTCCATAACATGCTTTGGTTTACACAGATAATCCTCCATAACATGGTCTGGTTTACACAGATAATCCTCCATAACATGCTTTGGTTTACACAGATAATCCTCCATAACATGCTTTGGTTTACACAGATAATCCTCCATAACATGGTTTGGTTTACACAGATAATCCTCCATAACATGATCTGGTTTACACAGATAATCCTCCATAACATGGTTTGGTTTACACAGATAATCCTCAATAACATGGTCTGGTTTACACAGATAATCCTCCATAACATGGTTTGGTTTACACAGATAATCCTCAATAACATGGTCTGGGTTACACAGATAATCCTCCATAACATGGTTTGGTTTACACAGATAATCCTCAATAATATGGTCTGGTTTACACAGATAATCCTCAATAACATGGTCTGGTTTACACGGATAATCCTCAATAATATGGTCTGGTTTACACGGATAATCCTCAATAATATGGTCTGGTTTACACGGATAATCCTCAATAACATGGTCTGGTTTACACGGATAATCCTCAATAATATGGTCTGGTTTACACGGATAATCCTCAATAACATGGTCTGGTTTACACGGATAATCCTCAATAATATGGTCTGGTTTACACGGATAATCCTCAATAACATGGTCTGGTTTACACGGATAATCCTCAATAATATGGTCTGGTTTACACGGATAATCCTCAATAACATGGTCTGGTTTACACGGATAATCCTCAATAATATGGTCTGGTTTACACGGATAATCCTCAATAACATGGTTTGGTTTTCACGGACAATCCTCCATAACATGATCTGGTTTACACAGAAAATCCTCAATAACATGGTCTGGTTTACACAGATAATCCTCAATAACATGGTCTGGTTTACACAGATAATCCTCCATTACATGGTCTGGTTGACACAGATAATCCTCCATAACATGGTCTGGTTTACACGGACAATCCTCAATAACATGGTCTGGTTTACACAGATAATCCTCAATAACATGGTCTGGTTTACACAGATAATCCTCCATAACATGGTCTAGTTTACACAGACAATCCTCAATAACATGGTCTAGTTTACACAGACAATCCTCAATAACATGGTGTAGTTTACACGGACAATCCTCAATAACATGGTCTGGTTTACACGGACAATCCCAAATAACATGGTGTGGTTTACACGGACAATCCTCCATAACATGGTCTGGTTTACACAGACAATCCTCAATAACATGGTGTTGTTTACACAGACAATCCTCAATAACATTGTCTGGTTTACATGGTCAATTGTCAAAAACATGGTCTGGTTTACACAGACAATCCTCAATAACATGGTGTTGTTTACACAGACAATCCTCAATAACATTGTCTGGTTTACACAGACAATCCTCAATAACATGGTCTGGTTTACACAGACAATCCTCCATAACATGGTCTGGTTTACACAGACAATCCTCCATAACATGGTCTGGTTTACACAGACAATCCTCCATAACATGGTGTTGTTTACACAGACAATCCTCCATAACATGGTGTTGTTTACACGGACAATCCTCAATAACATTGTCTGGTTTACACGGATAATCCTCAACACCGTGTCTCTCGTATAGTGCTTGGTCTCTATGGACAATTTTAGACAAAACGGTCCATTCTGATAATCCCCGATAAATCGGTCCGCTCCAATAAAGTGGGATAACATGGTCTGTTTGGATAATAAATCGATAACATGGTCTCGGAAAATCCTCCATAACACAGTCCAATCAGATCACGTTTAGCTCAGATAACTCAGATAACATAAAGCAAACCTGTAAAAGTCCGTGAAGATAATCAAAGCAACTCTGAAATATTGACAAACCCACTTAGCAATCTTACCCCCAGAGTCACCAATTGCTGGCTCGTTGGGGGTGGTAGCGTGTGGCACAGTGACTGGTTCGTTTTGTGGTCCTTTCTTGTCGTCCAACTCGGTCTCTTCAGGACTGTATGAGGCTCGCGCACAACAATGGCAGCAAAAGAACCAGCGACAGTGGGCAGCCAGGCCACCAGTCTTTGTGGCGGGGTCTTGAGCTTGCCCGGTCTGTCCTGCTCCAGGTGTGCTTTGCGGCTCAGTAGATGGGGACAACGAGGCAGTGGGGTGCCGGCCAAGTCCCGAGGTGGCATTTGGGTGCCCAGGGTGGTTCATAGTCACTGATAATTCACCAAAAGACCTCGAGCATTTTCAAGAATATGGAACACCTGATTCGTTCTTGTGCGGGGAATGGAACCTGAAAATGTAGAGGATTGTTAAACATGTCTGAGTATTTCGAACGACAAGATGTAGAGCAGTTCCAGCTCAGAGTACAAAATAAACTTTATAACCATTCGTCACTCACTCCCAAATCTTGTAAATAGCAAATAGGTGTCCCAGGTTGCCAGGTGCAGTTCTAGTCCTGTTCCGAAATATTGTAAATAGCCAACAGGTATCCGACGTTGCCAGGTGCAGTTCTAATCCTGTTGGCATTTGGAAGAAATAAAATGTTGTTTCCCCCCATTTTTTGTGGGGTCTGAAGGATTTCCGTCGACCCACTGAGGAATGTGCTCGAGGATCATTTAATATTAGTTTTCACATCAATACAAAGCTTCAGGCAGTGCACAGAAATCAAAAAATAAATCAAACTTTGTGAGGAAGCGTTTCAGGCAAAAAGAACATTCCTGTAACTCACTAATGAACACACAAACTGCCTGAAAGTTTGACGAAGATCAGTTTGGCCATCTCTTAGTAAAATGGTGACAAACAAACATAAACAAACACACACACACTACATTTCAAGTGTTAGTTTGTGTGTTTGTTTGTTGCGCTTTCACGGCTGAAACATTTTGGGTGCAGGTACTTCAGAATCTGGGCAAGGTTTTAACACATGTTGAAGGTTTTAACACATGTTGAAGGTTTTAACACATGTTGAAGGTTTTAACACACGTTGAAGGTTTTAACACACGTTGAAGGTTTTAACACACGTTGAAGGTTTTAACACACACGTTGAAGGTTTTAACACATGTTGAAGGTTTTAACACATGTTGAAGGTTTTAACACATGTTGAAGGTTTTAACACACGTTGAAGGTTTTAACACATGTTGACGGTTTTAACACATGTTGAAGGTTTTAACACACGTTGAAGGTTTTAACACATGTTGAAGGTTTTAACACACGTTGAAGGTTTTAACACACGTTGAAGGTTTTAACACATGTTGAAGGTTTTAACACATGTTGAAGGTTTTAACACATGTTGAAGGTTTTAACACACGTTGAAGGTTTTAACACATGTTGACGGTTTTAACACATGTTGAAGGTTTTAACACACGTTGAAGGTTTTAACACATGTTGAAGGTTTTAACACACGTTGAAGGTTTTAACACATGTTGAAGGTTTTAACACATGTTGAAGATTTTAACACACGTTGAAGGTTTTAACACATGTTAAAGGTTTTAACACGTGTTGAAGGTTTTAACACATGTTGAAGGTTTTAACACATGTTGAAGGTTTTAACACACGTTGAAGGTTTTAACACATGTTAAAGGTTTTAACACATGTTGAAGGTTTTAACACATGTTGAAGATTTTAACACACGTTGAAGGTTTTAACGCATGTTAAAGGTTTTAACACATGTTGAAGGTTTTAACACATGTTGAAGGTTTTAACACACGTTGAAGGTTTTAACACACGTTGAAGGTTTTAACACATGTTAAAGGTTTTAACACATGTTGAAGGTTTTAACACACGTTGAAGGTTTTAACACACGTTGAAGGTTTTAACACATGTTGAAGGTTTTAACACATGTTGAAGGTTTTAACACATGTTGAAGGTTTTAACACACGTTAAAGGTTTTAACACATGTTGAAGGTTTTAACACACGTTGAAGGTTTTAACACACGTTGAAGGTTTTAACACATGTTGAAGGTTTTAACACATGTTGAAGGTTTTAACACATGTTGAAGGTTTTAACACATGTTGAAGGTTTTAACACATGTTGAAGGTTTTAACACATGTTGAAGGTTTTAACACATGTTGAAGGTTTTAACACATGTTAACGGTTTAACACATGTTGAAGGTTTTAACACATGTTGACGGTTTTAACACACGTTGAAGGTTTTAATACATGTTGAAGGTTTTAACACACGTTGAAGGTTTTAACACACGTTGAAGGTTTTAACACACGTTGAAGGTTTTAACACACGTTGAAGGTTTTGACACACGTTGACGGTTTTAACACACGTTGAAGGTTTTAACACATGTTGAAGGTTTTAACACATGTTGACGGTTTTAACACATGTTGAAGGTTTTAACACATGTTGAAGGTTTTAACACACCTTGAAGGTTTTAACACACGTTGAAGGTTTTAACACACGTTGAAGTTTTTAACACACGTTCAAGGTTTTAACACGTTGAAGGTTTTAACACATGTTGAAGGTTTTAACATATGTTGAAGGTTTTAACACATGTTGAAGGTTTTAACACATGTTGAAGGTTTTAACACATGTTGAAGGTTTTAACACATGTTGAAGTTTTTAACAGATGTTGAAGGTTTTAACACATGTTGGTCGTGAGGGTCGATTTGAGGGCACCAGATGCTGCTAGAAAGTGTACATTGGGATGTAGGGTCAGGCAGAGGGGTATTGCTGACCATACACAAAAGCCAACCCCACACCCGAACCATAACCAAACCACCCTACACCCAGACGAATACACCCCAAAACCGAACCAAGACACCCCCTACCACCCGGACCAGGACGAAGCCACCCCCACATCCGAACCAAGACACGACCACACCCAAACCAAAAAACAAGTTACCCCACCACCCGGAACAAGCCACCCCTACACCTGAAACAAAACACCCACACACTCAAAACACAACCAAGCCCCCCACAACCAAACCAAGAAACGCCCAAACCCAACCAAGCCACCCTCTCCCCAGAGCCAAAAGTCGCTCCCGCCAGAAACAAGAGACCACCCCTTCCCCCCCCCCCCCCCACACCAGAACCAAGAGATCCCCACACCAGAACCAAGAAACCCCACACCAGAACCAAGAGACCCCACACCAGAACCAGACCACACCAGAACCAGACCACAACAGAACCAGACCACACCAGAACCAGACCCCCACACCAGAACAAATCGTTCCCACACGAGAACCAAGAGATACCACACCAGAACCAAGAGACCCCACACCAGAACCAAGAGACCCCACACCAGAACCAGACCACACCAGAACAAATCGTTCCCACACGAGAACCAAGAGATCCCACACCAGAACCAAGAGACCCCACACCAGAACCAAGAGACCCCACACCAGAACCAGACCACACCAGAACCAGACCACACCAGAACCAGACCACACCAGAACCAGACCCCCACACCAGAACAAATCGTTCCCACACGAGAACCAAGAGATCCCACACCAGAACCAAGAGACCCCACACCAGAACCAAGAGACCCCACACCAGAACCAGACCACACCAGAACCAGACCACACCAGAACCAGACCCCCACACCAGAACAAATCGTTCCCACACGAGAACCAAGAGATCCCACACCAGAACCAGACCCCCACACCAGAATAAATAGATCCCACCCCAGAACCAAGAGATCACACCCCAGAACCAGACCCCCACACCAGACCAAGAGATCCCACCCCAGAACCAACACCAACTTCAACACCAAACGACCCTCTCCCTCCCCACACGTACCTCATGCTGAAAGTGAAAGACTCTCTGAAGACTCGCGTGCGATATAAAAAGGCAACGAGGCGGGGTTTGCGCACACCCTCGATCCACACGCTCATAGCTCATAATCCTCTGTGACTGTGTGCGTGTGTGTCAATGGGTGTCGTTATCTTTCCCGAACATTACTCACCAGTCACTCCCACTCCAAAATTACTTCACCCTCACAAACCCTCCCTCCCTTCTACTCCAAACTCCCTCCGTCCGACTCCACACTCCCTTATACTTCACACTCCATCCGACTCCACACTCCCTCCGACTCCACACTCCCTCCGACTTCACACTCCATCCTCCCCGATCCCCATTCACCCCACTATCTCTTTCCTCCCCTCCAGATCCCCCCACCTTCCTCTCATCCCACATATCCCCCCTTGAGCCCACAAACCCTTTCGCATCCCCTTTCGGCCCCACGATTCTCCACAAATCCGCGGAATTCACATTCACAGCTGTTTCGCGAATTCCACAAACTCGTGTGGCGAAGTTTTTAAACTAAAACGAGTTTTACTTACAACGAACTCACGCATAAAGTCACATTCCAATATGATTCCTACAACACACTCACATTCAAATATGATTCCTGCAACACACTCACATTCAAATATGATTCCTGCAACACACTCACATTCCAATATGATTCCTACAACACACTCACATTCAAATATGATTCCTGCAACACACTCACATTCAAATATGATTCCTGCAACACACTCACATTCCAATATGATTCCGACAACACACTCACATTCCAATATGATTCCGACAACACACTCACATTCCAATATGATTCCTACAACACACTCACATTCCAATATGATTCTGACAACACACTCACATTCCAATATGATTCCGACAACACACTCACATTCCAATATGATTCCTACAACACACTCACATTCCAATATGATTCCTACAACACACTCACATTCAAATATGATTCCTGCAACACACTCACATTCCAATATGATTCCGACAACACACTCACATTCCAATATGATTCCGACAACACACTCACATTCAAATATGATTCCTGCAACACACTCACATTCCAATATGATTCCGACAACACACTCACATTCCAATATGATTCCGACAACACACTCACATTCAAATATGATTCCTGCAACACACTCACATTCCAATATGATTCCGACAACACACTCACATTCCAATATGATTCCGACAACACACTCACATTCCAATATGATTCCTACAACACACTCACATTCCAATATGATTCCGACAACACACTCACATTCCAATATGATTCAGACAACACACTCACATTCCAATATGATTCCTACAACACACTCACATTCCAATATGATTCCTACAACACACTCACATTCAAATATGATTCCTGCAACACACTCACATTCCAATATGATTCCGACAACACACTCACATTCCAATATGATTCCGACAACACACTCACATTCAAATATGAGTCCGACAACACACTCACATTCAAATATGATTCCGACAACACACTCACATTCCAATATGATTCCTACAACACACTCACATTCCAATATGATTCCTACAACACACTCACATTGAAATATGATTCCGACAACACACTCACATTCCAATATGATTCCGACAACACCCTCACATTCAAATATGATTCCGACAACACACTCACATTCAAATATGATTCCTACAACACACTCACATTCAAATATGATTCCTACAACACACTCACATTCCAATATGATTCCTACAACACACTCACATTCAAATATGATTCTGACAACACACTCACATTCAAATATGATTCCGACAACACACTCACATTCAAATACGATTCCTACAACACACTCACATTCAAATATGATTCCTACAACACACTCACATTCAAATATGATTCCTACAACACACTCACATTCAAATATGATTCCTACAACACACTTACATTCAAATATGATTCCGACAACACACTCACATTCCAATATGATTCCTACAACACACTCACATTCAAATATGATTCCTACAACACACTCACATTCAAATATGATTCCTATAACACACTCACATTCAAATATGATTCCTACAACACACACATTCAAATATGATTCCTACAACACACTCACATTCAAATATGATTCCTATAACACACTCACATTCAAATATGATTCCTACAACACACTCACATTCAAATATGATTCCGACAACACACTCACATTCAAATATGATTCCGACAACACACTCACATTCAAATATGATTCCTACAACACACTCACATGCCAATATGATTCCGACAACACACACATTCAAATTGAATTCCTACAACACACTCTCATTCCAATATGATTCCACCAACACACTCTCATTCCAATATGATTCCTACAACCCACTCACATTCCAATATGATTCCTACAACACACTCACATGCCAATATGATTCCTACAACACACTCACATGCCAATATGATTCCTACAACACACTCACATTCCAATATGATTCCGACAACACACTCACATTCAAATATGATTCCTACAACACACTCACATGCCAATATGATTCCTACAACACACTCACATTCCAATACGATTCTGACAACACACTCACATTCCAATATGCTTCCTACAACACACTCACATTCCAATATGATTCCTACAACACACTCACATTCCAGTATAATTCCTACAACACACTCACATTCAAATATGATTACTACAACACACTCACATTCCAGTATGATTCCTACAACACACTCACATTCCAATATGCTTCCTACAACACACTCACATTCAAATATGATTCCTACAACACACTCTCATTCCAATATGATTCCTACAACACACTCACATTCAAATATGATTCCTACAACACACTCTCATTCCAATATGATTCCTACAACACACTCACATTCAAATATGATTCCTACAACACACTCACATTCCAGTATAATTCCTACAACACACTCACATTCAAATATGATTACTACAACACACTCACATTCCAGTATGATTCCTACAACACACTCACATGGCAATATGATTCCTAGAACACACTCACATTCCAATATGATTCCTACAACACACTCACATTCCAATATGATTCCTACAACACACTCACATTCCAATATGATTCCGACAACACACTCACATTCCAATATGATTCCTACAACACACTCACATTCCAATATGATTCATACAACACACTCACATTCAAATATGATTCCTGCAACACACTTAAACATACACTTACATTTCAATATGATTCCTACAACACACTCGCACTCACAGTACAATATGATTCTTATAACGCAGTAAATTTGGAAGGAGAGACATTACGGGTGGGGAGAGGGGAGTGGGGGTAGGGGGGGGGGGGGGGGACTAACGAGTGTAGAAAAGATCATGGTTTTGGATGGGGGATGATCTGAGATGGTGGTGAACACTTGTCTTGAAGAGCTGGAGGGAAGAATGAGATTGAAGAGAATGTGGAAGTTGGTTCCACAGGCGGGGAAAAAGAGGAACAAATGAGTGGAGGTGAGCAGTTTCAGTTTCGAATCCTGGATTTATGAAGTTTCACCAGTAGGGGGTTTATGGTGGATCGTGTGAGCCCTGCAGAAACCTGGGGGGGGGGGGAAGCGGGGGGGGGGGGGGGGGGAAAGTGCAGAAAGAGCAGAGGGTGCAAGACAAGAAATGAGATGATAAAGCACAGAGAGACAACCGATCTGTCTGCGAGGGCGAAGTGATCGACTTTTCTTTCTTATTTGTTTGTCCGGGCGATATCTCAGCCATCCTTTGAGCTAGGAAGCTGAAATTTGAACACAATAGTGAGCAAGTCCTTTGTCAAAAACGGTATTTCTTGTTTTTTGATTAATCAATTAATTGATTAATTATTATTATCGATTAATTAAGGAGTTATTTATTTCCTTTCTCGTCTGGGCAATATCTCAGGCACCTTTTGCGCTAGGAAGCTAATATTTGGACACGACAATGACCAAGTTCATTCCTCTTTTCTCCAACCTCTGGAACAAACTCCCCCACTCCCTTCAATCCCACTTCTCCCTCCAGGTCTTTAAAACAGCTGTTCACCACCATCTCTTATCTTCCCCCATCCAATACCTTGATCTTTTCTACCCCCGCTAATTTCACCCCAGATCCACTTTTTTTTGAAATCCCGACTTCTTTCCTGGAAGTCCTTGCAGTGTCCTTGTGTTTTATACCTTTCCCATCCCCCCCCCCCCTTCGCCTTTCCATCCCTCCTCCCCCCTAAGCCCTCTTCCTCCCACGGATCTTCGTGCTTCTCTCTCTCTCCCCATCTTGTCTCCCGCTCCCTTTATCTTATGTTTTGTGTGTCCGTTTTTTTTTGTGATTGTTGTTAGCTCTTACAGGAGCCTCGATGTTGTATACAAAAAAAAAAAAAAAGGGTTTGGCGAAAAGGATATTTTTGATTTATTGATTAATCAATTAATCAATTAATTATTTAATTATTCGAGTAATGACCTGATTAATTAATTTTTTTAGGTTACAGATTTCGCTGAAACGGTGGTGGTTTAGGTATTCTATTAGCCAAATGATTAATTATTTTATGAATGTTATTACTTGCAAAATCGAAGATTTTTCAAGTATATTGGTCGGTTGCGTTTGTGGTTCGCTCAAGGTCAATCAATAAAGTCTGTTTGTCTGTCTGTCTGTTTGTCACCGGCCTACAGGTCACAATTCCAAACCGATCGTCACGAAACTTCATCAAGTTGTATAGGTCGTCCCAATTGAGAAGCCTATTGATTTTGAGGTCAAAGGTCATCTGGAGGTCAACTTTCTAACATCGCCATTTTAAATCCGATTGACTTGACAATTGAATAGCATTTGTATATTGTCACGAAATTGGGAAACGTACTATTTTTGAGGTCAAAAGGTCAAAGGTCAACTCAAGGTCAAACTTCCAAAATCATCAAGTTTCATCTGAAAAGCCATCAATTTTCAACCGATTGACTTGAAAATTGAACAACATTTGCATATTGTCACTAAATTGGGAAACATACTATTTTTGAGGTCAAACGGTCAAAGGTCAACTCAAGGTCAAACTTCTAAAATCATCATTTTTCTTCTGAGAAAACGTCACTTTGCATCTTGTTGACCTGAGCTTTGATCAAGATCGTAAATTTTAATCTTCATGAAATGGACAATTTGCTGTGTCAATGGAATTTTTTTCTTGGGGGGGGGGGGGGGGCGGATTTTGCAAGTATCGTGCTCCGCATGACGTCTTCTTGTTTATTTATTTTCTTTCTCATCTGGGGCACCTTTTGAGCTTGGAAGCTGATATTTGGACACAACAATGACCAAGTGATTTGACTGTAAACGGTATTTTTTGATTTATTGATTCATCAATTAATCCATTAATTATTTAATTTATCCAATTAATGACTTTATTCATTAATCTTTTTAAAGTTACAGATTCGGATGAAGCGGTGGTGGTTTCGGTATTCTATTAGCCAATTGATTCGCAATTTAATTATCTTACCATTATTATTTATTTATTTTCATTATTAATTCTTTATTTATTTTCTTTCTCATCTGGGCAATATCTCAGGCCCCTTTTGCGCTAGGAAGCTAATATTTGGACATGGCAGTGACTAAGTGATGTGGCTATAAAGCATGTTTTGGATTTATTGATTAATCATTTAATTATTTAATTTTTTCAATTAATGGATTCTTTAATTAATTTTCAAAAAGTTACAGCTTCGGTTGAAGCACCAGTGGTTTAGGTGTGCGTGTGCTATTAGCCAATTGATTAAGAAAATATTTTATGATCGTTATTTATTTATTTTAATTATGCAATTAATCAATCAATTATTGTACACCTCTCCATCCCAATACAGTCCATATGAGCTGCATGGTGGTATCGCCAGGCACCCCGGCAATGCTACGCTGGAGGATATTTATTACCCTGCGCTCGCGAAGCGAAAAGCGGGGTTAAGCATTGAGCTACGTTCGTGTGCCGTGTGTGCATTGAAAAAAAATCATTTTCTCGGCAACCGTTGGTCCGATTGGCACGAAATTTTACCATGGAAGCCTCTCCACCTGTGGAATTTTTTTATTCATAATTATGACATCATAGGTCACGTGGTACGGACGCCATCTTGGAAAAACGTTACACCTCTATATCTCCCAAACCGCTCAATGGAAAAAATTGATACATGGCTCATTGTCAAGTACTCACCATGGGGAATAAGATATGTTGATGGTATCATTGGTGCCTTGATTATGACGTCATGATTCGACAAGTACAACACTTGATCTGATCAGTGTGAATAAAACAAAAATTCCTCTGCAACTGTTAGTCCGATGGACACAAAATTTTTCAGAATATGAGCGGCTCCTCCTGTATAATTTTTTATGATAATTATAACGTCATAGGTCACGTGGTACAGACGTCATCTTGGCAAAAACCGAAAAAAGTTGCACCTCTGTATCTCTGAAACCGCTTCGTGGAAAAAATTGAGACCTGGCTCATTGTCAAGTACTCCCCTTGGGGAATAAGATATGTTAATGATGATGGCATATGTTCCTTCGTTATGACGTCATAATTCGACAAGTACAACACATACGATCATTGTGAATTTTTTTTCTCAGCAACTGTTGGTCTGATGGGCACGAAATTTTCACCTTAGGAACGCGTCCTCATGTGGAATATTTTAATGATACTCATGACGTCATAGGTCATGTGGTATAGGCGCCATCTTGGAAAAACCGAAAAATGTTGCACCTGTATATCTCCGAAACCGCTGCTTGGAAAAAATTGAAACATGGCTCATTGTAAAGAACTTCATATGGGGAATAGGTGTTGTTAACGATGACGTCATTGGTGCCATAATTATGACGTCATAATTCGACAGCGACAACGCTTAGTCTGATCAGTTTGAAATGTATTGAGCATTATCTATGCAACAATAATTATATTAGAGAATATAAATTTATGATGTCATATGATGTCACGTGGTCTGGCAGCCATTTTGGATCAAAGAAAAGTATTCAAAAACAGAAGAGTTGGCTCGCACCAAGTTGACTGCGCAAGGTAAGTATTCTATGAATACCGTATAGTTTAGCGTGGGGTTTTTTTTTTCTTCAATCACTCAACCAGGGACTTTAAAAGCCACGTCATTATAAGGGTCTTTGTTGACGATTTCTGGGAATCTCACGACATTGTGAAAGAAAACATCCGTTTTCGAAAACATCTTTTAACGATGTGCAGACTGTATACGCATCAGGAAGAGGACAATTGGTTTCAGGACTCATGGTCACTTAACACTTGCAATTCCATGAGGTTTCTGCATATCCCGCGGGATTGTGATTTGAACAGGTGACCGTGATGTGTCCCGACATGTATGAGCTGTTTTGATTGCAGTTTCTGTGAAGTCGTTCTGAGCATGACAGGAGTGGGGAAGGGAACGCGTTACATATCCCACCAGAATGCAAGTTTGATTTTATAAGCAGGAGGCAGTTGAGGAGGAGGGGAGGGGGGAGGGTGATGGGACAGAGTAGGGACAGAGTTGGGAGGGGAAGGTTGAGGCCTTATTTCTGCAGGTGGGGAGCAGGGGGGGCTGATGACTTTGCTTTGGGAGGGGGGTTGATGATTTGGGTTTGGAAGGGGGGGGGTGATGATTTGGGTTTCGGAGGGGGGGGGGTTGATTTGGGTTTGGGAGGGGGGGGTGATGATTTGGGCTTGGGAGGGGGGGTGACTATTTGGGTTTGGGAGGGGGGGGTGATGATTTGGGTTTGGGAGGGGGGGGTGATTATTTGGGTTTGGGAGGGGGGGTGATTATTTGGGTTTGGGAGGAGGAGTTGATGATTTGGGTTTGGGAGGGGGGGTGATGATTTGGGTTTAGGAGGAGGGGGGGGGTGATGATTTGGGTTTGGGAGGAGGAGGTGATGATTTGGGTTTGGGAGGGGGGGGGTTGATTATTTGGGTTTGGAAGGGGGGGGGTGATGATTTGGGTTTGGGAGGAGGAGGTGATGATTTGGGTTTAAGAGGAGGGTTGATGATTTGGGTTTGGGAGGTGATTATTTGGGTTTGGGAGGGGGGGGTTGATTTGGGTTTGGGAGGGGGGGTGATTATTTGGGTTTGGGAGGGGGGGGGATTGATGATTTGGGTTTGGGAGGGGGGTATTGATGATTTGGGTTTGGGAGGGGGGTGATGACTTGGGTTTGGGAGGAGGGTGGGTTGATGATTTGGGTTTGGGAGGGGGGGGGTTGATGATTTGGGTTTGGGAGGGGGGGTGATGATTTGGGTTTAGGAGGGGGGGTTGATGATTTGGGTTTGGGAGGAGGAGGTGATGATTTGGGTTTGGGAAGGGGGGGTGATTATTTGGGTTTTGGAGGGGGGTTGATGATTTGGGTTTGGGAGGGGGAGGAGGGTTGATGACTCCACTTCTTCCATCCTTGTCATCTGGTATTCTGGACAGGTGGGCACACTGCAGATAGCCTGGCACAAAGGTGAACCAGTGAGGCAAGCACACCCTAAAAAGGTAAATTCCCACCATCCTAGTCATCACGTATTATCAGACAGGTGGGGACACTGCAGGTAGCCTGTCACAAAGGTGAGCCAGTGAGCCATGCTCGAGTACAAGGCCCTCCACAAAAGAGTCCTCGAGTTTAGGAAGGAAAAAGAAAAGCGAACCTGAAATAACAAACACAAATAACAAACACGATCACAGGTAAATGGTTTGTGCCGAAACACGTTTATTGTAATTTTAACGAACTTTGTGTACAAATTGAGACGACAGTTCCGTTTATAAAGGATGACGAACTACACATCCAAGGTGTGGCACAAAGATGAAAAGGTAACCAAACACCTAACCTATAATTACACACCTTCCGTTGAACCTTTCCAATCATTTACATCTCTTTCATGAACCTTCTTAGAATCTTCTTCATCCAATTCTTTGTACAGATATGGTCTTCTGTGACGTCATCGTCACGAGGAAACAATAGGTAGCAATAGAATAAAGATTTGTCGTTCAGATAACCCGCAAAGCTTGCTGGGAACGCAAAACAACCGGTTATAAATGTTTGGCAGATTGAGCGAAACCCTGAAGAATGTCCATCAGTATGACGAGGTGTCACGTGATTTACATTCTGCGTAATCACGAGGTTGGAGATTGCAAAGATGTGACGTCATTTTTAAACCACGACAAGGGAAGTTGTGTTGAAAGCATCTACGAGGTTGACTTGATGGAGTACTGCTCTCTACTATGGACTAGCTCCCCAGCCACACACCTGGCACCCCAGCCACACACCTGGCACCCCAGCCACACACCTGGCGCCCCAGCCACACACCTGGCTCCACAGCCACACACCTGGCTCCCCAGCAACACACCTGGCTCCCCAGCCACACACCTGGCTCCCCAGCCACACACCTGGCTCCCTAACCACACACCTGGCTCCCCAACCACACACCTGGCTCCCCAGCCACACACCTGGCTCCCCAGCCACACACCTGTCTCCTCAGCCACACACCTTGCTCAGATTGATACCGTGGAACCGAAGGCCTTCAAGATTACCTTTTCCGTGTTCAACTGCCTCTTTTCTGGTGTTGCACCCTCTGCTCTCTCCCTCCCCCTCCCCCAAAGGTTTATTCAGGGTGCATGTGGTACATCACGTGGTACACCATCTGCCCCCTTTGGTTAAACTCCCAGGATCTCTGCTCACCTCCACTCATTTATTCCTCTTTCTTTCCACCTGTGGAACCAAATCACATGTGGAACCACATCCTCTTCCATCGTATTCTTCCCTCCAGGTTTACAAGACGGCTGTTCACCACTATCACAGATCATCCCCAATACAAAACCATGATCTTTTCTACCCACGTTAACCTGCCACCACCACCAAAGTACTCGTTTTTCCAGGTTTCCCCTCCACTCCTGTGGTTGACATTTTGCGGCTATATCCATCTTGTTCTCCTCATTTCCCCCCACATCCATTTATCCCTTAAAAGCCCCCTCAATTTTTCACTCATCTCTTGCTGTTCCCCACCACCTTCTCTTTCTACTGCTATTTTACATCCTGATCCCTTCTTTGTTCTAGCTCTTCCATGAGCCTCGACTCTGTACTAAAAATCTTCCTAGAATTCACCAAATGTCTGTCTGTCTGTTCCCAGGTACCGCAAAAACGGCTGAACCGATCGCAACAAAATTTTGGGTGGGTAATCCTGAGACCCCCTGGAGTAAAATAGGCTATATTGTTTTTCCATTTTTCCCCCAATTTTTCCAAACCCCCTGGAGTAAAATAGGCTATATTGTTTTTCCATTTTTTCCCCAATTTTTCCAAACCCCCTGGAGTAAAATAGGCTATATTGTTTTTCCATTTTTTCCCAATTTTTCCAAACCCCCTGGAGTAAAATGGGCTATATTGTTTTTCCATTTTTTTCAAATTTTCCATTTTTTCCAATTTCCAATTTTTCCAAACCCCCTGGAGTAAAATGGGCTATATTGTTTTTCCTTTTTTTTTCAAATTTTCCAATTTCCAATTTTTCCAAACCTCCTGGAGTAAAATAGGCTATATTGTTTTTCCATTTTTCCCAATTTCCAATTTTTCCAAACCCCCTGGAGTAAAATAGGCTATATTGTTTTTCCAATTTTTTCCAAATTTTCCAGTTATTCAAACACGATGGAATAATATTTACCGATATGAACAGTGATGTGGCTTTTATTGAAATTCTACAAATACTGTTTAGATTTTGATGATTTGCGTGTGATATGATTTAATGGATGTTTACATGAATTGTTTAAAAAAAATTTTTAAAGCTTCAATTTCTGATATTTTGCCTTTTCATTTGGGCCTCCCAATTGAAGCCCCGCCCATAGGGCGGGTACCGTTGCTAGTCTTACTATAATTCACCAAATGTCCGTCTGGCTGTCTGTCTGTCTGTCTGTCTGTCTGTTAGAAGGTACCGTAAAAACTGCTGAACCGATCGCAAAGATATTTTGGGTGGATAATCCTGGGATCTCCAGGAGTAAAATAGGCAATTTAGTTTTCCAAATTTCAGCTTTAGTCTCCAGCATTCTCAGGTTTGGACTCCCGCATAACATTCGCGTTCGCATGACGTTCATTGTTCTCATTGTGACGATGTTGTTTTCCCGGGTGCCGCACAAACGGCTGCACCGATCGAACTCGGTGACCTCGGACAAAGACCTTTTATAACGACACGGGTTGAATCCCTGCTTGAGAGAATTCTAAACCATTTCAACTGAAGGAAACACATATCGGGAGTACATACGACATAGCGATTGTGAACACGATTCACGATCACAATTCACGATCATAGTGTATCAATCACTGTGGGACATTTGGTGAATTATAGTAAGATACTGTTTAGATTTTGATGATTTGCGTGTGATATGATTTAACGGATATTTATATGAATCGTTTAAAATAAAAAAACCCTTCAATTTCTGATATTTTGCCTTTTCATTTGGGCTTCCCAATTGAAGCCCCGCCCTTAGGGCGGGTACCGTTGCTAGTAATAATAATGTGAGGGCCCAAACATAAAACAAGCAAATCATTATTTTTCGACTTTTGATCGACGAAGTTTGAGGCACCAAAAGAAAGAAAAGGGAAATCCGCAAATTGACGTTGGTGCAGGTGAAGACTACCTGAGAAAACCTCCATTTGGGCAGAGAGTTCAGTGAACTAAAATCGGCGTCCGTGGTTCGAACAGCACGGAAGGAGCAACAAATTCACAAAAACGCCGAAACACCACAATCGGGGTTGCGGAGAGACCGGGGAGTTACCGCCCTGGATCGAGGAAGGCCAAATGAGGGAGGCTTTGGAATTGGAGAGCCATCGCGTTGCTACACGAGGACGTTACGAGGTCAAAGGACAAATTGCCTTAAAGGGTGGATAAAAACAAAACAAAATCTCTTAATTCATTCAAGTTGTGATTATTTAAATTAAAACAATAAATAAAATAACGAGAATGGTCTCCGACGTGCAAAACGAGTGGTTGTTTACAATTGTATCCGATCTGTACAAACGGATGGAACTAGATTGGAAAATTCGAATTCTAATCGTCAGTTGGTCGAAGAAACTTTTTTTGGGTTGGCCCAAGATGCGACTTGCTCCTCGATTCACTGCCAACACCGTCGTCCTCTTCTTCTTCATCATCATCGTCGTTGTCGTCTTCATCCGGTTTACAGGATCGCTGTCGCTTCTTCTTAAATTTCCTCCCAATCGTTTCCACCACAGACTGGTACCTGGGGAGCAAATCATGGCACGGGGAGACTTTGTGATGGGCACATGGCAGATTGAGAAACACTTTCTTATATTTAACGGAAAAAAGTTAAAAACAAGTAAATCAAATCGGCACCACCCATCCCATGCAAGAGTCACAGCAACGCCCGGGTGCTGAAAACACACAAACCTTCGGTGGCACAAACAGGAAGATGGAAAGGGAGAAATAAAAGCGGGAATAGAAAGAGGAAGTTGAAAACAAGCAAAAGCAGAAACATTAAAAAGCAGAATTGAAGAAAAGGCCAACAAAGGTTAACTAGAACGCCCCTCAGTAGTGCGCATACTCCCGCCGTGGGTGGCCGCTGCTGATCCCGATCTTCCAATAGTAAAAAATCCTTCAAAAAATTCCCGGATCCGGAATAATATCCTGAGCATCACGAAAAACTAATCAATTCTTCCTTATCCCAAGGGCAACCATCCCACCAACTTTCATCCAAATCCGTTCAGAACTTTTCCAGATATCTTGTGTACACGTACACACACACACACGTACACACACACACGTACACACACACACGTACACACACACACGTACACACGTACACACACACACACACACACACACACACACACACACACACACACACACACACACACACACACACACACACACACACACACTCTCGAATGCATTACTCCCTGGCGGAAGTAACAAAGGTCAGCGAATGTGCATTACATCCTCTGCACGTCAATACACAAAAGTGGGTTCACCAAAGAGAAGACGAGAGGTAATGAAGGAGAGGTAATGAAGAGGAGAGGTAATGAAGAGGAGAGGTAATGAAGAGGAGAGGTAATGAAGAGGAGAGGTAATGAAGAGGAGAGGTAATGAAGGAGAGGTAATGAAGAGGAGAGGTAATGAAGAGGAGAGGTAATGAAGGAGAGGTAATGAAGAGGAGAGGTAATGGAGAGGAGAAGTAATGAAGAGGAGAGATAATGAAGAGGAGAGGTAATGAAGAGGAGAGGTAATGAAGAGGCGAGGTAATGGAGAGGAGAAGTAATGAAGAGGAGAGGTAATGAAGAGGAGAGGTAATGAAGAGGAGAGGTAATGAAGAGGAGAGGTAATGGAGAGGAGAAGTAATGAAGGAGAGGTAATGAAGAGGAGAGGTAATGAAGAGGAGAGGTAATGAAGAGGAGAGGTAATGGAGAGGAGAAGTAATGAAGAGGAGAGGTAATGAAGAGGAGAGGTAATGGAGAGGAGAGGTAATGGAGAGGAGAGGTAATGAAGAGGAGAGGTAATGAAGAGGAGAGGTAATGAAGAGGAGAGGTAATGAAGAGGAGAGGGAATGAAGAGGAGAGGTAATGAAGAGGAGAGGTAATGAAGAGGAGAGGTAATGAAGAGGAGAGGTAATGAAGAGGAGAGGGAATGAAGAGGAGAGGGAATGAAGAGGAGAGGTAATGAAGAGGAGAGGTAATGAAGGAGAGGTAATGAAGAGGAGACGAAATGAAGAGGAGAGGTAATGAAGAGGAGAGGTAATGAAGAGGAGAGGTAATGAAGGAGACGTAATGAAGAGGAGAGGTAATGAATAGGAGAGGTAATGAAGGAGAGGTAATGAAGGAGAGGTAATGAAGGAGAGGTAATGAAGAGGAGAGGTAATGAAGAGGAGAGGGAATGAAGAGGAGAGGTAATGAAGAGGAGAGGTAATGAAGAGGAGAGGTAATGAATGAGAGGTAATGAAGGAGAGGTAATGAAGAGGAGAGGTAATGAAGAGGAGAGGTAATGAAGAGGAGAGGTAATGAAGAGGAGAGGTAATGAAGAGGAGAGGTAATGAAGAGGAGAGGTAATGAAGAGGAGAGGTAATGAAGAGGAGAGGGAATGAAGGGGAGAGGTAATGAAGAGGAGAGGTAATGAAGGAGAGGTAATGAAGGAGAGGTAATGAATAGGAGAGGTAATGAAGGAGAGGTAATGAAGAGGAGAGGTAATGAAGAGGAGAGGTAATGAAGAGGAGAGGTAATGAAGAGGAGAGGTAATGAAGAGGAGAGGTAATGAAGCAGAGGGAATGAAGAGGAGAGGTAATGAAGAGGAGAGGTAATGAAGGAGAGGTAATGAAGAGGAGAGGTAATGAAGAGGAGAGGTAATGAAGAGGAGAGGTAATGAAGAGGAGAGGTAATGAAGAGGAGAGGTAATGAAGAGGAGAGGTAATGAAGAGGAGAGGTAATGAAGGAGAGGTAACGAAGGAGAGGTAATGAAGAGGAGAGGTAATGAAGAGGAGAGGAAATGAAGGAGAGGCAATGAAGAGGAGAGGTAATGAAGGAGAGGTAATGAAGAGGAGAGGTAATGAAGGAGAGGTAATGAAGAGGAGAGGTAATGAAGAGGAGAGGTAATGAAGAGGAGAGGTAATGAAGGAGAGGTAATGAAGGAGAGGTAATGAAGGAGAGGTAATGAAGGAGAGGTAATGAAGGAGAGAGGTAATGAAGGAGAGGTAATGAAGGAGAGGTAATGAAGGAGAGGTAATGAAGGAGAGGTAATGAAGGAGAGGTAATGAAGAGGACAGGTAATGAGGAGAGGTAATGAAGAGGAGAGGTAATGAAGAGGAGAGGTAATGAAGAGGAGAGGTAATGAAGAGGAGAGGTAATGAAGAAGAGGTAATGAAGAGGAGAGGTAATGAAGGAGAGGTAATGAAGAGGAGACGAAATGAAGAGGAGAGGTAATGAAGAGGAGAGGTAATGAAGAAGAGGTAATGAAGAGGAGAGGTAATGAAGGAGAGGTAATGAAGAGGAGAGGTAATGAAGAGGAGAGGGAATGAAGAGGAGAGGTAATGGAGAGGAGAGGTAATGAAGAGGAGAGGGAATGAAGAGGAGAGGTAATGAAGAGGAGAGGTAATGAAGAGGAGAGGTAATGAAGGAGAGGTAATGAAGAGCAGAGGTAATGAAGAGGAGAGGTAATGAAGGAGAGGTAATGAAGGAGAGGTAATGAAGGAGAGGTAAAGAAGGAGAGGTAATGAAGGAGAGGTAATGAAGGAGAGGTAATGGATGAGGACAGGTAATGAAGGAGAGTTAATGAAGAGGTGAGGTAATGAAGGAGAGGTAATGAAGGAGAGGTAATGGAGAGGACAGGTAATGAAGGAGAGGTAATGAAGAGGAGAGGTAATGAAGGAGAGGTAATGAAGGAGAGGTAATGGAGAGGACAGGTAAAGAAGGAGAGGTAATGAAGAGGAGAGGTAATGGAGAGGAGAGGTAATGGAGAGGAGAGGTAATGGAGAGGAGAGGTAATGGAGAGGAGAGGTAATGGAGAGGAGAGGTAATGGAGAGGAGAGGTAATGGAGAGGAGAGCTAATGGAGAGGAGAGCTAATGGAGAGGAGAGGTAATGGAAGGAGAGGTAATGGAGAGGAGAGGTAATGGAGAGGAGAGGTAATGGAGAGAAGAGGTAATGGAGAGGAGAGGTAATGAAGAGGAGAGGTAATGAAGAGGAGAGGTAATGAAGGAGAGGTAATGGAGAGGAGAGGTAATGAAGGAGAGGTAATGGAGAGGAGAGGTAATGAAGGAGAGGTAATGAAGAGGAGAGGTAATGAAGAGGAGAGGTAATGAAGAGGAGAGGTAATGAAGAGGAGAGGGAATGAAGAGGAGAGGTAATGAAGAGGAGAGGTAATGAAGGAGAGGAGGTAATGAAGAGGAGAGGTAATGAAGGAGAGGTAATGAAGAGGAGAGGTAATGAAGAGGAGAGGTAATGAAGAGGAGAGGTAAAGAAGAGGAGAGTAATGAAGAGAGGTAATGAAGAGGAGAGGTAATGAAGAGGAGAGGTAATGAAGGAGAGGTAATGAAGGAGAGGTAATGAAGGAGAGGTAATGAAGGAGAGGTAATGAAGAGGAGAGGTAATGAAGAGGAGAGGTAATGAGGAGAGGTAATGAATAGGAGAGGTAATGAAGGAGAGGTAATGAAGTAGAGGTAATGAAGTAGAGGTAATGAAGTAGAGGTAATGAAGAGGAGAGGGAATGAAGATGAGAGGTAATGAAGAGGAGAGGTAATGAAGGGGAGAGGTAATGAAGAGGAGAGGTAATGAAGAGGAGAGGTAATGAAGAGGAGAGGTAATGAAGAGGAGAGGTAATGAAGAGGAGAGGTAATGAGGAGAGGTAATGAAGGTAATGAAGAGGAGAGGTAATGAAGAGGAGAGGTAATGAAGGAGAGGCAATGAAGGAGAGGTAATGAAGGAGAGGTAATGAAGAGAGGAATGAAGAGGAGAGGTAATGAAGAGGAGAGGTAATGAAGGAGAGGTAATGAAGAGGAGAAGTAATGAAGAGGAGAGGTAATGAAGGAGAGGTAATGAAGAGAGGGAATGAAGAGGAGAGGTAATGAAGAGGAGAGGTAATGAAGGAGAGGTAATGAAGAGGAGAAGTAATGAAGAGGAGAGGTAATGAAGGAGAGGTAATGAAGGAGAGGTAATGAAGGAGAGGTAATGGAGAGGAGAGGTAATGAAGAGAGGTAATGAAGGAGAGGTAATGAAGGAGAGGTAATGAAGGAGAGGTAATGAAGGAGAGGTAATGAAGGAGAGGTAATGGAGAGGAGAGGAATGAAGAGGAGAGGGAATGAGGAGAGGTAATGAAAAGGAGAGGTAATGAAGAGGAGAGGTAATGAAGAGGAGAGGTAATGAAGAGGAGAGGTAATGAGAGGAGAGGTAATGAAGAGGAGAGGTAATGAAGGAGAGGTAATGAAGGAGAGGTAATGAAGAGGAGAGGTAATGAAGGAGAGGTAATGAAGAGGAGAGGTAATGAAGAGGAGAGGTAATGAAGAGGAGAGGTAATGAAGAGAGAGGTAATGAAGGAGAGGTAATGAAGAGGAGAGGTAATGAAGGAGAGGTAATGAAGGAGAGGTAATGAAGGAGAGGTAATGAAGAGGAGAGGTAATGAAGAGGAGAGGTAATGAAGAGGAGAGGTAATGAAGAGGAGAGGTAATGAAGAGGAGAGGTAATGAAGAGGAGAGGTAATGGAGAGGAGAGGTAATGAAGAGGAGAGGTAATGAAGGAGAGGTAATGAAGAGGAGAGGTAATGAAGAGGAGAGGTAATGAAGAGGAGAGGTAATGAAGAGGAGAGGTAATGAAGGAGAGGTAATGAAGGAGAGGTAATGAAGGAGAGGTAATGAAGAGGAGAGGTAATGAAGAGGAGAGGTAATGAAGAGGAGAGGTAATGAAGAGGAGAGGTAATGAAGAGGAGAGGTAATGAAGAGGAGAGGTAATGAAGAGGAGAGGTAATGGAGAGGATAATTTTTCAGTTTGAAAAGAAACGGCAGCGGGCTGGAAAAACATCGGTTGAGAAATGAGGTGAAGGGGCGATGGTGTTGGCAGGGAGAAGGAGAAAGATAACAGAAAGCTAACGGAAGTAGGTTGCACAGAACGTGCACACAGGTAACAAGTGCACAGAATGAAAGGTTGAAAATTCGACGACGCTGCATCTCAAGGGTCAAGACCAAAATAAAAAGTTCAGCCAATGGATGAAATTATTGATTTTACTCTGCGTGGTCCAAACGACCTTCCTGCGATGCCGAAGAGCCAGATCATGGAGCCGTGCCAGGTCATGGATGAGAAGAGCTCGGCTTGAGGTGCGAGCAACACATGCGCACACGAGTAAACACGACCCCATCATTCCGGGACTCCAACCCCTTACCTTGCAGGCTCGACTCTGGCCTATGTACGGCCATGTTACCGAGAAGGTGAACATTCTTGAGATTTTTCCCAATTGTTCCACTGACTGAAGCGAAAAAGGGTGACGTCACAAGGTGGCATCATCGGCACACACAGAACAAGAAGTGACGTCACTACCCCCCCCCCCCCCCCCCCCCCATATGAGCATACGTGTGTTTGAAACCCCCATGAAGTTTTCGTCTCGTGCCAAAACATGTAAAGGAAAAAGTTTGGAGTTGTTCTTTCCTTCACGGTGGGCTTCTCCGGAAAGTTTCTGCCAAAGAGCCAAATGGTAACCAGGAATGAAACAAAGTAAATGTAGCTATCATTCCTGAAGTCAAAGCTTGCCCATCCCCGGCCTCTCGACTCGCTCCAGGCAACAGAGGCCATGAGCCAACGGCGGTTATACCGCAGCAAGGGCTTGGCACGAGGTCAGCCAAGGGACTGGGAAGATCAAAAGAAAGAAAGCCGTAAATGATGTGATCATCCTCATGGAAACACCCCGTCATTTCGATGTATAATCGGGAATTTTAAATGTGAATTATTTCCGACCTAGTTCATTTTAAACAGCCCGTACCTGCACGAGCACCGATGTGATGTTACACGGTGCTGGGGGGTGAACCAGGGATAACTCAATCGATGCACCTCCCAACACAGCACAGGCCGCACCGATGTGGGTGCTTTGGTTTGTTAGTAAAAATGTTCATTGGGTTTCAGGCAAATCGCTTCACAATGAAATGAGCCGCGACCTCGCTATGGTCACCGTATGCTCCGTATGCATCAGCCATGTTCGTAAAGCACAACCTGCAGGGACTCGTTTTGTAACCACATTCACATTCATCACTCGCCCACAATTACGTGTCATCACCTGCAGTTTCCATCATTTAGCAAGAGGAAAATAAAAATAAAAATGAGAACAGAGCAGGACTGGGTGGGGGATGGAGTAAATTAGGAGCTATGGATGCTGGTGGCTTATTGAGGAATGTGTGCTCCTCATCCGCCCGACTCATAATACTCTCCCGTCGATAACTTTCCCTCCCCAACTCGGAATCCTCAGCCCCGTAAATAACCCTCCAACTCCCCTCCCTACTGGTAATCCCCTGCACCGCCAATAACCTCTCGACTCGGAAATAATCTGCCCTATCAATAATCGACCGGCTCAAAATCACCCGCCACAACGATAACCTCCCAACTCAAATCATCTGCCCACTTAATAACCACCTGACTTAAAATCATCCACCCCGTCGATAACCACCTGACTCACAATCATCCGCCCTGTCGATAAACACCCGACTCGCAATCATCCGCCCCATTGATAACCACCTGACTCACAATCATCTGCCCCATTGATAACCACCCGACTCACAATCATCCACCCCGTTGATAACCACCTGACTCGCAATCATCCGCCCCATTGATAACCACCTGACTCACAATCATCTGCCCCATTGATAACCACCCGACTCACAATCATCCGCCCCGTTGATAACCAACTGACTCACAATCATCCGCCCCATTGATAACCACCTGACTCACAATCATCCGCCCCATTGATAACCACATGACTTGCAATCATCCGCCCCATTGATAACCACCCGACTCACAATCATCCACCATGTCAATAACCTCCCAACTCATAAATCATCTGCCATATCAATAAACGCCTGACCCACAATCATCCGCCTCGTCAATAACTGCCCAACTCCCAATCATCTGCCCCGTTGATAACCACCTGACTCACAATCATCCGCCCCGTTGATAACCACCTGACTCACAATCATCCGCCCCGTTGATAACCACATGACTTGCAATCATCCGCCCCATTGATAAGCACCTGACTCACAATCATCTGCCCCGTCGATAACCACCTGACTCACAATCATCCGCCCTGTCGATAAACACCCGACTCGCAATCATCCGCCCCATTGATAACCACCTGACTCACAATCATCTGCCCCATTGATAACCACCCGACTCACAATCATCCACCCCGTTGATAACCACCTGACTCACAATCATCCGCCCCATTGATAACCACTTGACTCACAATCATCCACCTGACTCACAATCATCCGCCCTGTCAATAACCTCCCAACTCATAAATCATCCACCCAATCAATAACCTCCCGACTCAAAATCATCAGCCCCGTCAATAACGGCCCAAATCCCAATCATCCGCCCCATCGACAACCACCTGACTCACAATCATCCACCCCGTTGATAACCACCTGACTCACAATCATCCACCCCGTTGATAACCACCTGACTCACAAACATCCGCCCTGTCAATAACCTCCAAACTCATAAATCATCCACCCAATCAATAACCTCCCAACTCCCAATCAACGTGGAAGGAATGTATGGAGACAAAAGGTCTGAAGGTGAATATCGGAAAGACGAAGGTGATGGCAAGTGGTAAAGCATGTGGTGAGGTGGAAAGAACTGGGAAGTGGCCCTGTGCTGTGTGTAGGAAGGGTGTCGGAGTGAACTCCATTCAATGTACAATGTGCGCTGAGTGGGTTCATCAAAAATGTAGTGGTCTGAGAGGGTCATTAACCAGTGCGGCAGCTACATTCAAGTGTAAGGTGTGCACAGAGGGAGCTGCAGATGGAGGAGATGTTGAGTTGGATCTTGGAGACGGCGTGAAGCTGGAAGGTGTGAAAACATTTTGCTACCTCGGAGACATGCTGAATGGAGAAGGTGGATCAGACTCGGCAACGGTTGCTCGAGTGAGATGTGCATGGAAGAAGTTTCGGGAACTGAGTGGCGTGCTGATGATGAGGGGAGTGTCGTTGAAGCTGAAGGGAAAGGTGTATGCTGCATGTGTGAGAAGTGTTATGATTTATGGGAGCGAGACATGGGTAATGAACGTAGAGCAGCAACGAAGGTTGGAAAGGGTGGAAATGCGAATGGTTCGACGGATGTGCGGAGTATCGTTGAGAGACAGGAAGACAAATGATGAATTGCGAAAGATGATGGGAATAGAGCCTGTGATTGATGCTGTGAAGAGGAACAGGTTGAGATGGTTTGGTCATGTGTTGAGGAAGGATGAAAGTGACTGGTTGAGAAGAGTGATGGAAATGAATGTAGAAGGAAGCAGAGGATGGGGAAGACCGAGAAAGACTTGGCTAAAGATGGTGGAAGAAGAAATGCGGGCAAGGGGGTTAACAAGGAGAGATGCAGAAAATAGGGCAAAATGGAGAAGATTGTCATGGGGACCGCAAGGCTAACCCCCGCTCTAGCAGGGAAAATGGCCTTTTAAAATGCATGTTGTTGTTGTTGTTGTCCCAATCATCTACCCTGTCAATAACTGCCCGTTTCAATCATCCTCCCCATCAATAACCACCTGACTCATAATTCTCGCTCTGTCGATAACCGCCCACGTCAATCATCCTCCCCGTTGATAACCTCTCGACTAAAAAAAATCAGACAAAAAAAAAACATTTTTAGTAACCACCCCAATGATAACTGAATGAATGAATGAATGAATGATTGATCGTTTTAAGGCCATTTTCCCCGCTAGAGCGGGGGTTAGCCTTGCGGGCCCCATAACTATCATGGTTCCCTGTTTGAGGCAATGTTTTTATGGCCGGATGCCCTTCCTGACGCCAACCCTTAGTCGCCTCTTACGATGCGCAGGGATACATCAACAACAACAACAACAACATGCATTTTAAAGGCCATTTTCCATGCTAGAGCGGGGGTTAGCCTTGCGGTCCCCATGACAATCTTCTCCATTTTGCCCTATTTTCTGCATCTCTCCTTGTTAACCCCCTTGCCCGCACCTCTTCTTCCACCATCTTTAGCCAAGTCTTTCTTGGTCTTCC
This sequence comes from Myxine glutinosa, assembly GCF_964187855.1. Classification (NCBI taxonomy): domain Eukaryota; kingdom Metazoa; phylum Chordata; class Myxini; order Myxiniformes; family Myxinidae; genus Myxine; species Myxine glutinosa. Next base: position 176,764,063 of record NC_136265.1, read on the forward strand.
ACATCCTCTACTTCCTTCTACATTCATTTCCATCACTCTTCTCAACCAGTCACTTTCATCCTTCCTCAACACATGACCAAACCATCTCAACCTGTTCCTCTTCACAGCATCAATCACAGGCTCTATTCCAATCATCTTTCGCAATTCATCATTTGTCTTTCTCTCTCTCTCAACGATACTCCGCACATCCGTCGAACCATTCGCATTTCCACCCTTTCCAACCTTCGTTGCTGCTCCACGTTCATTACCCATGTCTCGCTCCCATAAATCATAACACTTCTCACACATGCAGCATACACCTTTCCCTTCAGCTTCAACGACACTCCCCTCATCAGCATGCCACTCCATTCCCGAAACTGGCCTTAAAATGCATGTTGTTGTGTTGTTGTATCCAAGATCCAACTCAACATTTCCTCCATCTGCAGCTCCCTCTGTGCACACCTTACATTTGAATGTAGCTGCCACACTGGTTAATGACCCTCTCAGACCACTACATTTTTGATGAACCCACTCAGCGCACATTGTACATTGAATGGAGTTCACTCCGACCCTTCCTGCACACAGCATATGGCCACTTCCCAGTTCTTTCCACCTCACCACATGCTTTACCACTTGCCATCACCTTCGTCTTTCCGATATTCACCTTCAGACTTTTTGTCTCCATACATTCCTTCCACTTGTTCATCTTTTCCTTCAGTCCATTCATACTTTCCGCAATCAACACCAGATCATCTGCATACAAAACTCCCACGGTAAACCCTCCTTTACGTTCTGAGCCAGCACCTCCATCACAGCTACAAATAGTAGTTGACTTAGTACCGACCCCTGATGCACTCCCACCTTCACCTCAAACTCACCACTGTTCCCGTCCTTAGTCCTTACAACTGTGCGTGCTCTTTTGTACATTGCCATCACTACTCTGATCAACCATTCCTCCACTCCTAACTTCCTCAATGCCCATGTCAATACTTTGCGTGGAACCCTATTGAATGCTTTCTCCAGATCAAAAAACCCAAGAAACAACTTCTTCCTCTTCTCCATGTACTTCTCCTGCAACTGCCTCACAATGAAAATCGCGTCTGTCGTTCCTCTTACTGGCATAAATCCAAACTGCATTTCGTCGATCTTCACTTTCTTCCTTATCCTCCTCTCCAACACCCTTTCCAATACCTTCATTCCATGCTCCAATACCTTTATCGCTCGGTATGAGCCACACTCCAGAGGGTCACCTTTCCCCTTGTGTAGAGGGACGAGGGTACTCAGTTCCCAATCCACTGGAATGCGGCCTTCCTTTCACCACCAGATTACAGATCTCTGCCATTCTCTTCACACTCCAACTTCCTGCTGCCTTCAACATATCTCCCACAACTCCCGTCGGCCCTCCCGCTTTTCTACTCTTCATTGCTTTTATCGCTTCCTCAACTTCCTTCTCAGTTATCTTCTCTGCCGGTCCTAAAACTGGGTTACTCTCTATGTTGCCATCCCATTCATTCTCTGCATTCAAAAGCATTTCCATATATCTTTTCCATCTTCCTTTAATTCCATCTGGGTCGACAACGATTTGTCCCACTTCATCCTTCAAGCAACTCACCCCCATCACATCACACCTCTCTTTCGCTATCTGCTTTGCAATCCTGAATACTGCTCTCTGACCCTCTTCCGAATCCAAGCGTTCTCCGAACATTTTCCTACATGCCTCCTGCGCCTTTGCTACCTCTTTCTTTGCAGCCTTCTTGGCTGCCTTATAACTTTCATGCTCTGCTGTTTCTGCTCCCGTACCCTTCGCCTTCTGCCACTCCTTGAACTTCTTCCTCTTCTCGTCAATCCTCTTTCCAACTTCATCAACCCACCACCATGTTTCCGAGTGCCTCGGTGGTCCTTTTGTCCATCCACATACCTCACCAACGGCTCCAAACAGACTAGCTTTCATTGACATCCAGCCACTTTCAAGCTCAACCACATCATCCTCTGCCCTCCTCAGCCTCTCTTTTAATGCCTCCCTTACTGTCACCTCTTTCAACCTCCACACCTTCATTCTCGGTTGGTATTTCACCCGCCGAGCTCTCCTCGCACCTTTCACCCTTATGTCGCAGACAACCAAGTGGTGCTGTGAAACAGCCTCCTCCCCCGGGATCACCTTTGTGTCCCGGAGGTGCCCCCATCTCGCCTACGCACCATCAGGTCGTCAACGGTTGTCGTCGACCCACCTGACGTGTATGTAACAAGCTTATTATCCTCTTTCTGGAACTGAGTATTACAAATCAACAAATCAGCTCCATCAGCAAACTCCAAAATCCTTTCACCTTCTCCATTTCTCACACTAAATCCGTAACCCCCATGAACTCCCTCAAAACCATCCATACTCCTTCCCACATGTCCATTTAGGTCTCCTCCTACCACAACAACTTCCTCATCTTTCACGTTTTCCATCAGCTTCTCTATCGCACACCAGAACCTGTCCTTCTCTTCATCGCTCCGACCAACCTGCGGAGCATATCCCGAGATGACGTTCACCAAGAGCTTTCCAATCATCATTTTCACCATCATCAACCTATCACTCACTCCCGACACACTCACCACACTGTTTACAAACTCCTCAGAAAACAGGACACCAACACCATTCACGCCCTCCAGACACCCTTGCCACATAAACTTGTATTTCTGTCCCTACCTACCCTTCACCATTCTCACACCACTTCCCTTCCATCTCGTCTCTTGCACACAACATATGTCCACTCTTCTTCTGACCAATACTTCCACCACTTCTCCTGATCTCCCTGTCATTGTCCCTACATTCCATGTCCCAAACCTCAGAAACCGATCTCCACTTCGGGCTGTACCCTGCCCATATGTAGTTGTAATTGTCATGGTTCTCTTTTTGAGGCAATGTTTTTTTTATGGCCGGATGCCCTTCCTGACGCCAACCCTCTTAGTCGTCTCTTACGACACGCAGGGATACGGTGTACCTATTCTAATCCAGAGTACACACTGGGAAACGTTTAAAACATGGAAATTCTGGGGGGGCGTGGGGGAGGGGGGGAGGGCGGCGTCAGCATCACGACTGCGGTTTAAACATACTAGGGCATTGCCCGTACTATATCTATATCTAAAATTATATCCCCCCCCTCTATTTACATGAAATGGTTTGGTCCAAAGCGAACGGCTTCCGGAGTTTGGTAAAGAAATCGCCATCGCGTGCACAAACGCGCAGGAAAGCGAATGAATCGCAAATTCGTTTTTATTAGTTTTAAAACATAGTTTAACGCCAACATAGTTTGCAAACGTGAAATAAATGAATACGCTCTCAAATGTGCCATCCGAGGCAGAGTGTGTCCGCCACGTTCGGCACACGCGATAGTTCGCTGCTCTCTGATTGGTTGAATCGTTTTTTGGACATAGCTCGGTAAGTAATTGTCCGATTAATATGAAACCTTGAAAAGGCACATCCTCGGGTCCCCAGCAATATACCTGGCAAGTTAAAAGTATATCGGACCCGTGGTTGTCGAGAAACAGCGGTCACAGACACACAGACAGACACACAGAGATTGCTGGAATTATAGATAGATTTAAATAATATTTAAATAAAACCATGAAAAATAATCTGGGAAAAGTCTCTAAGTGAGGACGTGGATTTGAGAAAGAAGGAGCAAAGGTGGCAGAACAAGCGTTACGCCTAGGTCCCCCGTCGGTGAAGTGATGTGAGTTGACAAAGTGGAAGATGCAGAAAACATGCTATGATATGATATTTCGCTCACAAGGTTCAGACATACATGGAGGCGGCCATCTTGGATTTTGACGGGGCGACCCAATTTTCAATAGCGTTCTTCCTTGTGCCAAGATACACCCAAACACCAGATTAGAAGTTGGTACTTTGCTTATTTTTCAAGATATTACGCTCAAGTTTCAGACATATATATGGTGGTGGCCATCTTGAATTTTGACGTGGCGACCCAATTTACAATAGCGTTCTTCCTTATGCCCAGTTTTACAACATAGAGAGTGACCCAGTTTTAGGACCAGCAGAGAAGATAACTGAGAAGGAAGTTGAGGAAGCGATAAAAGCAATGAAGGGTAGAAAAGCGGGAGGGCCGACGGGAGTTGTGGGAGATATGTTGAAGGCAGCAGGAAGTTGGGGTGTGAAGAGAATGACAGAGATCTGTAATCTGGTGGTGAAAGAAGGCCGCATTCCAGTGGATTGGGAACTTAGTACCCTCGTCCCTCTATACAAGGGGAAAGGTGACCCTCTGGAGTGTGGCTCGTACCGAGCGATAAAGTTATTGGAGCATGGAATGAAGGTATTGGAAAGGGTGTTGGAGAGGAGGATAAGGAAGAAAGTGAAGATCGACGAAAGGCAGTTTGGATTTATGCCAGGAAGAGGAACGACAGATGTGCTTTTCATTGTGAGGCAGTTGCAGGAGAAGTACATGGAGAAGAGGAAGAAGTTGTTTCTTGGGTTTGTTGATCTGGAGAAAGCATTTGATCGGGTTCCACGCAAAGTATTGACATGGGCATTGAGGAAGTTCGGAGTGGAGGAATGGTTGATCAGAGTAGTGATGGCAATGTACAAAAGAGCGCGCACAGCTGTAAGGACGAAGGACGGGAACAGTGGTGAGTTTGAGGTGAAGGTGGGAGTGCATCAGGGGTCGGTACTAAGTCCACTACTATTTGTAGCTGTGATGGAGGTGCTGGCTCAGAATGTAAAGGAGGGTTTACCGTGGGAGTTGTTGTATGCAGATGATCTGGTGTTGATTGCGGAAAGTATGGATGGACTGAAGGAAAAGATGAACACATGGAAGGAATGTATGGAGACAAAAGATCTGAAGGTGAATATCGGAAAGACGAAGGTGATGGCAAGTGGTAAAGCATGTGGTGAGGTGGAAAGAACTGGGAAGTGGCCCTGTGCTGTGTGTAGGAAGGGTGTCGGAGTGAACTCCATTCAGTGTACAATGTGCGCTGAGTGGGTTCATCAAAAATGTCGTGGTCTGAGAGGGTCATTAACCAGTGTGGCAGCTACATTCAAATGTAAGGTGTGCACAGAGGGAGCTGCAGATGGAGGAAATGTTGAGTTGGATCTTGGAGACGGCATGAAGCTGGAAGGTGTGAAAACATTTTGCTACCTCGGAGACATGCTGAATGGAGAAGGTGGATCAGACTCGGCAACGGTTGCTCGAGTGAGATGTGCATGGAAGAAGTTTCGGGAATTGAGTGGCGTGCTGATGATGAGGGGAGTGTCGTTGAAGCTGAAGGGAAAGGTGTATGCTGCATGTGTGAGAAGTGTTATGATTTATGGGAGCGAGACATGGGTAATGAACGTAGAGCAGCAACGAAGGTTGGAAAGGGTGGAAATGCGAATGGTTCGACGGATGTGCGGAGTATCGTTGAGAGAGAGGAAGACAAATGATGAATTGCGAAAGATGATGGGAATAGAGCCTGTGATTGATGCTGTGAAGAGGAACAGGTTGAGATGGATTGGTCATGTGTTGAGGAAGGATGAAAGTGACTGGTTGAGAAGAGTGATGGAAATGAATGTAGAAGGAAGTAGAAGACGGGGAAGACCGAGAAAGACTTGGCCAAAGATGGTGGAAGAAGAAATGCGGGCAAGGGGATTAACAAGGAGAGATGCAGAAAATAGGGCAAAATGGAGAAGATTGTCATGGGGACCGCAAGGCTAACCCCCACTCTAGCAGGGAAAATGGCCTTTAAAATGCATGTTGTTGTTGTTGTTGTTCTTCCTTATGCCGAGATACACCCACACACCAAATTAGAAGTTGGGATTTCGCTTATTTTTCAAGATATTCATCTCACAAGGTTCAGACATACATGGCGGCGGCCATCTTGGATTTTGACGTGGCGACCCAATTTTAAACAGCGTTCTTCCTTGTGCCTAGATACACCCACACACCAAATTAGAAGTTGGTACTTCGCTTAGTTTTCAAGATATTCATCTCACAAGGTTCAGACATACATGGCGGCGGCCATCTTGGATTTTGACGTGGCGACCCAATTTTCAATAGCGTTCTTCCTTATGCCTAGATACACCCAGACACCAGATTAGAAGTTGGTACTTCGCTTATTTTTCAAGATATTCATCTCACAAGGTTAAGACATACATGGCATCAGACATACATGGCGGCGGCCATCTTGGATTTTGACGTGGGTTGCACCCACACACCAAATTCGAATGCGGTCCTTCGCTTACGCACGCACGCACGCCCGCACACACGCACGCACGGACGGACGGAGGGGAAAGCCATAGTCCCCCTTTCGCTACGCTGTGCGACGGGGGACAAAAACGAGATATAGGGGGTGGGGCACAAGTCGAGACGAGGAGGAGAGCGAACAAGCGCGTGTCTGGGAGGAGAGAAAGAATTAATAAAGAATTTTTTGTTTGTTGTTTATTTGTTTGTTTCGTTTTTAAAACGTTGGACAAAGAGTAAGGTGTTCGTGGGAGGGAGAAAAGAAAATCAAAGAAACAAGCAAATACTATGAAGGAAGGAACTTACATTCACAAAATACTGACGGGGGGAGGGGGGGCAGGGAGGGGGAGGGGGGGAGAGATGTCCTTCTCCCCATGCTGTGCGAACAAAAAACGACTAATTACACACAAATTTGCAATAATTACAAAACCAAAACTAAGTAGAAATACACAATAACACATACACAATAAAATAACCAGTGGAAATTTGACAAAGACACGAATGGGAAAATACTGATGATGCGCAGGGATACGGTGTACCTATTTCTAAATCGGGGTACACACCGTGATCATTCATCCCAGCAAGCTGGTACTCAATTTGCCGACCTCGGAAGGATGACAGGCTGAGTCAACCCCCCTGGCGTTAATTCAGCGATCGATCCGGATTCGAACCCAGGATCCTAGGATCCCAAGCCGGCACCCTAACCGCTAAGCCAACACCAGGTTTCAATCATCCTCCCCATCAATAACCACCCGACTCATAATTCTCGCTCTGTCGATAACCGCCCACCTCAATCATACTCCCCGTTGATAACCTCTCGACTAATAAAAATCCCAAAAAAAAAACATTTTTAGCAACCACCCCAATGATAACTCCTTCACTAATAATCTCCACCCAATTCACGACCGTCCTACTCAATCATTCGCCCTGTCCATAACTACCCACCTTCCTCATCCACCCTGTTGATAACCTCCCGACTCATAATCACCGCCACATTGATAACCACATAGCCCATAATCAACCACCCCGTTGATAACCGCCATCCCCCATCCCAAGTCATAATGTCACAGCCCCAGCCCCCCCCCCCCCCCCCCTAATCACCAACAACGTGAAGATTCCCGATTGTGGTGCCAGAACAGAAGACCTAACCCTAACCATTACAAACATCCTCAAACGCTTTTAAAGTCAAATCATCTTTTCCCCATTTTCTTTCCCACTCCACTCCACTCCACTCCACTCTCCCCCCTTCCCAGGAGAGGGAAGAGAATGTGCAGAGACTTCAGGGAATGCCAGCAATGCCAGACGATTGTCACATTTATACAAACAAAGGCAGAGACAGTCGAGGCGCGATTCCCGATAGAGAGAGAGTAAGCTGTGCAGAACCTCCTGCGCGATGCACTTTTGAACCTGTGGAATGCTGGGTCGGCGGTTCCGAGAATCCGTCTGTGCTGCGCTCGAATGTTAAGCCGAGCTCATCGGAACGGGACAGGCGTAGCGATTACAGTACATTCTCAAATAGACACGTGTCCCACACTGCCCTGTCCTCCACCATCCCCATCAAACTCACCTCCGCGCCATTTCTGCATCAGAGATGTCCTTCTCATTGTCCTCGTCATCCTCTTCTTCAGACACAATTTCTTGTGTAGTGTTCAGCCTTTTGCAGAGTTGCTGCCCTCAGACAGAAATAGACAAAGAGAGCCGATTCAACTTCACCATGTTAGTTTGATACAACCGGCCACTTCTGACCACCGTTAGCGGCAAATCTATACTTCAACCGCACCATGCAGCGAGACATTAATGGTGGTAAAACGAGGAATGTTTGAAAATATTCTCCATACCTCTATTTCAGGGTTGAAACCGTGGAAAGACATTCGGCCAAACAGCAACTGCTCACAGGTGGCAAAACTCACATTCTCCACACACAGGGTCCTGAAGAAACAAGCAGCGTTGATTACACATCAACGCACCATCCATACGGGACATGCATGTAGGTTCTGCATCTAGACTTATTCTGGTATCAAACACCAATCTTGGATACAAAACAGCTTGTGCTAATGAGCGTTTCTTCACCTTCACCCCAACAGGTAACTCGAGCAATGCGACCGTGTCGCCAATATGCCTCTGCATATTCCCACAACGGTTGATGCCCTCGTTCACTATCCTAAAAATAAACAAGTTTGATTTAAATCCTTTCAGCTGTTTTCAAGTATCACATTTTCACAATCCATGACAGGTTTCACATCGATCGGTGAAGCGGTTTCAGAGAAGGGATTTTAAAAAATATCGGCTTTCAAGCTAACTAGGGCATTGCCCGTACGTGGGTGCCCGTTCCTTGCCAATGCCCGTACTATATATATATCTAAAATTATATCCCCCCCCCCTCTATTTACATGAAATGGTTTGGTCCATTCGCAACGACCACAGAACCCCCCCCCCCCTCTATTTACATGAATGGTTTGGTCCATTCGCAACGGCAAAGCGAACGGCGAACGGCTAAATCGCCATAGCTCGGTAAGTACTTGTCCGATTAATTTCAAACCTTGAAAAGGCACATCCTCGGGTCCCCAGCAATATACCTGGCAAGTTTCAAGTATATCGGACCGGTAGTTGTCGAGAAACAGCGGTCACAGACAAACGTACAGACGTACAGACGTACAAACGTACAGAGATTACTGGAATTATAGATAGACTAGGGCATGCCCGTACTATATATAAGCTAGGACGTGCCCGTACGTGGGTGCCCGTTCCTTGCAAAAAAAAAAAAACTGCAAAAAAAAAAAAAACTGCAAAAAAAAAAAAAACTGCAAAAAAAAAACAATGGTTTGGTCCATTCGCAACGACCACAGAACCCCCCCCCCCTCTATTTACATGAATGGTTTGGTCCATTCGCAAAGCCAAAGCGAACGACCACAGAACCCCCCCCCTCTATTTACATGAATGGTTTGGTCCATTCGCAAAGCCAAAGCGAACGACCACAGAACCCCCCCCCCCCCTCTATTTACATGAATGGTTTGGTCCATTCGCAACGGCAAAGCGAACGGCGAACGGCTAAATCGCCATAGCTCGGTAAGTACTTGTCCGATTAATTTCAAACCTTGAAAAGGCACATCCTCGGGTCCCCAGCAATATACCTGGCAAGTTTCAAGTATATCGGACCGGTAGTTGTCGAGAAACAGCGGTCACAGACAAACGTACAGACGTACAGACGTACAAACGTACAGAGATTACTGGAATTATAGATAGACTAGGGCATGCCCGTACTATATCTATATCTAAAATTATATCCCCCCCCCTCTATTTACATGAAATGGTTTGGTCCAAAGCGAACGGCTTGCGAGTGGTGACAATCCCCCCCCCTCTATTTACATGCAATGGTTTGGTCCAAAGCGAACGGCTTCCGGAGTTTGGTAAAGAAATCGCCATCGCGTGCACAAACGCGCAGGAAAGCGAATGAATCGCAAATTCGTTTTTATTAGTTGTAAAACATAGTTTAACGCCAACATAGTTTGCAAACGTGAAATAAATGAATACGCTCTCAAATGTGCCATCCGAGGCAGAGTGTGCCCGCCACGTTCGGCACACGCGATCGTTCGCTGCTCTCTGATTGGTTGAATCGTTTTTTGGACATAGCTCGGTAAGTAATTGTCCGATTAATATGAAACCTTGAAAAGGCACATCCTCGGGTCCCCAGCAATATACCTGGCAAGTTAAAAGTATATCGGACCCGTGGTTGTCGAGAAACAGCGGTCACAGACAGACAAACGTACAAACGTACAGACAGAGATTACTGGAATTATAGATAGATATGGCTGCCATACCACATGACGTATGACCTTAAAAATGTACACTCTGCATATGTATGGGTAGGGGATCACGTTTGTGAAGATTCGTGTTGATCGGATAAGGTTCGTTTTCTATCCAACATTGCTGCCAAACCACGTAATCTACGACATCATCATTTTCAAACTATATGCAACAATGGTGTTCGAATTTATTTGTAAAATGTCGCATCAATAGGGTGAGCGGTTTCAGCGAAATAATTTTTTAATTATTTGCTTTTAATCCAATATGGCTGCCATACCACGTGACCTATGATGTCACAAGTATCATAAAAACATTCTGCATGGATGTCATTCCTACCCTGAAAGTTTTGTCTCAATCGGACATGTGGTTGCTGAGAAAAACGAGGTTTAGCCCGTACGGACGGATGGACAGACAACCCGAAAACATCAAGGATCTACAGCAGCACGGTACAAATATGGCCCAGAAATGGAGAAGAGAAAAAAAATAAAAAAAATAAAAGAATTGGACAACATTCCTGAACCTTTCAAACTTGTCTTCCTCCTCTAAAACCAGTTGGCACCTTGTTAAGTCTGTCTCTGGAGTATGTCCTCTTCCCATCCCTCCCTCTTCAAATGGCACCAGGGCAGACTCCGCACGTGAAAAGGCCGAATGCCTCAATTCTGTTTGCTTCCAAATCTTGTGTCCCAAACCCGCACTCTCTGCACCAATACTTCCCTGTCGTACTCAACTGTTCCTGGATTCTGTGTCTTTTGCACCTGAGAATATGGAGAAGGTTCTTTCAACCCTCGACTGGACTGGACAGCATCAGCTCTCGTGGCCGAAAAACCTGGTCTTGCTGCTATTTCTTGCACATCCTCTCTCTGTCCTTTTCACGTTGGCATTTGTGCAACGTCATCTTAAATCTGCTTGGAAATCCACCAACATCACTATTACATAAAAAAGGAGCAAAAACGGATCCTCTCATCTACAGACCAATCAGCTGACTTCCAATAATCAGCAAGGCCATGGAATCCATCATCGCAGCCGATATGACATCCTTCCATTTCTCCAACAACCTCATCTCAGATCATCAATTCGGATTCAGACTTAGTCACACGACCTTGGACACGCTGCTTCTACTCACCCAACAATGGATGGAGGCCCTCAATGTCAGACATGAGATCTGGACCGTCTCTATGGACATAGCTTGAGCTTTTGATGCAGTCTGGCATCCCGCCTTCCTCTCCAAACTCTCCGCCTAGGCCCTAGGGCATCCAAGGCCAACTCCACACGTGGCTTACTGACTTCCTCTACTCTCGTGGCCAACGTGTGGCTCTAAACAGAATTCTTTCATCGCCTCTCCCTGTCAAGGCCGGAGTGCCGCAGGTCAGCATTCTGGCCCCAGTCCTATTCATGATCTTCATAAATGATCTCCTCAACTATCTCGAAAATTCCCCTTATCCATTTGCTGAGGACTCCACCCTCTGCCGTGACATCCCTCATCCTTCAGACAGGCCCGCAGCCTCTTTCTTCTCTTCAGAGTTAAAAAAAAATCACAAGCTGGTCAAACAGTTGTAATTTGTGTTTCAATTCTGAGAAGTCCCACACACAATCTCTCTCCGAAAGGACTGCCTGGCAAACCCTCCGATCTACTTTCTTAACAATCCTCTTGAGGAAGTTCAGTCATTCAATCTCCTGGGTGTCACCATCAGCCATGACCTTTCTTGGGCAAATCATAGTTCAAAAGTTGGCTTCCAAAGCCAGCAGCTGACAAGGCATCCTCCGTCATACAAAGTCCTTCCTTGGCGTTGTCACACCTGAACTCCGATCCACTTCCAAGCCTTTCACCCGCAGCTTGATGTAGTACTGCTCTCCTCCCTGGGCTGGCTCCCTTGCCTCACACCTTGTTCAGCTTGGCGTTGTGGAAACCAAGGCCTTCAAGATTATTGGAATCTCCAGCGATGAAGCCGAGTCTGTGGGCACATCACTTCGTTATCACAGACAGGTCGTTGGTCTCGCTGCCTCCTTTCTGGTCTTGCAACTTCTGCTCTTTCCAAACCACCCCATGCCCTCCTTTCAAATTTCCAGTCTTCCCTCCTGAGAGTTTCCTTCTCTATCCATCTTTTCCACCCCATGCATCCTCTCCTGCCCACCATTCCTCCCCACACCCATCGTTTGTCCAAGTCTACCTCCAATTGTTGTTCAACCCCGCTGTTGTTTTCCCCTCTCTCTCTACTGTTCTTTGTGTTCTGGTGTGTCCTGATCCATTCAGTACAAGACCTCTTCCACAAGCCTTCACGATGTATACAAAACAAACAACCTATTCGTGTAAAATAGGATAACATTCCTGAACTTAGTGAGTTAATCCCTAACAGATTTACTCTCCTGTGCCGAGGGTAGAACACGACACCACACCGAGTTAATATTGCAAACCAAGGTGTATGCACTCGTCCATTGATTCGACAAATGGCGGACAAGTCGGTGATGACCAATTCCCTCCGATCAAAGCTTAAAGCTCCACATGACACGCAAAGAGAAACGATTTCTCACTCGTTTTTCGCAAGTTCTGGAAGATCCAGGTACCAGTGTTCATCACTGATGATGCGTCGCTCACGCTGCTCCAAGTTCTGTTTGGCTTCCTCCGTCAAGTATCGTTGCATAAACTGATGAAGGGAGAAAAGGGACGTTCTCAGGTGGGGCTTGAACACACTAGATCCGTGTTCAGTTTAACCATGAAACCACAATTGTATGACCTTAGCTGCCCAATAAAATAAGAAAAAAACATACATGTCCAAAGGGGAGGGTAATTTAAAATACTTGCACGTCTTGGTCAAGTTGATGTTATCTGATCCCCCCGCCCCCCAAGCACGCCCACCGATAGGCAGATGACCACCCCATCCTCTCCAACTCAAGTAGGTAGATGATACCCCCTCCTACCCCCACACACCCAAATATAGGCATATGAACACCATCACCCAATCCCCTCCTCCTGTTAGGCAGATGACAATCCCCATCCCCTCTGATTGGTGGGTGAAGGGGGATCATCTGCCTATGTTCTTCTTTCATAAGCAGCACAAGGCTGTGGGATGGCTATGCCGCTGATGCAGTGCCCTCTGTAGGTCAGAGCAAAAGTTCGTCATTTGTTCAGGGTGTCAGCAATAGCTCGCCCACTCTTCATAAAGGACATCGTGGGAACATTAACGTCCACCAATTAATACCGGTAGCCGGGAACCCACTAACGTCCAGATAGGCGACACCCCACCCCTCAGATAGGCGACACCCCACCCCTCAGATAGGCGACACCCCACCCCTCAGATAAGCGACACCCCACCCCTCAGATAGGCGACACCCCAACCCTCAGATAGGCGACACCCCGCCCCTCAGATAGGCGACACCCCGCCCCTCAGATAGGCGACACCCCGCCCCTCAGATAGGCGACACCCCGCCCCTCAGATAGGCGACACCCCGCCCCTCAGATAGGCGACACCCCGCCCCTCAGATAGGCGACACCCCACCCCTCAGATAGGCGACACCCCACCCCTCAGATAGGCGACACCCCACCCCTCAGATAGGCGACACCCCACCCCTCAGATAGGCGACACCCCACCCCTCAGATAGGCGACACCCCACCCCTCAGATAGGCGACACCCCACCCCTCAGATAGGCGACACCCCACCCCTCAGATAGGCGACACCCCACCCCTCAGATAGGCGACACCCCACCCCTCAGATAGGCGACACCCCACCCCTCAGATAGGCGACACCCCGCCCCTCAGATAGGCGACACCCCGCCCCTCAGATAGGCGACACCCCACCCCTCAGATAGGCGACACCCCACCCCTCAGATGGGCCAACCCCCTTCCACTCCCTTCGAATGGGCCAATGCCCCTCCCCTATAGTATAATATGCCAAACCGCCTCCCCTCCCCTGAATGAGACAAAGCAAACCCCCTCCCCTCTAATGGGCCAACTCCCCTCCCCTATAATCATAATATGCCAAACCGCCTCCCCTCCCCTGAATGAGACAAAGCAAACCCCCTCCCCTCTAATGGGCCAACTCCCCTCCCCTATAATCATAATGTGCCAAACCCCCTCCCCTCCCCTCGAATGAGCCAACCCCCCTTCCCACAGCCCGGCTTGTGTGATCCTTCAGTTTACCCGCTATTCCCCACTGGTACAAACCAATTCCTAAGAGTTGCCGGACCCAAGGCACACCTTCATTTTCAAGAGGTTATTGGACAACCTCATCTTGCGTCTGCTTGAAGTTGAACTCGCCATCTTCACCCTTCTTACCGAACAGTGGAACACCGAACACTTCAAATGTCAACCGCCATCCGTATCTCGCTCCTTCCGGTTCCTAATCCGAAACACCGCGCAGTCATCTCAAACATCAATAAAACTAAGTTGTTATTGTTATTGTTATTGTTATTGTTATTATTATTATTTCTATTATTATTGTTATTCAAGTGTTAATATTACTCACAAACTGTGCCTTTGTCCTTCCTTCCTTCCCTACTTCCTTCATTTCTTCCTTCCATCCTTCATTCCCTCCTTCCTTGTGTGTTCTGTTTCATCAAGATGAAGATTACTGCACCGCACTACGACTGAGACGTCAAAATGTAAAATAAAATGAACTAACTAGCTTACGGGCCAGCTCAAACAATGAATGTTCTGAACAATCGCCATTCAAAGATTAATGGTGTAATGTAGGAGTTGCGGAGAACGGCTAAACCATACACCGCCCAATAACGCTCTCTGCTTTGCATTGTGTTGCTCGTAAAACATACACCGCCCAGCTACTCTCTGGGCTTTGTATAACAAATATGATAAAACATACACCGCCCAGCTACGACCTGAGCTTTGCATTACGTTTGTTGATGATTAGTTTGTTATTGGTCACTGGAAGATCAGAAAGAGTGAAATGAGCTTCGTCGAGAAAGAACGTTTACGAGTAATAATTCATTCTTTATTTCGTGTGCATCACGTGGTGCAAGCTGCATCATTTGGTGGGAGTGCGGCTGTGCTGTTGAGCCGATACGACAATATGTTAGAAGGCATTTGTAATACGTTCAGGGGACATAAACAAACACCAGCGTTGGCAGACACATGACATATCCTCGAGCAAGGCGATCCATCCGAGGGACGACGCACTCTTTGATACCTCGTCATACATGTGTGACGCACTCTTTGATACCTCGTCATACATGCTGAACACAAGGATGACAGTTTATAGCTGGGTCGGGATTCGAACCCAGGAAAGACAAGGGGATGATTTGGTCCCTTTGCATTGGGGGTACAACTACCGCAAAGACGCATCCCCGGTAGTTGCACGAGATTCTGTTGGACGTCTACCGTTTATCGAAGATTTATCTCCAAAATAAGATTTATCCTTTGATTTCAATGAGTCCGTCTCATTTGCTCTTTCTATTGCATTTTGAATCATTTTTCCACCAGAATTGGTCTAAAGTCTAAAGCTAAACCGTATCCGTAATTTCACTACAGTCAAAATTCTATCCGGTTTGTGAACCCCGATAGAGTAGTTAGCCGCAGAATCCCAGAATCCCAGCAGGTTATAAGATAAATTACGTTTTTTAAATTAACTTTGTGCTTCTCTCAGAAAAGACAACTTTGTTTGCAATTAAATAATGATAATAATAATTGCACCACCGAGATGACGAGGGTGAGTAATGACAACGTACTCGGTGTTTGAGCTCAAAATAAAAATAAACCTTGTTTTGAGGGGGGGGGGGGAAGTGCGCACATTTAGCGAGTTGAATTTCAGATTTGTGTTTGAAGTTAATTTAACTCATGCTTTCCGAAGAAAGTCGGTATTAGCATGGCATTTACATCATCATTAACACAACTCGCTTTAAACATGGGATTCGAACCGCAATCGGAGCGGCATGTGATCCATGTTAAACCCCAGGTTTACCGCAAGGCCGTCACATTCACGGTTTAACGAAGCACCAAAAAATGAGTACAAAAAACAAGGACTGAATAAGAGTTGCAGATGAAGAATTTTTGAGGCGTTGCAGTTGAGACAGCAAACCCGTCGGACACCGCCGCCACGAATCACGATGGTCATGACGTCATTCGCGTGACGTATTTAAAGGCAAAGTTGTCTCAGCACACGATGGATAAATGGTTGCACAACTCGTTAAGGGCTCATCAGAAAGTAAAGTTGACGAAGATTTTTCCGAGGGGTCAAACTCATTATAAAAACGACCCGCGGCAAAACAATCCACGAGATGACGTAGGCGTCACGTGGGTAATAAAATCGCTGTTTTTGGAGGGGGGTGGGGAAGGGGGGCCAATCGAGCTGAAGGAACTAGTCAGGTTCACTGTCAATAAATTATATTTCGTTCAAAATCATGGTAGATTAGCAAACCTATACATTTTTGGAAAGGTTATAGCATAAGGAAACTAAAAATCAATGTTTACATTTGGAGAGATACCTGTATGGCGGCCATTTTGGATTTTCAAAATGGCCACTGTAAAATATATATTTTGTTCTATTTCTGCCTCTAATTACCCTAAAAACTTTTAAAATATACTAAACCTATATTTTCAGGGACAAGGAATCCAATGAAAGTATCAAATTAGTGCTATGGGGAATGGTAAGACACGAATCAAAGGTTTTGAATTGCAAAATACTGTCTTTATATTCGCGATAAGTTGCATTGTAGCGACCCATGGGTCCCCCAAGCGAGACCAGCAACAGAATCTCCTTGCTCCAGCCGGTGACGTAACCGGCAGGCAAACCACGGCGCCGGGGTGGCCGGTCACGTGACCACCAAAGCGTGCCGCGCGCGCGTGCGGTTATAATCCTTTGCACCTGTCGGTCACGTGACCACCAAAGCGCGCCTCGCCTGAGAGGCGAGGCTTTCGGTTTCGGTTGTGCTTTCTGGTTGTGATATATATGCAGCCCGATAAACGGGCTTTTCAGAGTTCCCGAGTTGGTTTTTACAATAAACATCTTCTCGGACGAGTTTGTGTCTTGCCCGTCACTTCGTCCGTCTCAAGCAAGAGCCCTGCTCGTCAGCATAATCAAATACATGTTATCATTTTGTACAGGCAGTTAATAACATCAAAATGTGTCACAATAATTCATATCACCAAACATACACAGGCAGTCAGCAAAATCATATATACACATGCAGTCAGTATAACTTCACATCTACACAGGCAGTCAATGACAAAATATACACGGGCAGTCAATGGCATCAAACATACACGATTACAGAATATGCCATTTCGAGTTCGTCATCACTGTCCTGTGTGTCGTATCCGACAATATAGTCCGCATCGTTTTCACAGTCCGTTCCACACAAGCAAAGGTCGGTCAAATTGATTGGCAAATCGAATTGGTCGAATCGAATTGGTCGGAATTGGCAAATGTAAACATTGATTTTCAGATTTTCCATGTAATAACGTTTCCAAAAATGTATAGGTTTGCTAATCTACCATGATTTTGAACGAAAAAACATAGTGAACCTGACTAAACACCCAAAAACATTAAAATCTTCCTTCCAATATGTTTATTCAAAAAAACACCTAGGGTCTTTAACGTCCACCTACTAATGGTAGTATATGGGACGCCAGTTTAGCGTCCACCTGACGGACGGCACACACGTTGATGAACCACTCTGGCTGTGAAACACCAGGATGACAGTTTATAGCAGGTTCAGGATTCGAACCCAGGAAGATAAGGGGATGATTTGGACCCTTTGCATTGGGGGTACAACTACCGCGAAGACGCATCCCCGGTAGTTGCACGAGAGTCGAGATTCTATTGGACGTCTACCGTTAATGGAAGATTTATCTCCAAAATACCTCAGATTTATCCTTTGATTTTAATAAGTCCGTGTCATTTGCTCTTTCTATTTTATTTTGAATCGTTTTCCACCAGAATTGGTCTCAAGTCCAAACCGTATCCGTTATTTCACTACCTTCAAAATGCTGTCCGTTTTGTGAACCCTGATAGAGTAGTTAGCCGCAGAATCCCAGTAGCAGTTATAACATAAATTACGTTTTTAAAATTAAGTTCGTGCTTCTCTCAGAAAAGACAACTTTGTTTCAATTAATTGATAATAATTGCACCACCGAGAAAACGAGGTGAGTAATGATAACGTTAACGTACTCGGTGTCGGTGTTCAGGTGCAAAAGAAACCTTTTTATGAGGGGGGGGAAGTGCGCACTTTTAGCGAGTTGAATTTCAGATTTGTGTCTCGGCAGGTTCACTCATGTTTTCCGAGGAAAGACAGTCGGTTTTCGCCGGGCGTTTTCATCATTAACACAACTCGCTTTAATTTTAAACGTAGGATATTCGAACCGCAGTCGGAGCGGCATGTTGAACCATGTTAAACACCAACTTTTCCGCAAGGCCGTCACATTCACGGTTAAATGAAAGTATGAAACACCAAAAATTGAGTAAAAAAACATGGAACTGAATGAGCGTGTTGCAGTTGAATAATTTATTGAGGCGTTGCAGTTGAGAGAGCAAAACCCGTCGTGTACCAACGATGGTCATGACGTCATTCGTGTGACGTAATTAAAGGCAAAGTTGTCTCAGGACGCGATGGATAATGGTTGCACTGTGGCGGGCACAGGGACAATAATTCCGCGCGCGCACCAGTGGGTGGCGCGAGCGTCCAGGCAGGGAAGGGGAACTGAAATGCATGCCCCGCCTTTCGACCGATCGGCCACGCCCGGGGGCAAGGCGTGGCCTCGGGACTTATATGCGGGCTCTAAGCTCGAGCCCGCCCAGTGCTGAAGTGCGAGCTCTGAATAAAGACTCTTGTTGTATCAACGCGTTGTGGCCTACCTCTCTGGCAATCGAGTCATGTGTGCGCAACACCACACTGGTGACCCCGATTGGTTCAGCCGTTGCTGACCCCCGAACGCGCCATGGCTACCAACGCCGTCGCAATCAAACTCCCGGAGTTTTGGGAAGCGCAAGCCGACGTTTGGTTTGTGCAGGCCGAAGCTCAATTTCAACTCCGGGGCATCACGGCGGACGAGACCCGGTACTACCACGTGGTCGCCGCTCTCGGGCCCGGCACTGCCGCCCGAGTCGTGTCCATCCTTCGGCACCCGTCGGGCGACCACAAGTACGAGGCGCTCAAACGTCCTCCTCGCCACGTTCGGGCTCACAGAGATCGAACGTGCCGACCGCCTCCTGGACCTTCCCGCCCTCGGCGACACATGACCATCCATCCGGATGGATTTCATGCTGTCGCTGCTTGGAGACCAGCGCCCGGATTTCTTGTTCCGCGCACTTTTCCTCCGCCAGTTACTGATACAGGTGCGCCTCAAGCTGGCCGCTTCCAACATCACGGAACCCCGCACCCTGGCCGGAGAGGCCGACAAGTTTTTCGCGGCCTGCGACACGCGGTCGGTTTACGGTGCTGCCGTAGTGGATCCCGGTGCAGAGGCTACAGCGCCCCCGGCTTCCCTCGTGGCCGCTGCTGCGCCCCGCCCACTACCGCCGCCGCCACCACCACCGCAAACCTGGTGCTACTACCATGCCAGTTTCGGCCGCAAGGCGAAAACGTGCCGCCCGCCGTGTTCTTTTGACGGGTCGGGAAACGACCGGGCCGGCGCTCACTGGCGGCCCTGAGCGTCGGCCATTCCGGCAGCCTCCTGTTCATCATGGACATCTTGTCCGGGCGCCGTTTTCTTTGCGACACAGGAGCGCAGGTAAGCGTCCTCCCTGCCTCCACGTCCGACAAGCAAGCCGCGGGCCGGGGCCCCGCTTTGCTTGCCGCCAACAGTACACCCATCCGCACATTCGGGAAGCGTTGCCTCTCACTGCGGTTTGGAGGGCAGCGCTTTCAATGGTCGTTCGTTACCGCCAGCGTGCCAATGGCGCTGCTCGGCGCGGACTTCCTATGTGCGCATGGGTTGTTGGTCGACGTTAAGCGCAGACATCTCGTCCAGGCCGAAACCTTCAGCTCGCTCGCTTGTTCGCTGAGCGGCTTGTTGAGCAGCTCGCTGAACGGCTCACCGAGCGGCTTGCCAAGTGGCTTGCTGAAAGGTTCCCTCCCGGCGAGGTTAGTCTGCACGCTTCGGGCAGCGGACGAGTTTACCCGCCTCCTCGCCAGTTTCCCAGCCCTCACACGGCCCACCTTCTCAGCGGCGGCCGTCAAACACGGGGTGGAGCACCATATCCCCATGGTCGGGCCGCCGGTCTACGCCCGGGCACGCCGACTCGACCCCACAAAGCTCGCCGTGGCGAAAGCGGAGTTCGCCACGCTGGAACGGCTGGGGATCGTACGGCGCTCCAACAGCGCTTGGGCTTCTCCTCTGCACATTGTGCCGAAGCCCGGCGGAGGATGGCGGCCGTGCGGTGACTACCGCCGGCTCAATGATGCCACCACCCCCGACCGCTACCCGGTTCCGCATATCCAGGACTTTTCCACCCGGTTGGCAAACACGACCGTGTTCTCCAAGGTGGACCTCATCCGGGGCTACCACCAGGTCCCCGTCCAACCGGACGATGTCCCAAAGACGGCCATCTTCACCCCTTTCGGCCTCTTTGAGTTCCTGTGAATGCCTTTTGGGTTGAAGAATGCGGCCCAGGCGTTCCAACGGCTCATGGACAGCGTCTTGCATGACTTACCTTTCATCTATGTCTACCTGGACGACATCCTAGTCGCGAGCGCGTCCCGGGAGGAGCACCTGCTCCACCTCCGCACGCTTTTCGAATGCCTGGGCCAGCATGGCCTGATCATCAACCCCGCAAAGTGCCGTTTCGGCATCGCCGCCATCGACTTCTTGGGGCACTGCATCACCAGGCACGGGGCCGTCCCTTTACCGGCCAAGGTGGAGGCGGTCAGGGATTTCCCGCGCCCCCGCACGATCAAGGAGCTCCAGGAGTTCCTGGGCATGGTAAATTTTTACCACCGCTTAGTGCCCCACGTCGCCCAGCTCTTCCGCCCCCTGCACGAGGCCCTCCGGCGCAAGCCGGGCAAGGGTGACATCGCCTGGTTGGAGCCGATGGCCGCGGTGTTTGCGGGCGCAAAGTTGGCCCTGGCCAACACCACCATGCTGGCGCACCCGGCGCCTGATGCACCGATCGCCCTCACCACCGACGCGTCGGACTACGCGGTGGGTGCAGTGCACGAGCAGTGGGTGCGTGGTGCTTGGCAGCCGCTGGCGTTTTTTAGCCGGCAGCTTCGCCCGCACGAACGCCGCTATAGCACCTTCGACCGCGAGCTGCTCGGGCTCCACCTGGCGGTCTGACACTTCCGCCATCTGCTCGAGGGCCGCCCGTTCACGGCTTTCGTCGACCACAAGCCCCTTGTGTTCGCAATGGCCAAGGTCGCCGAGCCATGGTCGGCACGGCAGCAGTGTCACCTCTCTGCCGTGTCCGAGTACACGACGGACATCCGTCACGTCGCGGGTAAAGACAACCCGGTGGCGGATTGCCTTTCCCGGTCCGTCGCGCACGCGGTCCACCTCGGGATCGACTATGCCCGGATGGCGGAGGACCAGACCGCCGACCCTTGCCCGGATAGCAGAGGCCTTGCGGACCGCTGTCACGGGCCTCCGCGTCACCGAGGTGCCGTTCGACGTCGCGGGCGCGGCCCTCCTTTGCGTCGTCTCCCTCGGCCGGCCTCGCCCCATCGTGCCCGCTGGCTGGCCCCGCCCGGTTTTCGACGCCATCCACGGCCTGTCCCACCCGGGCACGAAGGCCTCCCAGAAGCTCGTCGCGGCGAAGTTCGTCTGGCATGGCCTCAGGAAGGACGTCCACGACTGGGCCAGAACGTGCCTCGCGTGCCAGCGCGCAAAGGTCCACCGCCACACCCAGGCCCCGTTGGCCCCGTTTACGGTGCCCGAGCGTCGGTTCGACCATGTCCCCGTCGACTTGGTGGGACCTCTGCCCCCCTCGCGGGGGTTCACCCACCTCCTCACCATGGTGGACCACACCACATGGTGGCTGGAGGCCGTGCCATTGGCGGCGACGTCTGCGGCTGATGTGGCGCAAGCCTTCATCGCCACTTGGGTTGCCCGGTTCGGTGCCCCCTCGGACATCTCGTCCGACCGCGGCCCCCAGTTCACCTCGGAGCTCTGGGGCGCGGTGGCGCAAGGGCTCGGCGTCAAACTGCACCGCACCACGGCCTACCACCCCAGGCCAATGGCCTGTGCGAGCGCTTTCATCGCTCGATGAAGGCCGCGCTCCGGGCCAGCCTCCACGACGGTAGCTGGGCCGACGGGCTCCCCTGGGTCCTGCTGGGCCTCAGGACGGCGCCCAAGGACGACCTACGCACGTCCTCGGCGGAGCTGGTCTTCGGGCAACCACTGCGGGTACCGGGCGAATTTATCCCCGACTCCACGGCTCCTTGGTCCGCGGCGCAACAGCGCTCCACCCTGCAGGAGACCGCCCGGAGGTTCTCCCTGGTGCCGACAGCACACCACGGTTGCCCGTCCTTCCACGTCGCCCCGGAGCTTCGCACGGCGGAGTACGTCTTCGTCCGGCACGACGCCCACCGGGCACCGCTACAGCCCCCGTACGACGGGCCCTTCCACGTGCTGGAGACCGGGGACAAATATTTCACCGTCGACATCGGCGGTGCCCCGGATCGTATCTCAGTGGACCGCCTCAAGCCGGCCCACCTCGATCTGGACCACCCCCCGCAAGCAGCTCTGCCTCCGCGTCGAGGCCGCCCCCCGGCGGTCAGACCCCCGGCACCCCCCAGCCCCGCTACCCCCCAGCCCTGCACGCATCGCCAGGGGCCATTTCGGCCGGGTCATCCGGCTTCCCCACAAGCTCACCCTTCAGGTGCGCGGGAATTCTGGGGGGGCGCGTGTGGCGGTCACAAGTGACAATAATTCCACGCACCAGTGGGTGGCGCGAGCGTCCAGGCGGGGAACTGAAATGCATGCCCCGCCTTTCGACCGATCAGCCACGCCCGGGGGCAAGGCGTGGCCTCGGGACTTATTTCGGGCTCCAAGTTCGAGCCCGTCCAATGCTGAAGTGCGAGCTCTGAATAAAGACTCTTGTTGTATCAATGCGTTGTGGCCTACCTATATGGCAATCGAGTCGTGTGTGCGCAGCACCACAGCACAACTCGTTAAGGACTCGTCAAAAAGTGAATTTGAGAAGATTTTTCCGAGAGTCAAACTCATTATAAAAACGACCCGCGGCAAAACAATCCTCGAGATGACGTCGAGGGTCACGTGGGTAATCAAATCGCTGTTTTTGTGGAGGGGGAAGGGGGGCCAATCGAGCTGAAGGAACACCCAAAAACATTAAAATCTTCCTTCCAAGATGTTTATTCAAAAAAAACACCTGAGGTCTTCAACGCTAGCAGACGGGGCGCCAGTTTAACGTCCATCCGAGGGACGGCACACACATTGATGAACCACTGGATGTGAAACACCAGGATGACAGTTTATAGCTGGGTCAGGATTTGAATAAGGGTAGACAGCTTGGAGGTGAATGTGTCTACCTTTAGGACATAGGTCATCATGCCAGCCCTGAGAGCTATTCAATATCGCAATCTGTCCCAGCCACCAGTCGCATAATATGAGCAAGATCCCTGGTACAGCTTCTGTGGGCCATTGTTATGATCACGGGGTTTATTGTGTTCAATAAATCAAGTAAAGAGCAAAGTTCCCCTCCCTTTATATGAGGGATCGTTTCTCTTTATGCAGCTTTAATGAAAATAACTGAAAAAAAATGCAGGGGACTGAAAATACGTTTCTCAGCTTCCACTGGACTAAATCGGCTGCACATTTCAGAAGTAAATGCTTTTGTTACGTGGTCCCCTCGGTGACTACCTGGTCTCGGTGACCCCCGGACCGTGAGAGGAACTTCGCCAGACAGTGGTATTATATATGCGCTTTCGCAACGCAATCCCTAGGAATTCCACCCAAGAGAAAACTGATTTTCAATGATATATTTCAATGGTAATGATACCATACAATGTCAATGATACAATCAAGGATATATTCCCCGAGCAATCCACCCTCCACAATTCACACTCAACAATCAATCCCCTAGATGATTAAGATGGCCATCTTACATACGTGTGTCCCCTTTTGTACTCACGACCCCCTTTGGTCTCTGTCCCTCACAATGTCTCTGGGCCCCTCCTGACCAAGATGATGGTCGGCTTCGCCGCACTCGGGCGGTTGAACGAACCCCGGGTGGACGTTTTCCCACCGGGCATGTATCGTACCGGGAACCAAGGTTGCAGCCCCCTCTTGGCCACGTGAAGCGGGTACTGTACAGCAGGCAAATTCCACACGCCGCTTGCAACGCGTGTTAGGCCCCAACGTGCGACCCGTACGCGTCTTTGTAGACGGTGCCGCGAACGGTGCCAGACGCTGGGTCGGTGCACGGCCCCCACGGCAGCTTGACGTCTCCACCGGGCAGGTACCCGTCCCGGTAACTCCTCTCGCCAGACGGCTTGGGAACGCCGCTTTTCCACACGGCTCAATGTCGATCCCACCTCTCGTCGGAGCGGGGCGAGGAAGAAGAATCTTCGTCGCTTCTTCCGACCTCGTGTCTTTCTTCTTCCGTTTCCGGTCTCTTTTTCCAGAAGGGCTCCTGACCCTCCAACCACAACAACCCTTAATCGACTACACATTGATAAGCACAGACCTGAATAGTAATTCACATACATTCCCCCCCTTCAAGAAAGAAAGTTTGAACCCAGCGAAAACTTTCTTTGCCGGCCAACTTGGATAAACAAACCAGATAACTCAACCCCCCCCCCCCCCCCACATTATCAGTTCCCCCCGGGCACAGTTATCACTTAAAAATAAAGCAACAAAATTTCACCACAACCCCCCCAGATTAACTCACTCTGGACAAAGCGTCCGCCACGACATTGTCCCGGCCCCATACATGTTCAATTTCCAAGTTGAACCCCTGCAAAGCCAAACTCCATCTCATCAACCTCTGATTTTTATTTTTCATTCTTTGAATGAAGGTTAAGGGGTTGTGATCCGTAAAGACCTTTATGGGAAAGGACGTGATTCCTAAATACACCTCATAATGTTGAAGCCCTAGCAGGAGAGCCAGGGTCTCTTTCTCCACGGTGGCATAATTTGCCTGATGTTTATTGAACTTTTTGGAGTAGTAGCACACGGGGTGGTCCACCCCATCCTCATCTTCCTGTAACAAGACCGCTCCAGCCCCCACATCGCTTGCATCTACGGCCAACTTGAAAGGTGCTTGAAAGTCCGGAGCGGTTAGGACCGGAGAGCTCATTAGTATCGCTTTGACATGGGCAAAGGCCGCCTGACATTTGCCATCCCAAACGAATGGGGTCTCCTTTCTCAACAAACTCGTTAAAGGGGCTACCACATCCGAAAAATTCTTACAGAACCGCCGGTACCACCCCGCCATACCTAAGAATCTCATCAGCTCTTTCTTCCCCTTTGGGACTTGGAAGCGATCGATAGCTTCTACCTTGGCGGTCACTGGTTGTACCTGACCCTGCCCTACTACATGGCCGAGGAACACTACCTGTGCTCTTACAAACTCACTCTTGGCTAAGTTGATGGTCAGACCTGCCTCGGACATCGTCTGAAAAAATGCATGGATTTGCTTAATGTGGTCTTCCATGGTCATGGTGTGGATGATTACATCATCCAGATATGCCTCCACCCCCTCCAGGTCTGCAATGAGCCTATTAATCAGTCGTTGAAATGTAGCCGGCCCGTTCTTCAACCCAAAAGGGAGGACCTTGTACTGATATAACCCATTCGGAGTGACCAAAGCTGAGATTTCTTTGGCTCTATCGGTAAGAGGGATCTGCCAATACCCTTTCAGCAAGTCAAATTTGGTAACAAATTTAGCTGGGCCTATTCGATCAATACAGTCGTCAATCCTCGGGAGCGGATAGGAGTCGGTCTTGGTCACTGCATTCACCCGTTTTAAATCTGTACAACACCGGAAGCTGCCATCGGGTTTCGGAACCAACACACATGGGGAGCTCCATTCACTGTTGCTTGGTTCGATGATGTCATTGTCCAACATATATTGCATCTCCTTCCGAAGATACTCAATCTTCACCGGGTTCATCCGATAGGGGTGTTGTTTCACTGGAGTGGCCTCCCCCACCTCGATATCATGATATACTAAGTCCGTACGACCAGGTACATCTGTGAACAAATGTTTAAATTCGAACATTAGGCTGGACAGTTGTCCTTGCTGTTCCCTTGTTAAATGACCTAACTTCTCATCCAAATGACTCAACACTTCGGTGTTCGTCAATTTGGGGCAGGCCTGGTCATCCAAGTTATCAAACTTCACACCGGCGTTTCCGTCCATTTTCACCGGTACGACAGGTGAGACAGGAACTACGTCTTCCACCGGTTCCCTCTCATGATATTTCTTCAGTCGGTTGACATGACACAACTGTCGCTTTTTCCGTCGGTCGGGAGTGGTCACCACGTAGTCTGTCTCATTCACCCTCTCCTCCACTGCATAAGGACCGAAATATCTAGCCTGGAGGGGCTGACCTGGAACGGGCAGCAATACTAACACCCGGTCCTGAGGACTGAAATTCCTTATCTGCGAGGTCTTGTCATGTCTCTCCTTCATTTTCCCCTGGGCCATTCTCAAGTTCCGTCGTGCCACATCACACGCCTTGGCCAATCGGTGTTTCACTGTGGACACATACTCCACCATCGGTGTCCGGGACTCCTGTAGTAACCACTGTTCTTTCACCAATTTCAACGGTCCCCGCACTGCGTGTCCAAACACCAGTTCAAACGGACTGAATCCCAAGGAATCCTGCACGGACTCCCTCGCCGCAAACAACAATAGGGGTATCCCTTCATCCCAATCCTTGGCACATTCAAAACAATACGTTCGAATCATATTCTTTAAAGTCTGGTGAAACCTTTCCAGGGCCCCTTGGCTCTCGGGATGGTATGCGCTGGATCTTACTTGTTCCACCCCCAACAGGTGTACCACTTGCTGGAAAAGCGTGGACATGAAATTGGAACCCTGATCAGATTGGATGACCTTAGGTAGACCAACCAAAGTGAAAAATTTAATCAAGGCCTTTGCAATAACTGCCGCCGTTATTTTCCTCAGAGGCACTGCCTCGGGGAACCTGGTGGATGCGCACATGATGGTCAGTAAGTATTGATGTCCAGCTTTGGTTTTGGGTAAAGGGCCCACACAGTCCACAATGACTCGGCTGAATGGCTCTTCAAAAGCTGGAATTGGCTTTAACGGGGCGGGTGGGATTTTTTGATTCGGCTTTCCCACCAGCTGACAAGAATGACAGGACTTGCAGAACTCCGCCACATCCCGTCGCAATCCCGGCCAGAAAAAATGTACCAATATCCTGTCACAGGTCTTGTTCACTCCCAGGTGCCCGGCCCAAGGGGTCTCATGTGCCAAACTCAATATCTCCTTCCGGTACAGCGGTGGCACCACAATCTGATAGTGAACTTTCCACTCATCGTCTGCGGGCACCTCCGGTGGCCTCCATTT
This sequence comes from Myxine glutinosa, assembly GCF_964187855.1. Classification (NCBI taxonomy): domain Eukaryota; kingdom Metazoa; phylum Chordata; class Myxini; order Myxiniformes; family Myxinidae; genus Myxine; species Myxine glutinosa. The sequence goes on from NC_136265.1 coordinate 176,791,505, forward strand.
CCTCATTAGGGTTTCCCCCTTCATGAAATACCCCACAGGTATCTTCGTAGCCTCTTCTTCCGTAACGGCTTTCTCAATTAACCTCTGGATCTCCGAGTCTTCGTGTTGCTCTTCCACTAGTCTCCTTCGGACCAGCGCGGTTTGCTCCACTTCGTTCCCCGCGGTCTCCGACGGGCACTCCACGTCCCCTTTCGTTCCAGACGCTACCATTTCTCGAAATTCCTGGGAATCCCTCCCCTGGTTATTTCCCTTTTCCGAGTTGTCTTCCCGTACCTCTAAGGGTTCCAACTCCCCCTCTCTTTCTTCCTCCTTCTCTTCCGCGTGCTTTCTACCCATAGCCCGAGTCACTGCACAGGATGGAAAGATACCCGGAATCTCCATCTCTAACCGAGTGGTGTTATTTTTCTTACTGGGCTTGTCCACCATTATTGGATTACCCGAAACTCGCCCCCCGGCCAAATCATTCCCGATAATAAAAGAGATTCCCTCCACAGGAAGGGTGGCTTGTAAGCCTACGGTGACCGGCCCTGATACCAACTCAGAACTCAACTGGATGACATGAAGCGGAGCTTTAACATAGCCCCCGACCCCCTGTAAAAGCACACTAACCCCAGTTGCCGTCTTCTCCGACAATGGCAAAATGCCCTCCAGCATAAACGATTGGTGGGCTCCTGTGTCCCTCAATACCCTAACTGGCTTCTGGTTACTCGGGTCGCCATCCAGCGACACGAACCCCTCTGAAATGAAATGTTTGTAGCCCTCCTGAACAAGGTTCTCCCGGGACGCCGTACCTTTGACAGGGGAATCTTCCCCTAGCTCTGCTCTCCAAGAATGATTTCTCACACTTGCCAGTGCATTCGGAGTCGCACTAGACTGATTCCGTTCCGGGTTCTCCCTTTTCCGGAGGTAACATTGGGACATCAAGTGTCCAGTTTTATGGCAAAAAGCACAAGTAGGCCCGGGGGAGAACCTCGGGGTCGGCCTTGAGCCCCCCGAAAAATAAGTTTGTCTTGGGCCCGTAGCCCTCTGATTTCTAACAGTTGGGGTATCATAGTTGTCCCCATAATCATCTCGAGGCCGCCGCCATGTAAGGTCGTTCTCCGCACCGGGTGTTCCATAACTCCCCTGCTGAAGTCTAGGCGAGGAGTTAGGTTTGTGGACCCCTATTCGGTGGGTTAAGGCATAATCATCTGCCATGGTGGCTGCGTCCCACAACTTTGGTACTTTCTTTTCCTGCAGGTACACTTTGATGTCCTCGTGGACACACTGCTGAAATTCCTCCACCAGGATCAAGTCACGCAATGTTTCGAAGTCTTTCCCGACTCCTTTTGACTCACACCACCGATCAAACATGTTTTCTTTCACTCTGGCAAACTCCACATGGGTCTCACTCTCCCTCTTCCTGGCATTCCTGAATTTTTGCCTGTAAGCTTCCGGAACCAACTCATAGGCTTTGAGGATGTGCTTCTTCAGTACCTCATAATCTGCACATTGGTCCATTGGTAGCGCCGAATAAATCTCTTGAGCTTTTCCCACCAGCACACTTTGCACTAGTATGGTCCAGGCCTCCTCCGGCCAGTTTAATTGTCGAGCCACTTTCTCAAAGTGTGGAAAAAATTTCGCGACTTCCTTTTCACTGAGCGGTGGAACCAGCCTCACATGTCTGCCCACATCCCAGGTTTTCTGGTTAGGTGTCGACCCCGTCAGCAAGGGTGGTACCTCTCCCCGTTCTCTCATTAACTCCAGCTCCTTGAATTTAATTTCTTGCTGATGCGTCATGTCACGTTCCTTCAATTCCCTTTCCGCTTTTCTCTCCTCTGCTTCGAGTTCCCTTGCAGCACTCCTCTCCTCTGCTTCTGCTTTCCTTTCCTCTGTTTTCATCCTTTCTAACCTTTCCTGGAGTTCTCGTTCCACTCTCCTTTCTTCTTCTGCTCTTTCCTTTTCTGCTTTCCTTTCTTCTTCTGCTAACCTTTCCTGGAGTTCTCGTTCCACTCTCCTTTCCTCTGCTTGTTTCTCTTCTCTCCTCTCTTCTGCTTTCCTTTCTTCTTCTGCTCTTTCCTTTTCTGCTTTCCTTTCTTCTTCTGCTCTTTCCTTTTCTGCTTTCCTTTCTTCTTCTGCTCTTTCCTTTTCTGCTTTCCTTTCTTCTTCTTTGATCCGTTCCTGGCTCCGTAATTGTAACTCCAGTTTCCGGAGCTCAACGTCTTCTGGTTCTTCGGGTAGCCACTGCCAGGCTAACTCGTCCCATGTTCCTAATCCCACCATAGACTGTATCACCATGGTCTGCAACTCTGCCTTCCTCAAATTAGTTCGGACCTCCAAGTTAAAATGTTTGGCCAATTTCAAGAGGTCCGACTTTAGTAACGCTCGGAACTGTGCCTCACTCGGGGTTACCGCAAAGTTCTGTGCCACAAACGCCATGGTGCCTATCGTTAACACCTGTTAACCTTCACCCAAGACTTTACCCCACTTTCCCCAAAAATTTACCAATTAATACTTAATTAATAAATTTTAATTAATAAAAATATTATTTTATACAATTTTAGATCCCGGACGAGCCCCCAATTCTGTTACGTGGTCCCCTCGGTGACTACCTGGTCTCGGTGACCCCCGGACCGTGAGAGGAACTTCGCCAGACAGTGGTATTATATATGCGCTTTCGCAACGCAATCCCTAGGAATTCCACCCAAGAGAAAACTGATTTTCAATGATATATTTCAATGGTAATGATACCATACAATGTCAATGATACAATCAAGGATATATTCCCCGAGCAATCCACCCTCCACAATTCACACTCAACAATCAATCCCCTAGATGATTAAGATGGCCATCTTACATACGTGTGTCCCCTTTTGTACTCACGACCCCCTTTGGTCTCTGTCCCTCACAATGTCTCTGGGCCCCTCCTGACCAAGATGATGGTCGGCTTCGCCGCACTCGGGCGGTTGAACGAACCCCGGGTGGACGTTTTCCCACCGGGCATGTATCGTACCGGGAACCAAGGTTGCAGCCCCCTCTTGGCCACGCGAAGCGGGTACTGTACAGCAGGCAAATTCCACACGCCGCTTGCAACGCGTGTTAGGCCCCAACGTGCGACCCGTACGCGTCTTTGTAGACGGTGCCGCGAACGGTGCCAGACGCTGGGTCGGTGCACGGCCCCCACGGCAGCTTGACGTCTCCACCGGGCAGGTACCCGTCCCGGTAACTCCTCTCGCCAGACGGCTTGGGAACGCCGCTTTTCCACACGGCTCAATGTCGATCCCACCTCTCGTCGGAGCGGGGCGAGGAAGAAGAATCTTCGTCGCTTCTTCCGACCTCGTGTCTTTCTTCTTCCGTTTCCGGTCTCTTTTTCCAGAAGGGCTCCTGACCCTCCAACCACAACAACCCTTAATCGACTACACATTGATAAGCACAGACCTGAATAGTAATTCACATACATTCCCCTAAATATGTAACACTTTGTACGTTGAGGTAATATGTTCCAAATTTCAGCAACGCCTGTTTTCACATTATTGAGTTTTATTTAGAAAATCCTCGAAATCACGTTGGTGTCCGTCCATCCATCAGTCCATCCACCCAAAATGTGTTGGCGCTCATATCTCAAGGGCTATACATTGAAACTAGCTGAAACTTGGAATATACATTGGACAATAGGTTAGTAGCTTTCGAAACAAATTCCACCTAAGTGCTTTTGCTTTAAAAATTTTGCTTCAAGTGTTTTTGCTTTAAAATTCAATATATGTAAATATATATATATATATTGTTGTGGATCTCGCCGCCTGCCTTCTCCCCTTACCAAGGGGGATTGGTCCCCTTGTCTTTGACTGGCCGACGGGACCCGGGACCTATGACGTCCTTCCCGGACAGCGCGAAATAGGGTATTAGGACTAGAATCGCTATTACCTAATTACTCGCGCTGCCCTGAAACGAGGAAATAAGTCCCGCACGAACCACGCGTGTTGAGATGCCGAGCAGTGCGTACACGCGATCCGTGCCGTGCTTTTGCTTTAAAAATTTTGCTTCAAGTGTTTTTGCTTTAAAATTCAATATATGTAAATATATATATATATATATATATATATATATATATATATATATTAGTATGATACTTATATATATATTGTTTGTGGATCTCGCCGCCCTGCCTTCTCCCCTTACCAAGGGGGGATTGGTCCCCTTGTCTTTGACTGGCCGACGGGACCCGGGACCTATGACGTCCTTCCCGGACAGCGCGAAATAGGGTATTCAGGACTAGAAATCGCTATTACCTAATTACTCGCAGCTGCCCTGAAACGAGGAAATAAGCCCCCGCATGAACCACGTGTGTTGAGACGCCGAGCGGTGCGTACACGCGATCCCGTGCCGTTTATATGGTGAACCCGGTTCTAGCGATCTTATTCGTACCACACTTAGTCAATGGATAAATCACAAAAGCAGTCGAATTGGGAAGAAAGGAATAACAAGATTTATTTACACTATTCACAATGGTTCAGAGAAAAAGTGGACACAGTGCAGCCTTAAAACAGTCTTAACTTAATACCCAGGACAAACGGGCCCGTCACACACACACACTCACACAGGGTTTGCAGCTGCAGGATGATGTTCACTACCACGTCCCGGGATGGCTCTCGTGCAGCTCCCTCCGGTCTCCGGCTCGTCCCGTGCAGATGGTAAGTAAAGAAGGCAGGAGCTCTCTGCGTGTCGTTCGGCACACAAGGGTTCATATGGGGCGAACGGTAGGTGTGGGCTCTGGCGGTTGGCGGTTACTCACTAGCAGGTTATTACCGCGTTTACTCGCGTGGCTGAGGTAGGCCGATATTCGCCACCGGCGCGTCTGGCTGCAGCCGTGTACGCAACGCCTCTTCTTCCTCTCCTCTGGCGCGTACGTTATACTGTGCAAGTTACAGCTCAATGCCACCAAATGCTTATCGCACGAAGTTCTCTCCTCGCTGTAACAAGTGCTCACAATGCGCTCGCCCCCTCAAGTCCTTTATCTCTCTGCGAGTCCTCCGATGTAAGTGCTCTCCCAACAAGTCCTTTCGTGCGAGTCCTGTGCAGTCCTTCGCTCTGCGAGTCCTGTGCAGTCCTTCTCTCTGCGAGTCCTGTGCAGTCCTTCTCTCTGCGAGTCCTGTGCAGTCCTTCTCTCTGCGAGTCCTGTGTAGTCCTTCTCTCTGCGAGTCCTGTGCAGTCCTTCTCTCTGCGAGTCCTGTGCAGTCCTGTTCAAGGGCTTTGTGCAATGACTTATATAGGCACGCCCCGCGAACCTTCTAGAACCTACCAGACGCGCCCCTCCACGCCTTTTCATGCCATGCCGTTAGAGCCCTGGTTGGCTGGTGGCTCTTACCGTCATCGCCTCTGACGCTCCGCCTTGACGCCGCCCCCACCCCGACCTCGCGCTCCTCCTCCTTCTCAGGCCTACCTCGTGTTACTCGACTAGTGAGCGAACAAAGGGCAGCAAAAGCGTAATAAATGCTGCGGGCAGCCAAAGCGTAACAAATGAGTGGGTCAGTCAAATGGGGCACGGGATCAATTATGCCCATTGAGGTGGAATTGGAGGGTGGACGCAAAATGACCGAGGACCTAAACTCATGTCTTTGGGTCCGTCCGGAGGGGTGGGAATGGGGAGGAGGGGGTAGGTGGAAGGGCGGGGAGAGGGGGGAGGGGGGAAGGGTATGGATGAGGGGGGGGCAGGAGAGGAAGGGGAGTGGCTCACGTATCTGAGTGAATGTGGCTCAAGTTTCTGAGTGAATGTGGCTCATGTTTCTGAGTGAATGTGGCTCACGTTTCTGAGTGAATGTGGCTCATGTTTCTGAGTGAATGTGGCTCACGTTTCTGAGTTCAGTGTGATGCCGACCAGGAAGAAGAAGAAGCCGTACTACCAAATTCGTACACTTCCAGAATTGTTTGATTTATTCTGTGTTCAAATGTCTGGTGATTGTTTTGTATTTATTTATGCGAATGTGTACTTGTATATAACTGTCATTAATTTTAAAAGGCTTAGGCACTATCGAGCGATAATTTTTTTTAAACTCCAAAAAAACGAACTTTTGTTTTTCAATTTTTTTTTTTTGCCTAAAACACTCCCAGGCACTCACTGATGAACCTCTGAAAGTTTTATGAAGATCCGTTCAGCCATCTCTGAATAAAACGTGGACACACACACAGCCAACTCGCGTTTATATATAACTAGCTGAGGTACCCGGCTTCGCCCGGGTTGAATAAGAATAATACAAATATATGATGAAAATAACATGTATATTTTAGAGCAATATCACAGTACATTTCCTACATGACGTTTTGTCAATTTTCAATTCTCAAAACCTCTTGGTATACAACATTTCTGGTTTTCTTACTTGGTGCCAAGACATAAAGATTGCTTGGTTTTCCAACCCTCGAGCAGCCCACGTACAGCTGGCCATGGGAAGTACCCGGCA
>NC_136265.1:176798138-177001327 GCF_964187855.1 Myxine glutinosa
ATATAGAGATTATATAGATATATGTATATACAGTCACGTGAAAAAGTAAGTACACCCCATGTAAAGTTTTGACTTTTTCAACATATTTCAACACAGCTATTTGATCTTAATTTCAACAATATTGATAGATAAAGGTGATATTGAAGGAGCTGGGGCTCCCACGTCGATCGGAAGAATGGACGCGACAAAAAGCTGGAATTCATCCGAGTTGCTTTAATCAAACCAAACACTCAGGCACTCTGAAAAGCCCGTTTATCGGGCAGCAATATATATACATATTATCCCGGAGCGTTTGCCCAGGAAAGGCGAGAGGGGGCGTGGCCCAGCGTCCTGGCTGCGGCCTGGCAAGTTGAGCGCGGGCCTGCCCGGGCGTCCTGGACGAGCCCGGCATGGTGATCGCTCCGCGTCCTTGATAGGTGCAAGGCGATTGTGAAAACCCAGCGGTAGCCGCTACACACGTCCCCCCAGAATCGACTTGCACCGGCAGGGTCAATTTGAGGGGGGTCCTGATGACCCAGCCGAAGCGACCCATGGCGGGTCGTGGGAGGGGGTCCGGTGTGGTGGTGGGCCGTCGAGTGGGGGGCACCGTGGACGGGGGGCGGCCTCGCCGCGGCAGAAGGGCCACCCGTGGTGGGTGGTCGACGTCCACATGCGTCGGCTTGAGGCGGTCCACCGCAATCCGGTCCGACCTGCCGCCGATGTCGATGACGAACGACTTGTCGTCCCGTCGCAGCACCCGGAAGGGCCCGTCGTACGGCGGCCGGAGTGGCCCCCGATGTGCGTCGTGACGCACAAAAACATACTCCGCTGTGCGAAGTGCTGGGGGGACGTAGGACTGGGGGTCACCGTGGTGGGATGTTGGCACGGGGGCAAACCGTCGGGCGGCCTCTTGGAGGTCCGAGCGCTGGTGAGCTGCGGAACAGTGACTGGTAGCGTCGGGCACAAATTCGCCCGGGACGCGTAGCGCCTGGCCATAGACAAGCTCGGCGGTGGATGCCTGGAGGTCCTCCTTGGGGGCCGTGCGGAGGCCCAAAAGGACCCACGGCAGCCGGTCGGCCCAACCGCCGTCTTGAAGGCCGGCCATGAGCACGGCCTTCATGGAGCGGTGGAATCGCTCGCACAACCCGTTTGCTTGGGGGTGGTAGGCCGTAGTACGGTGGAGCTTGACCCCCAGGTTGCGGGCGACCGCGCCCCACAGCTCGGAGGTGAACTGTGGTCCGCGGTCTGACGAGATGTCCGCCGGTGCACCGAAGCGGGCGACCCAGGTGGCGATGAAAGCCTGCGCCACGTCGGCGGTGGTGGTGGAGACGAGGGGAACGGCCTCCGGCCACCTGGTGGTCCTGTCCACCATGGTGAGCAGGTGTGTGAAACCCTGTGATGGGGGGAGGGGGCCCACCATGTCCACGTTGACGTGGTCAAAACGTCGTTCGGGCACGGTGAAAGGTGCCAGCGGGGCCTGGGTGTGTCGGTGGTTTGGTCCGCCGCCATAAGCGCAAAGTCCACGCCCAGGTGGACCGCGTTCGCGCTGGCCCGGGAAAGACAGTCGGCCACGGCGTTGTTTTTGCCGGCGACGTGCCGGATGTCCGTGGTAAACTCCGACACAGCGGAGAGGTGGCGCTGTTGGCGGGCCGACCACGGCTCCGTGACCTTGGCCATGGCGTAAACCAACGGCTTGTGGTCGACGAACGCCGTGAAAGGTCGGCCCTCCAGGAGGTGGCGGAAATGGCGGACGGCCAGGTGTAGACCGAGGAGCTCACGGTCAAATGTGCTGTATTTGAGCTCGTTTGGCCGGAGCTGCCGGCTGAAAAAAGCGAGTGACTGCCAAACCCCGTTCACCCATTGCTCATGTACGGCGCCCATCGCGTAGTCGGAGGCATCCGTGGTGAGGGCGATGGGAGCGTTGAGCACCGGGTGAGCGAGCAGTGTTGCGTTGGCGAGGGCCCGCTTTGAGCTTTGGAAGGCCGCGTCCATTGCTGTGGACCAGGCGATGTCGTGCTTGGCCGGCTTGCCCCGGAGGGCTTCGTAGAGGGGCCGCATGAGTTGAGCAGCGCGGGGCACGAAGCGGTGATAAAAATTCACCATTACCAGGAATTCCTGCAGGGCCTTTATGGTGCGGGGACGCGGGAACATGGTGATGGCCTCGACCTTGGTTGGCAGCGGCACGGCCCCGTTCTTGGTGATGTGGTGGCCCAAAAAATCAACGGCCGTCGTGCCGAAGTGGCATTTGGCCGGGTTGACGATGAGGCCGTGCTCGCTGAGGCGCCCGAACAGTGTTCGGAGGTGGAGGAGGTGCTCGGCCCGGGACGTGCTGGCGACGAGGATGTCGTCCAGGTAAACGAAAAGGAACGGCAGGTCACGCAGCACGCGTCCATCAAGCGCTGGAACGCCTGAGCCGCGTTCTTGAGACCAAACGGCATCCGTAAGAATTCGAATAAGCCGAACAGCGTGATGACTGCCGTTTTAGGGACGTCGGCCGCCCTGACAGGTACCTGGTGATATCCCCGTATGAGATCAATTTTCGAAAAAATGACCCGTCCCGCCAGACGGGCGGAGAAGTCTTGGATGTGCGGGATCGGATACCTGTCGGGGGTGGTAGCGTCGTTAAGGCGGCGGTAGTCACCACATGGGCGCCAGCCGCCCCCTGGCTGTGGGACGATGTGTAGTGGCGAAGCCCACGCGCTATCGGAGCACCGCACGATGCCGAGGTGTTCTAAAGCGTCGAACTTGGCTTTGGCCACGGCGAGCTTGGCTGGGTCGAGGCGGCGGGCTCTGGCGTAGACCGGCGGGCCCGTGGTTGGTATGTGGTGCTCGATCCCATGCCGTACTGCGACGACCGAAAACGTCGGCCGCGTGAGGGCCGGGAACTCCGTGAGCAGGCGAGCAAACTCGTTCGCCGCCGGGACGGCGCATGCCAGCTCGGTCGGCGCGGAGCTGCTCAATGTGCATACCAGGGAGCTGAAGGTTTCGGCGTTGATTAAACGACGCCGTTGGACGTCCACCAGCAGTCCGTGTGCGCAGAGGAAGTCGGCGCCTAGCAGAGCCATGGGCACGTTTGCGGTTACAAACGTCCAAGCAAAGCGTTGGCCGCCGAAGCAGAGGGTGACGTTGCGTGGGCCGAAGGTGCGTATGGCCGATCCGTTGGCCGCAACCAAGGAGGGGCCGCAAACCGCGGACTGCCTGTCCTGGTCAGAGGTGGGTATGACGCTCAGTTGGGCGCCGGTGTCGCACAGGAAGCGCTGTCCGGACGCTTTATCCGTGATGAACAGTAAGTTGCCCGTGTGGCCGGCGCTCGTGGCTGGTAATGAACGCCGGCCCGGCCGTTTCCCGGCCTGCCGAAGGTGCACGGGGGTCGGCATGTCCGGGCCTTCTGTCCGAACCTGGCATGATAGTAACACCACGCTTGGTCAGGTGGAGGCCCCGGTCGTCGTGCTGGAGGTGGTCGGCTCGGTGTAGCGGCCGCCAATTGCGTCGGCAGTTCGGTCGTCGACCGTGCCGGGTGCTCGGGCGCCATGGGTGTTGCGTCGGACGGCGGTGGGTCCCATGTCACCGCTGCGATGCGCTGTCCTGCGGCGGAGATCTTGTCGGCTTCTCTGGCAAGGGCCCGGGGATCCGTGATCGTCGTGCTTGCCAGGGCGAGGCGTACCGGGTTAGGCAGCTGACGGAGGAACAGCTCCCGGAACAGGAATGCCGGAGAGTGCTCGCCGAGCAGCGAAAGCATGTAGTCCATTCGCTCGGAAGGGCGCGTGTCGCCGAGCTCGGGCAGGTCGAGCAGGCGCCATGCGCGTTCCGCCGATGGGAGGGCGAAAGCGTCGAGGAGAAGCTTCTTAATCGCGCCGTATTTGTCAGCGGCTGGCGGGCTCTCGAGGAGGCTCAGGGCGCAGGCCGCGGTGGCCGAACCGAGCGCTGCTACCACATGGTGGAAGCGGGTGTCGTCGGCCGTGATGCCTCGCAGGGCGAACAGGGAATCCGCCTGTGCGAACCAAACCGCCGCGTGAGCCTCCCAGAAGGTAGGCAGTTTAAGGGCGACTGCCGTGTCCATGTCGGTAGGTCACCAATGAAGGAGCTGGGGCTCCCACGTCGATCGGAAGAATGGACGCGACAAAAAGCTGGAATTCATCCGAGTTGCTTTAATCAAACCAAACACTCAGGCACTCTGAAAAGCCCGTTTATCGGGCAGCAATATTGTTGCGGATATGGGATTTGGCCTCCATCCATATCCGCTTGTAAATATTCCCCTATTTCCCCACTACTTCCCAACTATCCCCAATCCCCCATTCCCTAGTCCCATTTTCTGTAAACAACACTCTGTAGAACCGACCTTCCCCTATTTCCCCCATTAAATGTCGCACCCAGGTTCACCGCATCTCACGTAGACAACTATAGGACATCTTGCTAGTTATTCTTAGTCTATGTCAGTTAAGGACTCGTTTCCATTAATTCTGACTCTTCGTTGCACCAGAATGTGATTGTATGGCACCGTTAGAAAGTTTAGGACCTCCCAATACCTCCCCGCAGCTCTTCCTCATGGTACAACAACAACTACAACAACAGCGGCGGCGGCGCGGGGAGTGTGCGTCCTCACTCCGGCTTGGTTAGCCGCCATTGAACATGTGCTCCGACGGGGTTACCACGCAGGGGCTCGCTGTCAGCTCCTCGTCAAGGGCGGAGCCCGGTAACCCCCCGCACCCAATGGAAGCGGCGGACCGATTCCATCTGGGGTGGAGCTAACGAGCCGAGGGCGTGTCACTCCCCGCTGAACATGCGCAGGAAGAAGGAGGTGACGTCAGATGCGCCCTCAGCTTGGAAAGAGAAGACGCCACCTCCAAGCGCTGAAATACCTCCCCGCATCTCTGGACCGGACCGCGTTGGATTCTGCCCCTGAGCCAAGGTGCACCTTGAGCTATCGACTGCCTGTCCTTCCCTGCCATCAATCCCCGTGTGAGTCGGTCTTGTCCCGTTTGTCTGTGGTCTGTCGGGGATAGATAAGACTGTGTCTAAGTGCCCATCTTGCTGTGCTTTACCTCTTACCGTGTAATCTACCCGTTTCTGCATCACCAATATTATATCCTCCTCCGGAGGTCTTGAGAACTGTACCCCTTGTGTCGTTGCATTTATCCCAGCCGTTGTGTCCTTTCCTTCATTGATTTAGCATAGCGCGATTTGGCCAACGTTCGAGTGAGATCGGGCGGGATAGGGTTCTAATCGGGGAGTAACTGTGCGGACGCGGTAATACCAAACCGCTCGGTAAACTAACATCTAAAACCGCGTCTGTAACAATTGGTTGTCAGGAGTTGGATTCGGACCTGGGACAAAATTTGTTAGGCCCAAATTTTGGAACACCAATTGTACTATTAGGGTAACAATTGGTGTCGAGGAGTGAGATCGGACCCGAAGCGCGCTTAAAGCACTCAAAATTACAAGTGACCGAAATTTGATTTTGTTTTACAAAAATAAAAACCCGAATTTTGAAAGTCGCGCTATGGCGGATCAAGACGGCTGGGTTCCGGTCGAGGAGAGTGAGGCAGGGTCGATCCAGGACCAAATTGAGGGACATGAGGAGAGCGAAGCAGTGAGGGTGGCAGGTTCGCAAAATAGCGTCGTCGCGCACGAGGTTACGGGCGCGCAAAATGGCGCCTCGCACATGGCCACGGCGACCACGCCCGCGACCGTAGTAGCGCCGCTGGTAGATTTGAACCTTTTTTTAATACAAATGAAGGCCCTTATGGCCCAGAATAGCGAGAAATTGAGGGAGGACATGGGGTCCAATAGCGAGAAAATGAGGGAGGACATGGGGGCCAATAGCCAATGGTTAGAACAAAGGATGGGGTCCAATAGCGAGAAATTGAGGGAGGAAATGGGGTCCAATAGCGAGAAATTGAGGGATGACATGGGAAACCAGATCGGGGGTTTAAGGAATGACATGGGGGCCCAGATCGGAGGGTTAGGGAGTAGAATAGAGGGATTAGACAATAGATTAGGGGAAATACAGGAGGGGTTAATGGGGGTAGAAAACAGAATGGCCGCTCAAGAGAATCAAATGGAAGGGATGCAAAACGGGTTAGAGGGGTTAGAAAACAGTATGGAAGGCAAATTGAGGGACATGAGGGACCAAGCGGAAAGGGAAGTTAAACAAATGGGGCAGCAGATAGAGGGGGTCAGAATGGGGGTAGAAACCAAACTGGATGCTCACAGGGAGGAAATGGAGCAGATGAGGGTGGCATCTGGGCAGAAGATGCAAGTGATGGGAGAAGAGATCAGAAGAGGTGTGAGTGAGGAGGTCGGAGGAGTGCGCGAGGAGGTGAGGCACTGTAAGGAGCGCATGGAGAAGGAGGTGAGAAAGGGGACTGTAAAATTGCAAGGTGGTATAGAGGAGTTGACGCTGGGGGTAGAACAACTGACAGTGGGACAAAAGGAGTTGGGGGATCAGGTAAAGAAGAACACAGCGGTAATAGAGGGTTTAAAATCGACACAGAAGGAGATGAAAAAGGACGTAGGGGTAATTAAAAAAGAGTGTCAGACGGTACATGAGGACCTGACGAGGAAAATGGACAAGGTGGTAGAGGTGATGGAGGTTAAAGAGCGGGAGGTGCGGGAGCACATAGAAAAAAATAAAGTGGAGTTAGAGGAAGAACTTAAAGGGGCGCACGAGGAGATGAAGGAGGTGAAGCAGAAATTAGAAGAAGTGGAAGAAGGGGTGAGCGAAATTAAGAAGCGACGGAGAGAGGATAAGAAAGAGATAAAGGAGGAAGTAAAAGAATTGGTCCAAAGTCTGTGTTCGGATCGTGATGATGTGCTCATTAACCGGATGAGGGATTCGCAGGTGATGGAGGAGAAGCGAAGAGAAAGAGGACCCGGTGTAAGTGGTGACCAATATGGTCGTGCGTATGATGCGCCAGGTGATTTAATAAGCTTGGGGGTCGAGATAGACCCGGATGTTCGTGAGAGGCCAAGAGTGAGGTGTATGGCTGGTCCGGAGGGTATGGAACGAGAGGTGCGAGGTGTGGGTGAGCAAGGTTGTGGTGGTATGGAATGGGTAGCGGGTTGCGGAAGTGTGACCCATGCATCGACACCAACAGGGGTAGTTGTTAGAGGGACAGGGGAGGCACGAGAGCCCCTTGGGGGTAATGTACTGTGGGGGCCCGGCCGGTTCGGCCCCGCGCTGACCCCGCAAGGGGCGACGCACGGGGTCCGGCAGGCGGGCAACGACTCGCATACGAGGTGGTCCCACAAGGTCCCACTCGCGCCGTATGACGGCAAGAGTGATCTACGCGCGTACCTGGCGCAGTTTGACTGTGTGTGTAAGGGCAACGGTTGGGGTGAGGACGAAGGTGGAGTACACCTGGTGGCCGCATTGCGCGGCGCGGCGGCGGAGGTGCTGACGGCATTACCAGCGGGTGCTCTCACCCTGCCAGCCCTCCGCGACGTCCTAATTAATCGATTCGGCATTGACCAGCAGAGCGAGCTTGTTAAAGCTCAGCTCGCGCTGCGAAAACGCAAGCCCCAGGAAGCCATCGGGGAACTTGCCCACGACATTCGCCGCGCAGTGGGGATCGCACATGCTAGCATGGCAGCGGATTCCCGGGAAAGCCTGGCGCTGGACCATTTTATCCAGGCCCTCCCGGATATTGAGCTCCGGCAACAGCTCGCCATGTGGCGCCCGCAGACTCTGAGCCAGGCGGCTGACGCTGCGGCCCGTTGGGAAGCAGCGAGGCCCCTGGCCCGGGGGAGCGAGCGTCACGCAATGGCGGTCCGCCAGGTGGGACCTCCGATGGAGGGCGGACCCCTTAGGGGGCCCGCCCCCGACGTGAGTCCTGACCTGGCGGGCATGGTCCGGAGGCTGGTGGACCAGCGCCTGGCGGGACCTGGACCATGGCAGGCAGCCCCGGAGGTGGCCCGCGTTGGACCACGAGCGGGTAATCCAATTCGGACCTTCAGGGGGGAAAATTTGGAGTTCCGGAGACAAGCACCTTATCAGGTGAGGTGCTATACCTGCAACCGTCTGGGTCACCTGGCGCGGCACTGTCGAGCCACGCGCCGGGATGATCCCCGGCGGTTGAGGTCCTTAACTCCGCCCAGGGGGGAGCGGGTTAGCCGACCCCAGACACCCCCCCGCCAGACCCCGGTAAACTAGAAGGCCTTACACCGGCGAGCAGGCGCCCCCGTGGATTGCCTCGGCTTTAGATGCCGAGGCGGGACCCAGTACCTCTGAATAAGGGGGGCTTATTAGTGCCAGAGGACTGGGGGATTGATGAGCGATGGGCCCGGTGGGTAAGGGTGGCATCCCTGCCACCCTTCCCATGGTGGGGCAAAGGAGCAATAGTTTATGGGGTGTATGGCAGTGAAAACTAGCCCGGGTGGGTTAGGTTATATTGTGTGTAGGGACCTAGAAGATGACATTAGGTAACGTTAAGGTTTAGATAGTGACTGATACCTGTAGTGGGGACGCAGGTAGTTTAGTGTGGATGATAATGACGTGGGAGCGCAATAGTTTAAAGGGACGACTGGGAAGCGCAAGTTTCAGAGGGGAGTAGTTAGATGAGATGATGCTGTGTGAGAACTGGACAGGTGTGTGGAGCAGTGTATGAGTAGTGAGTGTTGTGGATCAGCGCGAATGCGCTTGGGGAGAGAAGGGTGCAGGTGGCACCAGGTGTGAGAGAACAGGTGTGCAAGTACAGGTGTGTGGAATTGGATCTCGCGAGATCTCGGAGACGGTGGGAGGGATTTTCGAAGCTCCACACGGTCTCCACGTTTTTCGAAGTTAAGTCTGTTCACAATTGTATTTTGTCGAAACTGTATTTATCTTTCGGTGTGTGAAGTTATTGTGTGCAACTTTGGTTGTTTCTCGGTGTTTATCTTTCATAAATTGATCGTCTGTTTGCCGTGTCGTGTCTTGAGGCCTTGTACAGTGTGCACTGTACAACCTTGAGGCTTTGTTTTTCTCTCAGCGGTCCGTCTTTTGTGATCCAATAACTTTCGTTCTCTGTATTCCCAGGCTTTTCACCCATAGCCTACTTCCTTGTGTAAATCTCAACTCAAAAAAAAAAAAAAAAAAAAAAAAAAAAAAAAAATTTCCTTCTCTGTTCTCATTCGTTTATTCATTCTTATTCGTTCGTTCGTTCTTCGACCACGTGTTTCTCCCCCATTTCCCCAGATAGTTTTCACTCATTAACCTTCAATGTTTACACTTTCCCCTCAAGTTATGTATTCCGTCATATTTTATAACACCTTTTTCTTCTTCTTCTTTAAAAGGCTGCTTTCGACTTGCTCACCAAATCAATTCATCCCAAAAAAAATATCCATCTCCTATAGTGCCTTTTTTCTACATTCCCTAAACTCTCCTGCACTCCATCCTCCATCCAGCGTCCTTAAACGTATTTTTAACTCGAAGGTCACAAGAAACTCATTTTGCAATAAATGTTCGTTTCCCATAAATCGTACACTTTCAAAAATCCAATCTCACCCCTCCCCTCCAAATCTTCCCCATAACCCCTCCCCTCCAAATCTTCCCCATCACCCCTCCCCTCCAAATCTTCCCCATCACCCATCCCTTTCAAATCTCCCCCCTTGCCCCCTCCCTCCTAAACTACCCCCTCACCCCTCCCCGCCAAGACGCCCCCTCGCCCCTCCCCTCCTAGACTCCTGCCTCACCCCTCCCCTCCAAATCTCCCCCATATCCCATCCCTTTCAAATCCCTCCCCTTGTCCCTTCCCTCCCAAACTCCCCCCTCACCCCTCCCCTTCAAATCTCCCCACCCTCATTGCTTCTCAATTTCCCCCCTCTCACTCCCCCTCCTCAAAGCGTCCTCCCCGCTTCTTCCCCCTTCAAACTCTCACCTCCATCTCCCCCAACCTTCTGCCTCGCTCTTCCCCCTCCTCAAATAACACCTCATTGTGGCTCACCCAATCACCATCAAACCTTTTGTCCGCCCCATCCTTCCCTTTCTCCGAGCTATTCTGAAATCTCTGACACACCTTCAACAGCTCTCCCTATCTCTTCCACCTCTTCCACATCTTACCCTACCCCTCCTCCCCCCTGTTCTGTATCTGATGCTCCCCCTTCCTCTTCATTAACGGTATGGACCTCAAACATCCGGGGCCTTCGTTCAAACTTAACTGATCTCTCCATACAGGTTGCTTCTGTCAAACCAGACGTGATCTGCTTAACAGAAACTTTCCTCCTTTATGATGTCTCTGATTCCATAGTATCTCTCCCGGGCTACTCCCTCCTCCGGTATGATAGACCTGAGCCTCGTCCTGGAGGCGGGGTTGCTATCTTTATCAAAAACTCTCTTCCTCACTCGCCCTGCACTGCACTCTCTCCACCTCACCCCCAGGAATACCTCTGGCTACGGCTTCCCCTTCGCTCCCACCTCTTGTTCATATGTGTGTTGTACCGTCCACCAAACAGTGATGACTCCATCTACATCTCGCTGTCTGATGATATGGACCAACTTCTATCTACTCATCCCAACTCTCTCTTCCTCATATGTGGTGATTTCAATTGTCACCATGCCAGTTGGCTGGGTGTGGGTACCTCTCTCACCAGCCATGGCTCTTCAGCAAAGGACTTCTGCGACTCACTGGGACTGACACAATCTGTCAATTTCCCGACCCGGATCTCAGTCAACGGAACATCTTCTCTTCTGGACTTGGTTATGACTAACTTCCCTGAAAATGTCTGCTGCTCTTCTTCTGCTCCGATCGGATCATCTGATCATGTCGTTGTTAAAGTGGACATCTCTCTGACCATCCTCAGGGAGCCTGCTCAGCGTCGACGAGTCTGGCATTTCACTCAGGCCAACTGGCACGGTCTTCAAGCAGCCATCAATCATCTGGACTGGTCTCCCATTTCTACCACCTCTGACATCAACTCATCCTGGGAATTCTTCCAAAGTAAATTGCTCTCTCTCATGCACAGATTTATCCCATCTCGTCTTCAGTTGTCATACCCTTCCTCCCGTCCATGGTACACGGAATCTTGTGGTGAGGCTGTTGCACAGAAACAACTTGCCTTCGTCTCCTGGAAAGCAAATCCAACGGAAGGAAATCTCATTTCCTTTCACAAAGCCCGAAACAAGTGTGTGTCCACCCTCAGGAGAGCCAGGAAACAATATCTCTCCGTTCTCAAGACCGAACTCTCTTATCTGTCTCCCTCTTCCAAATCCTGGTGGCGTCTGGTCAAATCCGTTTCTGGTGTTTGTTCCCCCTCCATCCCCTCCCTTACCTCAAACGGCTACACAGCTGACTCCGCACGTGAAAAAGCTGAATGCCTCAACTCTGTGTTTGCCTCTAAATCTTGTGTCCCAAACCCATCCCTCTCTGTACCCACCATACCCAGTCGTACCCTGCTGCTCCTGGACTCCGTGTCCTTTCCTCCTGACAAGGTGGAAAAGTTTCTGTCAACCCTCGACTCTGATTCTGCAACTGGACCCGACGGCATCAGCCCACGGGTCCTAAAATCCTGCTCTGCTGCTCTATCTCACCCTCTCTCTGTTCTCTTCACCCTCTCTTTTGCTCAAGGTCAACTGCCATCTGCTTGGAAATCAGCCAACATCACCGCTTTGCACAAAAAAGGTGCAAAAACAGATCCTAGCAACTACAGACCAATCAGCCTTCTCCCAATTATCAGCAAAGTCATGGAATCCATCATTGCTTCGGATATGAAATCTTTCCTCTTCTCCAATGGCTTGATCTCTGATCATCAATTTGGTTTCAGACCAGGTCACTCTACTCTGGACATGCTGCTTCTGCTGTCTCAACAATGGATGGAGGTCCTCAATGCCAAACAGGAAATTAGAGCTGTCTCCCTCGACATATCACGTGCCTTCGACACGGTCTGGCACCCCGCTCTGCTCACCAAACTCTCCTCCTTTGGTATCCATGGAAATCTCCACGCATGGCTGGCGGACTTCCTCTCTAGTCGTCGTCAACGTGTGGCCCTGAATGGGTTTCTCTCATCTCCTCTTCCTGTTCAGGCTGGAGTTCCCCAAGGCAGTGTTCTGGGCCCCGTGCTTTTTCTGGTCTTCATCAATGATCTCTCTGACTCTCTCGAAAATCCTCTCTATCTCTTTGCTGATGACTCCACTCTCTGCCGCTCCATTCCTCTTCCCTCAGATCGGCAGTCTGCTGCCTCCTCACTCTCTGAAGACCTGGACAAAATCACAGACTGGTCAAACAAGTGGAACATGTCTTTCAATCCTGACAAATCTCACACTCTTACTATGTCTCTCCGAAAAGATCGACTGGACAACCCTCCCATCTACTTTCTCAACAATCCTCTCCAAGAAGTTCTGTCGCTCAAGATTTTGGGTCTCACTATCTGCCATGATCTTTCTTGGGAAAACCACATTTCCAAGCTGGCCTCCAAAGCCAGTCGCCGACTGGGCATCCTCCGTCGTGCGAAGTCCTTCCTCGGCACACCTGAGCTCCTCACCACATACAAGGCTTTCATCCGCAGCTCAATGGAATACTGTTCTCCCCTATGGGCCGGTGCTCCTGCCTCACACCTAGCTCGGCTTCACGCTGTTGAAACCAAAGCTTTCAGAATTATTGGAATCTCCCGCGATGAAGCTATCTCTGAGGGCCTTTCACTCACTCACCGCAGGCAGGTAGGTGGTCTTTCTGTCTTCTACCGACTCCTCTCCGGCCTTGCACCCCCAGCTCTCTCTGTGCTCTGTCCCCCAAATATTCCTACAGGTCGCACAAGATCTGCCAGCAACCCCCTGATGGTTAAACTGCCGAAATCTCGGCTCTCTGCTCACCTTCACTCTTTCATTCCTCTTTTCTCCCGCCTCTGGAACAAACTCCCTCACTCCCTTCAATCCCACTCCTCCCTCCAGGTCTTTAAAACAGCTGTTCACCACCATCTCTTATCTTCCCCCATCCAAAACCTTGATCTTTTCTACCCCCGCTAATTCACCCCAGATCCACCTTGTTTGAAATTCCAACGTCTTTCCTGGAAGTCCTGGCAGTGTCCATATGTTTTATACCTCTCCCACCGCCCCCTTCCCATGCCCCCCCCCCCCCAAAGCCCTCGCCCTCTCTCAGATCTCTCGATGTCTCCATGTCTCTCGGTCCCTGCTCTCAAATGTTGTGTTTGTGTCCTTCCCCCTCTCTCCCCATCTTGTCTACCGCTCCCGATGTTATATGTTTTATGTGTCGGTTTGTCTTTCTGTGTGATTAATGTTCGCTCTTTCACGAGCCTCGACCTTGTATACAAACAAAAAAAAAAAAAAAAAAAAAAAAAAATACATGGAGTATTGGAATGAGTGGTGTGGAGAGAGTTGGAGTAAGTGGTACGGAGTGGTGTGCATGGTGCGAAGGTGTGGATGGGGGAAGAGTGGACCCCTTTCACGAGTACCCGGGGCGGGTAGTGTAAGTGTTAGGTAGAGGGTATAGGTAAATTGTGGTTGTATATTGGCATTTGTGGTGCGGTTGCAGAATGGTATTGTGGATGGGTGCATTAGTGTTGTGGAAATGGCTGGGCGTGTAGCCTGTTAGTGTGTGTAGTTGGTTTGGGCACTCCACCACTGTGAGGATGTCAGCCAGGTGAGGCCGCAGGTGGGCTCTGGGAGCCGTTAGTGTCAGTGGGTGCCTGAGGATCCCGGGGGTGGATCGGGCAGCCCGTGCCAGAGAGGGCACTGAGGGGGTGAGAGTGCGAAAGGGCCTTCCCCAGTTAGTTAGGTTAGGGTGAGGAGCAGGTAAGCTCGGGTGGCACCTACAGTGGTGGAGGTGTGCAGGTGGGTAGACCTGCTGGGAGAGCTACACGTCACAGCCCAGAAATTGTGCGAGAGCACCGAGTGTTGAATCGGGGGAGTGAGACCCCAAATTGAGAAGCACCACAGTTTGGTCAATGGGAATTGGTTTTTAGAACCCATAGTGTAAATTGGCCAATGGATTGGCAGGGAAAGACCCCGGGTAATGTAAAGTTGTTAAAGTCATTTAGGAAATAGTTAGGATTGACGAACCTGTCGCACCATACGCAGCCACTTACCTGAGGTAATGATGATGACTCCACACCTGCGTTTTCTTTGTTCTGTGTTGCAGGAAATAAGAATTGCTGGTTGGATTTGTGAGACGCATCACGACGTGGATGAGACATTGGGGTGATTCCATCTCTCCCTCCTTAGGAGGGACTGATGATGAATTGGTGATGGCAAATTTTGATGTTGAGTTGGAGATGGCAAATTTTGATGAGAGTTGGAAATGGCAAATTTGATTGGTTAGGAGGGAGAGAAGACGAATTTGGTTTATGGGAGGAACGGGGAAGACAGTAGGGACGTTTGTTGATTTGTAAAGTAGATGTTTATGGGTAGTGTTGTGTTTTGTGGATACAGTAAGGGGTAAGGGAGGGGCAATGTAGGTTACCTGGTGGGGGGGGGGGGCGTACGGTAGGAACGTACCTGTCTCACCTGGTTCCCATGTGCCCCCAGTGTGCATCACCTTGTATTGCGTGCACTTTTGCGCCCTTACCACCTTACTCACTTGTCTTCTTTTTGTCTCCCACCTCCGAGGATCTGGCTTTGGGGCAGAGAGAGAGGAGAGAGAGGTGCTGGCTCCGCAGTTGTGGGCCTGCACTTTCGCTGCTTGCTGCTGGGATCGATACACCATATGGACCGCAATTTTTGTGGCCGCCCACCATGGACCGCAGTCTTTTGCGGGCAAGCACCACCCGTTGATGGACCTCTGGGTCAACGTGGCACCTATGCCATACAGGTGAACCACTATAGTTGGCCCCCCTGACGGCCACAATTTAGAAATGGACGCGGTTGGCGCCTTTCTTTATTTCTAAGGAAGCCAGAAGGCCAAGTGCACTTCAGGAAGGCAAGACCAGCGGCAGAACATCGGCCGGCTGCGACACCACCGGTGATTGTTGAACACTTTATTGGTGCACCGGATGGTGCTGACTGTACATGATGGGGTGGTGCTTTTGGTGCTTGGATGGGGTGCTCTGCACATTATTAAAGGCCGTAGGGCCACAGGGCACTCGTGGGTTGGTGTATCGATGCTGGCATGCGTGCTCTCTCTATGCATAACATCTGCATGTGTTCCTCCAAAAACAGGTCCTGGATCGTAGTGTAAATATCAGTGTAGTCTTGTGTAAATGATGCTCCCTACCGGCTGTATGTTTAGTTTGAGGATTCTTTCCGCGATTCGGTTATCCTGTGGGTGTGTTTCTGTGAGGAGAAGGGTGCAACGTCGCAGGGGGACATATTTACTCATTTGTGAACATCTGTAAAACTGTCGCACTCAGGGTTGAGTTAATAGTAGAGGGAACTACATCTGAGTGCCACACTAACGTAGGTAAAAATTTATCGGGTCGGGACGCCCCGAGGTAGAGAAGGGTGCAATGTTGCGGATATGGGATTTGGCCTCCATCCATATCCGCTTGTAAATATTCCCCTATTTCCCCACTACTTCCCAACTATCCCCAATCCCCCATTCCCTAGTCCCATTTTCTGTAAACAACACTCTGTTTAACCGACCTTCCCCTATTTCCCCCATTAAATGTCGCACCCAGGTTCACCGCATCTCACGTAGACAACTATAGGACATCTTGCTAGTTATTCTTAGTCTATGTCAGTTAAGGACTCGTTTCCATTAATTCTGACTCTTCGTTGCACCAGAATGTGATTGTATGGCACCGTTAGAAAGTTTAGGACCTCCCAATACCTCCCCGCAGCTCTTCCTCATGGTACAACAACAACTACAACAACAGCGGCGGCGGCGCGGGGAGTGTGCGTCCTCACTCTGGCTTGGTTAGCCGCCATTGAACATGTG
This sequence comes from Myxine glutinosa, assembly GCF_964187855.1. Lineage (NCBI taxonomy): Eukaryota > Metazoa > Chordata > Myxini > Myxiniformes > Myxinidae > Myxine > Myxine glutinosa. The sequence continues at coordinate 176,813,918 of NC_136265.1, forward strand.
CTCCGATGGGGTTACCACGCAGGGGCTCGCTGTCAGCTCCTCGTCAAGGGCGGAGCCCGGTAACCCCCCGCACCCAATGGAAGCGGCGGACCGATTCCATCTGGGGCGGAGCTAACGAGCCGAGGGCGTGTCACTCCCCGCTGAACATGCGCAGGAAGAAGGAGGTGACGTCAGATGCGCCCTCAGCTTGGAAAGAGAAGACGCCACCTCCAAGCACTGAAATACCTCCCCGCATCTCTGGACCGGACCGCGTTGGATTCTGCCCCTGAGCCAAGGTGCACCTTGAGCTATCGACTGCCTGTCCTTCCCTGCCATCAATCCCCGTGTGAGTCGGTCTTGTCCCGTTTGTCTGTGGTCTGTCGGGGATAGATAAGACTGTGTCTAAGTGCCCATCTTGCTGTGCTTTACCTCTTACCGTGTAATCTACCCGTTTCTGCATCACCAATATTATATCCTCCTCCGGAGGTCTTGAGAACTGTACCCCTTGTGTCGTTGGATTTATCCCAGCCGTTGTGTCCTTTCCTTCATCGATTTAGCATAGCGCGATTTGGCCAACGTTCGAGTGAGATTGGGCGGGATAGGGTTCTAATCGGGGAGTAACTGTGCGGACGCGGTAATACCAAACCGCTCGGTAAACTAACATCTAAAACCGCGTCTGTAACGGGTCGCTTCCCGGCTTCCCGGCCATTTCCCGGCCTGCCGAAGGTGCACGGGGGTCGGCATGTCCGGGCCTTCTGTCCGAACCTGGCATGATAGTAACACCACGCTTGGTCAGGTGGAGGCCCCGGTCGTCGTGCTGGAGGTGGTCAGCTCGGTGTAGCGGCCGCCAATTGCGTCGGCAGTTCGGTCGTCGACCGTGCCGGGTGCTCGGGCGCCATGGGTGTTGCGTCGGACGGCGGTGGGCGCCAGGTCGCTGCTGCGATGCGCTGGCCTGCGGCGGAGATCTTGTCGGCTTCCCTGGCAAGGGCACGGGGATCCGTGATCGTCGTGCTTGCCAGGGCGAGGCGTACCGGGCTAGGCAGCTGACGGAGGAACAGCTCCCGGAACAGGAATGCCGGAGAGTGCTCGCCGAGCAGCGAAAGCATGTAGTCCATTCGCTCGGAAGGGCGCGTGTCGCCGAGCTCGGGCAGGTCGAGCAGGCGCCGTGCGTGTTCCGCCGATGGGAGGGAGAAAGCGTCGAGGAGGAGCTTTTTAATCGCACCGTATTTATCAGCGGCTGGCGGGCTCTCGAGGAGGCTCAGGGCGCGGGCCGCGGTGGCTGAACCGAGCGCTGCTACCACATGGTGGAAGCGGGTGTCGTCGGCCGTGATGCCTCGCAGGGCGAACAGGGAGTCCGCCTGTGCGAACCAAACTGCCGCGTGAGCCTCCCAGAAGGTAGGCAGTTTAAGGGCCACTGCCGTGTCCATGTCGGTAGGTCACCAATGAAGGAGCTCGGGCTCCCACGTCGATCGGAAGAATGGACGCGACAAAAAGCTGGAATTCGTCCGAGTTGCTTTATTCAAACAAAACACTCAGGTACTCTGAAAAGCCCGTTTATCGGGCAGCAATATATATACACACATTATCCCGGAGCGTTTGCCCAGGAAAGGCGAGAGGGGGCGTGGCCGAGCGTCCTGGCTGCGGCCTGGCAAGTTGAGGGCGAGCCTGCCCGGGCATGCCCGGGCATGCCCGGGCGTCCCGACCGAGGCCTGGCAAGTTGAGCGCGGGCCTGCCCGGGCGTCCTGGACGAGCCCGGCATGGTGATCGCTCCGCATCCTTGATAGGTGCAAGGCGATTGTGAAAACCCAGCGGTAGCCGCTACAATATCACCTTTATCTATCAATATTGTTGAAATGAAGATCAAATAGCTGTATGTTGAAATATGTTGAAAAAGTCAAAACTTTAAATGGGGTGTACTTACTTTTTCACGTGACTGTATGTACACCACTACCAATGATCCATATATTTCTGCAAAGTTTGTGTATATCAGCCGTTCACCCATCGACGAGGCTTGCTTCGATCTCTCCACGGCATCAAAGTTTGAGTGTGTTCCCGTTCGTGTCTTTGTCAAATTTCCGCTGGGTATTTTGTTGTGTATGTGTTATTGTGTGTTTCTATTTGGTTTTGGTTTTGTAGTTGTTGCAAATTTGTGTGTAATTAGTCGTTTTTTTATTCGTGCCTCCTTGCGCGGCCTGGTCTCTCCGGGCTCCCTCCCCACCACCCACCCCCCTCCCCGTCAGTGTTTTGTGAATATGGGTTCTTTCGTTCATAGTATTTGCTTGTTTCTTTGATTTTCTTTTCTCCCCCCTACCTCTCACGAACATCTTACCCTTTGTCCAGCGTTTTGAAAACAGAACAAACAAATAACAAACAAACAAAAATTCTATATTAATTATTTCTCTCCTCCCGGACACGTTCTTGTTCGCTCTCCTCCTCGTCTCGACTTGTGCCCTACCCCCTATATCTCGTTTTTCTTCCACCTCTGCTCCTCCTTTCTCAAATCCATGTTCTCACTTAGAGAATTTTCCCAGATTATTTTTCATGGTTTTGTTTAAATATTATTTAAATATGTTTAAACCGCAGCCGTGAATTTCCATGTTTTCAACGTTTCCCAGTGTGTACCCTGTATTAGAATAGGTACACCGTATCCCTGCGTGTCGTAAGAGACGACAACGACTAAGAGGGTTGGCGTCAGGAAGGGCATCCAGCCATAAAAACATTGCCTCAAAAAGAGAACCATGACAATTACAACTACATATGGGCAGGGTACAGCCTGAAGTGGAGATCGGTTTCTGAGGTTTGGGACATGGAATGTAGGGACAATGACAGGGAGATCAGGAGAAGTGGTGGAAGTATTGGTCAGAAGAAGAGTGGACATATGTTGTGTGCAAGAGACGAGATGGAAGGGAAGTGGTGTGAGAATGGTGAAGAGTAGGCAGGGACAGAAATACAAGTTTATGTGGCAAGGGTGCCTGGAGGGCGTGAATGGTGTTGGTGTCCTGTTTTCTGAGGAGTTTGTAGACAGTGTGGTGAGTGTGACTAGAGTGAGTGATAGGTTGATGATGGTGAAAATGATGATTGGAAAGCTCTTGGTGAACGTCATCTCGGGATATGCTCCGCAGGTTGGTCGAAGCGATGAAGAGAAGGACAAGTTCTGGTGTGTGATAGAGAAACTGATGGAAAACGTGAAAGATGAGGAAGTTGTTGTGGTAGGAGGAGACCTAAATGGACATGTGGGAAGGAGTATGGATGGTTTTGACGGAGTTCATGGGGGTTACGGATATGGTGTAAGAAATGGAGAAGGTGAAAGGATTTTGGAGTTTGCTGATGGAGCTGATTTGTTGATTTGTAATACTCAGTTCCAGAAAGAGGATAATAAGCTTGTTACATACACGTCAGGTGGGTCGACGACAACCGTTGACTACCTGATGGTGCATAGGCGAGATAGGGGGCACCTCCGGGACACAAAGGTGATCCCGGGGGAGGAGGCTGTTTCACAGCACCACTTGGTTGTCTGCGACATAAGGGTGAAAGGTGCAAGGAGAGCTCGGTGGGTGAAGTACCAACCGAGAATGAAGGTGTGGAGGTTGAAAGAGGTGACAGTATGGGAGGCATTAAAAGAGAGGCTGAGTAGGGTCGAGGATGATGTGGTTGAGCTTGAAAGTGGTTGGATGTCAATGAAAGCTTGTCTGTTGGGAGCCGTTGGTGAGGTATGTGGATGGACAAAAGGACCACCGAGGCACTCGGAAACATACATGGTGGTGGGATGATGAAGTTGGAAAGAGGATTGACGAGAAGAGTAAGAAGTTCATGGCAGATGGAGTGGCAGAAGGCGAAGGGTACGGGAGCAGAAACAGCAGAGCATGAAAGTTATAAGGCAGCCAGGAAGGCTGCAAAGAAAGAGGTAGCAAAGGTGCAGGAGGCATGTAGGAAAATGTTCGGAGAACGCTTGGATTCGGAAGAGGGTCAGAAAGCAGTATTCAGGATTGCAAAGCAGATAGCGAAAGAGAGGTGTGATGTGATGGGTGTGAGTTGCTTGAAGGATGAAGTGGGACAAATCGTTGTCGACCCAGATGGAATTAAAGGAAGATGGGAAAGATATATGGAAATGCTGTTGAATACAGAGAATGAATGGGATGGCAACGTAGAGAGTAACCCAGTTTTATGACCGGCAGAGAAGATAACTGAGAAGGAAGTTGAGGAAGCGATAAAAGCAATGAAGGGTAGAAAAGCGGGAGGGCCGACGGGAGTTGTGGGAGATATGTTGAAGGCAGCAGGAAGTTGGGGTGTGAAGAGAATGACAGAGATCTGTAATCTGGTGGTGAAAGAAGGCCGCATTCCAGTGGATTGGGAACTTAGTACCCTTGTCCCTCTATACAAGGGGAAAGGTGACCCTCTGGAGTGTGGCTCGTACCGAGCGATAAAGTTATTGGAGCATGGAATGAAGGTATTGGAAAGGGTGTTGGAGAGGAGGATAAGGAAGAAAGTGAAGATCGACGAAATGCAGTTTGGATTTATGCCAGGAAGAGGAACGACAGACGCGCTTTTCATTGTGAGGCAGTTGCAGGAGAAGTACATGGAGAAGAGGAAGAAGTTGTTTCTTGGGTTTGTTGATCTGGAGAAAGCATTCGATAGGGTTCCACGCAAAGTATTGACATGGACATTGAGGAAGTTAGGAGTGGAGGAATGGTTGATCAGAGTAGTGATGGCAATGTACAAAAGAGCACGCACATCTGTAAGGACGAAGGACGGGAACAGTGGTGAGTTTGAGGTGAAGGTTGGAGTGCATAAGGTGTCGGTACTAAGTCCACTACTATTTGTAGCTGTGATGGAGGTGCTGGCTCAGAACGTAAAGGAGGGTTTACCGTGGGAGTTGTTGTATGCAGATGATCTGGTGTTGATTGCGGAAAGTATGGATGGACTGAAGGAAAAGATGAACAAGTGGAAGGAATGTATGGAGACAAAAGGTCTGAAGGTGAATATCGGAAAGACGAAGGTGATGGCAAGTGGTAAAGCATGTGGTGAGGTGGAAAGAACTGGGAAGTGGCTCTGTGCTGTGTGTAGGAATGGTGTCGGAGTGAACTCCATTCAATGTACAATGTGCGCTGGGTGGGTTCATCAAAAATGTAGTGGTCTGAGAGGGTCATTAACCAGTGTGGCAGCTACATTCAAATGTAAGGTGTGCACAGAGGGAGCTGCAGATGGAGGAAATGTTGAGTTGAATCTTGGAGACGGCGTGAAGCTGGAAGGTGTGAAAACATTTTGCTACCTCGGAGACATGCTGAATGGAGAAGGTGGATCAGACTTGGCAACGGTTGCTAGAGTGAGATGTGCATGGAAGAAGTTTCGGGAACTGAGTGGCATGCTGACGAGGAGGGGAGTGTCGTTGAAGCTGAAGGGAAAGGTGTATGCTGCATGTGTGAGAAGTGTTATGATTTATGGGAGCGAGACATGGGTCATGAACGTAGAGCAGCAACGAAGGTTGGAAAGGGTGGAAATGCGAATGGTTCGACGGATGTGCGGAATATCGTTGAGAGAGAGGAAGACAAATGATGAATTGCGAAAGATGATGGGAATAGAGCCTGTGATTGATGCTGTGAAGAGGAACAGGTTGAGATGGTTTGGTCATGTGATGAGGAAGGATGAAAGTGACTGGTTGAGAAGAGTGATGGAAATGAATGTAGAAGGAAGTCGAGGACGGGGAAGACCGAGAAAGTCTTGGCTAAAGATGGTGGAAGAAGAAATGCGGGCAAGGGGGTTAACAAGGAGATAGGGCAAAATGGAGAAGATTGTCATGGGGACCGCAAGGCTGACCCCCGCTCTAGTAGGGAAAATGGCCTTTAAAATGCATGTTGTATGTTGCATGTTGTAGCCGTTCACCCATCCTCTTCACCTGTTACAACGACCACGCTACTGACACTTTTCAGCCACAAATCCTACACAGTGCCCCCATCAGGACCCTCTATGGTTTGGAGACAATGCTGAAATAAAGACAGTTAAGACATTTTCTTTTAACTCTTTCATTCCATAATATTATTTGGAACTTTGGAACTCTGTCGATGTGGCTACTCCACTATTAAGGTATAAACTAACCCTTCGTTATAATCAGCGAGTATAGTAGAGAAGTATTACTTCAGCCCCTTGCTGCCCCCGGTCGGTCAACCGAACACGTTTTTTCATGAATCTTGCAATAAACCATTTCTTTCCCATGAGGAATTTGAATTTTCCATTAACTTCAGAAAGCTTTCACACCCCCTTGACTTTTTTCACATTTTGTTGTCACAGCCTGAATTTAAAATGGATTAAATTTATTTAATTTCACTTAATTTAATTTAATTTAAAATTTAAAATCTAAAATGAATTATTTTTCACTGATCTACACAAAATACCCCACAATGTCAAAGTGGAATTTTTATAATAGAAATTTTTACAAAATAATTAAACATGCAAAGCTGAAACATCTTGTCAATAAGTATTCAACCCCTTTGCTATGACATGCCAAATTGACCTCAGGTGTATCAAATTTCCTTTGCTCATCCTTGAGATGTCTCTACAACTTGATTGGAATCCACCTGTGGCCAATTTCTATCCAAGGTCCCACAGTTGACAAAGCTTGTCAGAACAGAAACTCCACCATGAAGTCCAAAGAACTGTCCATAGAACTCTGAGATAGAATTGTGAAGAGGCACAGATCTGGGGAAGGGGATAAAACAAATTATAGTGTCGAAAGTTCCCAAGAACACAGTGAGCTCCATCATTAGAAAATGGAAATAATATGGAACTACCCAAACTCTTCCTAGAGCTGGCCGTCCAACCAAACTGAGCAACCGGCAGGGGAGGTCACGATTTTTCGGCGCTGTCCTGATCTTCACGCACGCTCGAAGTTAAGAAATTGTTCACAATTGTATTTTTGTCGAAACTGTATTTATCTTACGTGTGTGTACCTAAAGTGCGTCCCTTGGAAGATTTATCGGTGTTAATCTTTCATACCTGTATATAATAGTCGAGTATTTCGTGCCGTGGTATTTTGCGTCCCAGTTCTTGAATATTTCTACCTTGAGGCTTGTTTTCTCTCAGTGGTCGATTGTGGTCCTTCTACTCTCGTTCTCTCAGTCTTTTCCCAGTCTTTTCACCCCATACTTCCTTGTTTAAATTCTTAACTTAAAAAAAAACAAAAAACATTTCCTACTTTTCGTTCGTTCGTTCTGCAACCACGTGTTTCACCCCCATTTCACCCCCATTTTCACGCCATTCCCCAGATCTGTTTTGCCCTGTTCCTTTTGCTGACACCTTTTGCCCTGTTGATGTGACTCGTGGTTGTCCCTCTAGGCCCTCTCCCCGTTGGTATTTTTGTGAATATTAGATTGTTCTTCACGGTTCTGTTTAAATATGTTTAAACTTTCTCTTGCAGTGTTTTATTCAGTGGTATATTACAACACGCTGTTTTTCTTCCTATTTAAAAGGCTTTTTTCAATTTCCTCTCCAACTCATTCCACTTCAAAAAAATATTCAATCTCTTATCATTCTAAATCACTACATGCTCTAAATTCACATTCATTCCACCCCTCCTCCATCGTTCTTAAACGGATCTCTAACTTGAAAATCACAATAAACCCAATTTGTTATAAATGTTCCTCTTTCATTAATCATCCACTTTCTAAACTCCCCCCTTGCCCCTCCCCTCCAAATCTCCCCCCTTGCTCCTCCCCTCCTAAACTCCCCCCTTGCCCCTCCCCTCCTAAACTCCCCCCTAACACCTCCCCTTCAAAACTCCCCCCTATCACCTCCCCTCCAAATCTCCCCCCTTGCCCCTCCCCTCCTAAACTCCCCCTTGCCCCTCCCCTCCTAAACTCCCCCCTTGCCCCTCCCCTACAAAACTCCCCCCTTGCCCCTCCCCTCCAAAACTCCCCCCTAACTCCCTCCCTTCAAAACTCCCCCCCTACCCCTCCCCCTTCAAATCTCCCCCCCTACCATCCCTCTCTAATTCTCCCCCCCTCCCACCTCCTTCTCAAAGCTGCCTCCTCCCCACTTCATCTCCCTTCTATCTCATACCACCACCTCCCCCAACCTTCTACTTTCCTCTGCCCCCCCCCCCCCTCAAAGAACCCCTCACTGTGCCTCATCCCATCACCATCAAACCCTTCGTCCTTCTCATCCTTCCCTTTCTTGTAACTCTTCTGTAATCTCTGACACACTATCAACTGCTCTCCCTACCTCCCCCTCTCATCCTTCATCTGACCCTACCCTTCCCCTCCCCTCTCCTGCACCCGATGCTCCCCCTCTCTCCTCATTAACGATATGGACCTCAAACATCCGGGGCCTTCGCTCAAACCTGATTGAGCTCTCCATTCAGGTTGCTTATGTCAATCCAGACTTGATCTGCTTAACAGAAATTTTCTTCCTTCAAGATATCTCTGATTCCTTAATATCTCTTCCTGGTTACTCCCTCCTCCAGTATGATAGACCTGAGCCTCGTCCTGGTGGTGGGGATGCTATCTTTATCAAAAACTCTCTTCCTCACTCTCCTTGCACTGTCCTCTCTCCACCCCACACCCAGGAGTACCTCTGGCTACGGCGTCCTCTCCGCTCCCACCTTTTGTTCATATGTGTTCTGTACCGTCCTCCAAACAGTGATGACTCCATTTACATGTCGCTGTCTGACAACATGGACCAACTTCGAGCAACTCATCCCAACTCTCTCTTCCTCATATGTGGCGACTTCAACTGTCATCATGCCACCTGGCTGGGTGTGGGTTCCTCTATCACCAGCCATGGCACCTCAGCAAAGGACTTCTGTGACTCATTGGGACTGACACAATCTGTCAATTTCCCGACCCGGATCTCAGTCAATGGAGTATCTGCTCTTTTAGACTTGGTTATGACAAACTTCCCTGCAAATGTCTGCTGCTCTTCTTCTGCTCCAATCGGTTCTTCTGATCATGTGCTTGTTAAAGTGGACATCTCTCTGGCCATTCTCAGAGAGCCTCCTCAACATCGACGAGTCTGGCATTTCACTCAGGCTGACTGGCACGGTCTGCAAGCAGCCATCAATCATCTGGACTGGTCTCCCATCTCTACTGCCTCTGACATCAATTCTTCCTGGGAATTCTTCCAAAGCAAACTGCTCTCTCATGCACAGATTTGTCCCATCTCATCTTCGGTTGTCTTACCCTTCCTCCCGTCCATGGTACACTGAATCTTGTGGTGAGGCAGTTGCCCTGAAACAACTTGCCTTTGCCTCTTGGAAGGCAAATCCAACTGAAGGTAATCTCAGTTCCTTCCACCAGGCCTGCTCCTAATTAACAGCAAAGTCATGGAATCCCTCATTACTTCGGATATGAAATCTTTCCTCTTCTCCAATGGCTTGATCTCTGATCATTAATTTGGTTTCAGACCTGGTCACTCTACATGGACATGCTGCTTCTGCTTTCTCAACAATGGATGGAGGTCCTCAATGCCAAACAGGAAATTAGAGCTGTCTCCCTTGACATAGCACGTGTATTCGATACAGTCTGGCACCCCGATCTGCTCACCAAACTCTCCTCCTTTGGTATCCATGGAAATTGAAAATCTCCACGCATGGCTGGCGGACTTCCTCTCTAGTCGTAGTCAATGTGTGGCCCTGAATGGGTTTCTCTCATCTCCTCCTCCTGTTCAGGCAGGAGTTCCCCAAGGCAGTGTTCTGGGCCCTGTGCTTTTTCTGGTCTTCATCAATTATCTCTCTGACTCTCTGGAAAATCCTCTCTATCTCTTTGCTGATGACTCCACTCTCTGCCGCTCCATTCCTCATCCCTCAGATCGGCAGTCTGCAGCCTCCTCACTCTCTACAGACCTGGACAAAATCACAGACTGGTCAAACAAGTGGAACATGTCTTTCAATCCTGACAAATCTCACACTCTTACTATGTCTCTCCGAAAAGACCGACTGGACAACCCTCCCATCCACTTTCTGAATAATCCTCTCCAAGAAGTTCTGTCGCTCAAGCTTTCGGGTCTCACTATCTGCCATGATCTTTCTTGGGAAAATCACATTTCCAAGCTGGCCGCCAAAGCCAGTCGCCGACTGGGCATCTTCCATCGTGCGAAGTCCTTCCTTGGCACACCTGAGCTGCTCACCACATACAAGGCTTTCATCCGCAGCTCAATGGAATACTGTTCCCCCCTCTGGGCTGGTGCTCCTGCCTCACAGCTAGCTCAACTTCACGCTGTTTAAACCAAAGCTTTCAAAATAATTGGAATCTCCCGCGATGAAGGGCAAGAGGGCCTTTCACTCACTCATCGCAGGCAGGTTGGTGGTCTTTCTGTCTTCTACCGACTCCTCTCCGGCCTTGCTCCCCCAGCTCTCTCTGTTCTCTGTCCCCCAAATATTGCTGCAGGTCGCACAAGATCTGCCAGCAACCCTCTCATGGTTAAACTGCCAAAATCTAGGCTCTCTGCTCACCTTCACTCTTTTATTCCCCTTTTCTCCCGCCACTGTAACAAACTCCCCCACTTCCTTCAATCCCACTCCTCCCTCCAGGTCTTTAAACCACCATCTCTTATCTTCCCCCATCCAAAACCTTGATCTTTTCTACCCCCACTAATTCACCCCAGATACACTTTTTCAAAATTCCAACTTCTTTCCTGGAAGTTCTTGCAGTATCATGCTATGGGCATGCTTTTCAGTGGCAGGGAATTAGAATCCCACACGGGGAATAGGCAAGCTGCTCGTTTTATTTCCCATCCCGACACCGCTCATTTCCAGCAGCCTCCCCACTCATCCCAACCCTCCTCCCCCCCCCCCCCACTGATCCTAACCCTCCTCCCCCCCCCCACTCGTCCGAAACCTCCTCCACCACGTACTCGTCTCAACCCTCCCCCCCCCCGCCGCTAATTGTCCCAACCCTCCTCCCCCCACCACTTGTCCCAACCCGCCTCCTCCCACTTATACCAACCCTCCTCTTCCCACACACCCCTCCACTCGTTCCAACCCGCCTCCCCCGCTCGTCTCAACCCTCCTCCTCCCCCTCTCGTCCGAACCCTCCTCCCCCCACCTATTCGTCCAACCCTCCTCCTCCTCCTCCTCCCCCACCCCCCCACTCATCCTAACCCTCCACCCCCCCCCCCACTCGTCCGAAACCTCCTCCCACCACGTACTCGTCCCAACCCTCCCCCCCCCCCCGCCGCTAATTGTCCCAACCCTCCTCGCCCCGCCACTCGTCCCCAACGCTCCTCGCCCCGCCACTCGTCCCAACCCACCTTCCACCCCCTCCTCCTCACTCGTCCCAACCCGCCTCCCCCTCCCACTCGTCCAACCGTCCTCCTCCCCACCCCTACACTCATCCTAATCCTCCTCCCCCCCACTCATCCCAATCCTCCTCCTCCCCTCTCGTCTGAACCCTTCACCCCCCTCCCACTCGTCCCAACCCTCCTCCTCCCCCCCACTCGTCCCAACCCACCTCATCCCCACTCGTCCCAAACCCCCTCCCCCACTCGTCCCAACCCCCCCCCCCCCCACTCGTCCCAACCCGCCTCCCCCTCCCACATGTCCCAACCGTCCTCCTTCCCACCCCTACACTCATCCTAATCCTCCCCCCCCCCACTCGTCCCAACCCTCCTCCCCCCCACTCGTCCCAACCCTCCTCCCCTCTCGTCTGAACTCTTCACCCCCTCCCACTCGTCCCAACCCTCCTTCTCCCCCCCACTCGTCCCAACCCACCTCCTCCCCACTCGTCCCAAACCTCCTCTCCCCCCCCACTCGTCCTAACCCTCCTCCTCCCCACTCGTCCCAAACCTCCTCTCCCCCCCCCCACTCGTCCTAACCCTCCTCCCCCCCCCCCCGACTCGTCCTAACCCTCCTCCCCCCCCCCCACTCGTCCTAACCCTCCTCCCCCCCCCCCCCCCACTCGTCCCAACCCTCCTCCTCCCCTCTCGTCTGAACCCCTCCACTCCCCCACCTACTCGTCCCAACCCTCCTCTCCATTGTCCCAATCCTCCTCCCCCCAACGCTCGCCCTAGTCCTCCTCCCCCGTGCCCCAATCCTCCTCCCCCCAACGCTCGCCCCAATCCTCCTCCCTCCCCCACTCGTCCCAACCCTCCTCCTCCCCCACTTGTCCCAACCCTCCCCCCCCCCCACTCGTCCCAACCCTCCCCCCTCCCCCCACTCGTCCCAGCCCTCCTTCCCCCCCCACTCGTCCCAACCCTCCTCCCCCCCATTCGTCCCAACCCGCCTCTCCCCTTGCCCCAATCCTACTCCCCCCAACGCTCGCTCCAATCCTCCTCTCCCCTTGCCCCAATCCTACTCCCCCTTGCCCCAATCCTCCTTCCCCTCCTTGCCACAATCCTACTCCCCCCAACGCTCGCACCAACCCTCCCCCCCGCACACTCGCCCCAATCCTCCTCCCCCAACGCTCGCCCCAATCCTCCTCCCCCTTGCCCCAACCCCTCCTCCCCCTTGCCCCAATCCTCCTCCCCCTCGTTGCCCCCAATCCTACTTCCCCTTGCCCCAGTCCTCCTTCCCCTCCCCCTTGCCCCAATCCTCCTTCCCCCCGCCCCATTGCCCCAATCCTCCTCGTTCCCAATTCTCCTCGTTCCTCCCCCTTGCCCCAATCCTACTTCCCCTTGCCCCAGTCCTCCTCCCCCCCCCCCTTGCCCCAATCCTCCTTCTCCCCGCCCCTTGCCCCAATCCTCCTTCCCCCTTGCCCCAATCCTCCTTTCCCCCGCCCCTTGCCCCAATCCTCCTTCCCCCCGCCCCTTGCCCCAATCCTCCTTCCCCCCGCCCTTTGCCCCAATCCTCCTTCCCCCCGCCCCTTGCCCCAATCCTCCTTCCACCGCCCCTAGCCCCATTCCTCCTCCCCCCATTGCCCAATCATCCTTCCCCCCCCCTTGCCCCAATCCTCCTTCCCCCCCCTTGCCCCAATCCTCCTTCTCCTCGCCCCTTGCCCCAATCCTCCTCCCCCCCCCTTGCCCCAATCCTCCTTTCCCCCGCCCCTTGCCCCAATCCTCCTTCCCCCCCGCCCCTTGCCCAATCCTCCTTCCCCCCGCCACTTGCCCCAATCCTCCTTCCCCCACCCTTGCCCCAATCCTCCTTCCCCCCCGCCCCTTGCGCCAATCCTCCTTCCCCCCCACCCCTAGCCCCATTCCTCCTTCCCCCCCTTGCCCCTATCCTCCTTCCCCCCTTGCCCCAATCCTCCTCCCCCCCTTGCCCCAATCCTCCTTCCCTCCCCTTTGCCCCAATCCTCCTCTCCCCCTTGCCCCAATCCTCCTTCCCCCCCTTGCCCCATTCCTCCTCCCCCCTTTCCCCAATCCTCCTTCCCACCCCTTGCCCCAATCCTCCTTCCCCCCGCCCCTTGCCCCAATCTTCCTCCCCCCCTTGCCCCAATCCTCCTTCCCCCCCTTGCCCCAATCCTCCTCCCCCCCGCCCCTATCCTCTTTCCCCCCCTTGCCCCAATGCTCCTCCCCCCTTGCCCAATCCTCTTACCCCCCTTGCCCCAATCCTCGTTCCCCCCTCCCCCTTGCCCCAATCCTCCTCTCCCCCTTGCCCCAATCCTCCCCTCCCTTGCCCAAATCCTCCTTCCCCCCGCCCCTTGCCCCAATCCTCCTTCCCCCCCTTGCCCCAATCCTCCTCCCCCCCTTGCCCCAATCCTCCTCCCCCCCTTTGCCCCAATCCTCCTCCCCCCTTGCCCCAATCCTCCTTCCCCCCGCCCCCTTGCCCCCAATACTCATTCCCCCGACCCCCCGCCCCTTGCCCCAATCCTCCTTCCCCGCCCCTTGCCCCAATCCTCCTTCCCCCCGCCCCTTGCCCCAATCCTCCTTCCCCCCCTTGCCCCAATCCTCCTCCCCCCCTTGCCCCAATCCTCCTTCCCCCCCTTTGCCACAATCCTCCTCCCCCCCCTTGCCCTAATCCTCCTTCCTCCCCTTGCCCCAATCCTCCTTCCCCCCGCCCCTTGCCCCAATACTCCTTCCCCCGGCCCCCCGCCCCTTGCCCACCAATCCTCCTTCCCCCCCCCTTGCCCCCAATCCTCCTTCCCCCCTGCCCCTTGCCCCAATCCTCCTTCCCCCCCTTGCCCCAATCCTCCTTCCCCCCGCCCCTTGCCCCAATCCTCCTTCCCCCCCTTGCCCCAATCCTCCTCCCCCCCTTGCCCCAATCCTCCTCCACCCCTTGCCCCAATCCTCCTCCCCCCCCCCTGGGTCGGCGTCATGGGGGGGGGCACTCGCGGGCCTTTCCCCCCCAAATGAGTTATTGTGCCCCCCCACCCCCACCCGCAGGTCAAGCCTTTGGCGCGACACTTTGCGTTTTATTAATTAATTTATATTTATCATATTAAAAGTGAAAATCTTTTCGCTAAATGAAATGAAATAAAAACAAAAATAAGAAAAGAAAGAAACACCCTGTTGGTCATATTTGCATCATGTCACATTTGAGGAAGTGGTGATGGTGTGCTCATTGACGAGGAGTTTAATAAGGTGTGGGACATGGCCACGACTGCCTGCGCATCACTGAGACCCGCGATCCCCAAACGGAGACGCAAAGCGAACACGAATATGGATGAGTTTGTCGTTATGGAACTACAGGACACAGGGATGATGACGATAAAACAGAACTTCAGAGACTGCACCACAACACCATTGATTCAGTGCTTGGAGAGATGGATCACAGATTCAGCGAGCGGAACTCACACTTGGCGAGTGCACTTGTTGCACTGAATCCAGAAAGTGATACATTTCTTGATGTAAAGACTGTGAAGCATATTATGGACCTGTCACGATCGCCTATAATTGAGGCAGAGCACGAAGTTGCTAAACAGTTTTTCAGCTCACAAAAACAATCACAGCCAATCGAGGGGGATTGGACTACACAGCACATCCCCTCAGAGTAGCACACACATGTACTGACTGCTTTCAAACATGCCTCAACATTTGGCGCCTCCACAGCAATGTGCGAGAATTCATTCTCCACTCTGAGAAACGTATTTTCGGACCGCAGACACGCAATGCTCCACAAAAGAAAGGCCCAGTTGGTTCAGCTAGCGTTTGAGAGGGACTCAACCCGAAAATGCACAACTGAGTGGAAGGACACCATTCTTAGGAGGTTCAACTCGCCGCCTGCAACTCTTCTGAAGGTAACCAGGTAAGCCATGTGTTTAATTCACTTCATGATGCCAGCCTTGGCTTTCATGATTATTACGCAAAATGTTGAATGATTTTGGGGTTTGTCTGCATTTATTCGGTAAGAGTGGAGTATATAGTCTATTTCAAATGATGGTCCAATGACGCGCACAGTGCAGTGTGTGAAAGAGTGAAAGAGTGAAATATTGAAAGAGTGAAAGAGTGAAAGAGTGAAATGGTGAAAGAGTGAAATAGTGAAAGAGTGAAAGAGTGAAATAGTGAAACACAGAGACGTGGCTTGCACGTAGGCTATATTTTGTGCAGTGAGGGGCGCAGTGAGGGGCACAGTGCAGTGTGTGTGTGTGTGTGTGTGTGTGTGTGTGTGTGTGTGTGTGTGTGTGTGTGTGTGTGTGTGTGAATAAAAGAGAGAGATAGAATTGTGAGGAACAGAAATGAAAAAACGAGATGTGTGTGTGTGTGTGTGTGTGTGTGTGTGTGTGTGTGTGTGTGTGTGTGTGTGTGTGTGTGTGTGTGTGTGTGTGTGTGTGTGTGTGTGCAAGAGAGAGACTTTGCAGCATGTTTTTAAATAATTGTAACTGGGTTGGTGTGTTGGTTGTTGGCGGCAAACTCTTATTATCAAGCATTTACATCATAGGCAGTTTGTGCCCCCCCCCCCCCCGCGGTTACCCTAATGCCCCCCGATTAGATTTGTTCTGACGCCGACTCTGCCCCCCCCCCCTTTGCCCCCAATCATCCTCCGAGAGAAGCCTTTTTATCGTTTTTCCCGCTTGAAACAAATCTCAGTTGTTTGATTAAAGTGAAATATAATCCACATGTGTAAAGAATGGCGCAGATTTCTTGCTTTCCCGATGGCCGATGATCTTTGTAACGTCTTAGTAAGTGTAATAATCTCGTCTTGGCGACGTTTACTCAGAACATTTACACGATCGACGTGAAGCTTCGTCCCAAGCGTCGTGGATGAGAAGGATTTAAATGAAGAAAGAATGAACCTTCCACTGAGAATGAGTGAAGAGCGAAGACAGGAAGAATGCGGAGTCAAGATGACGCAATGACGTAGAACCCGTCCTGTTGGTTTCTCATCGACGCTGGTACGAACCGCTTCTGTCGGTACGTTGGAATGTCTGTGTCCGTGTCAGTCTGTTCGTCTCCTTCTTCGATATAAAAATTGATCGCCATGACGTCTTGAGCCGACGTTCTCCTCTGCAACGTTTCTCGTGTCCGTCGCAACGGTCTTGTCCATGCGTATCACCCCGTACATGCCGCGCGTACGTCGTACGTTCCGTGCGTACATGTATTTTGTGTTGGAGCGGTGACGTAAAAGAACGATAGGATTTATGAGCTCAAAGAAAGAGGAGTTGTTTCATTAGTGAGGACATTTTATGAGAGGAAAATGAATACTTCATTCAAATCTCACTGATGAGCACATCATCACTGATTAGTGACTAGTTTGAGCACATCATCACTGATTGTAGTGACTAGTGTGAGCACATCATCACTGATTGTAGTGACTAGTGTGAGCACATCACTGATTGTAGTGACTAGTGTGAGCACATCACTGATTGTAGTGACTAGTGTGAGCACATCACTGATTGTAGTGACTAGTGTGAGCACATCACTGATTGTAGTGACTCGTGTGAGCACATCACTCATTGTAGTGACTAGTGTGAGCACATCACTGATTGTAGTGACTAGTGTGAGCACATCACTGATTGTAGTGACTAGTGTGAGCACATCACTGATTGTAGTGACTAGTGTGAGCACATCAATGATTGTAGTGACTCGTGTGAGCACATCACTCATTGTAGTGACTAGTGTAAGCACATCACTGATTGTAGTGACTAGTGTGAGCACATCATCACTGATTGTAGTGACTAGTGTGAGCACATCACTAATTGTAGTGACTAGTGTGAGCACATCACTAATTGTAGTGACTAGTGTGAGCACATCACTGATTATAGTGACTAGTGTGAGCACATCACTGATTGTAGTGACTAGTGTGAGCATATCATCACTGATTGTAGTGACTAGTATGAGCACATTATCACTGATTGTAGTGACTAGTGTGAGCACATCATCACTGATTGTAGTGTGCGTATGTCATCACTGATTGTAATGTGTGTACGTCATCACTGATTGTAGTGTGTGTTCGTCATCACTGATTGTAGTGTGTGTATGTAATCACTGATTGTAATGTGTGTACATCATCACTGATTGTAGTGTGTGTACGTCATCACTGATTGTAGTGTGTGTACCTCATCACTGATTGTAGCATGTGTTTCATCACTGATTGTAGCGTGTGTTTCATCACTGATTGTGGTGTGTGTACCTCATCACTGATTGTGGTGTGTGTACCTCATCACTGATTGTAGTGTGTGTACGTCATCACTGATTGTAGTGGGTGTGCACCTCATCACTGATTGTAGTGTGTGTGCACATCATCACTGATTGTAGTGTGTGTGCACATCATCACTGATTGTAGTGTGTGTACCTCATCACTGATTGTAGCATGTGTTTCATCACTGATTGTAGTGTGTGCACCTCATCACTGATTGTAGTGTGTGTACCTCATCACTGATTGTAGTGTGTACCTCATCACTGATTGTAGTGTGTGTACCTCATCACTGATTGTAGTGTGTGCACCTCATCACTGATTGTAGTGTGTGCACCTCATCACTGATTGTAGTGTGTGTACCTCATCACTGATTGTAGTGTGTGTACCACATCACTGATTGTAGTGTGTGCACATCCTCACTTCCTTTTTAATCGCTGTAGTTCATGGAGCGAAACCCGAAACGAATATATTGTGGTGCTGTGCACACACGACTCGATTGCCAGAGAGGTAGGCCACAACGCGTTGATACAACAAGTCTTTATTCAGAGCTCGCACTTCAGCACTGGGCGGGCTCGACCTTAGAGCCCGCATATATTCCCCGAGGCCACGCCTTGCCCCCGGGCGTGGCCGATCGGCCGAAAGGCGGGGCATGCATTTCAGTTCCCCGCCTGGACGCTCGCGCCACCCACTGGTGCGCGGAATTATTGTCCCTTGTGCCTGCCACACGCGCCCCCCCCAGAATTCCCGCGCACCTGAAGGGTGAGCTTGCGGGGAAGCCGGATGACCCGGCCGAAACGCCCCCTGGCGATGCGTGCAGGGTTGGGGGGTAGCGAGACGGCGGGGCTGGGGGGTGCCGGGGGTCTGACCACAGGGGGGCGGCCTCGACGCGGAGGCAGAGCTGCTTGCGGGGGGTGGTCCAGGTCAAGGTGGGCCGGCTTGAGGCGGTCCACGGAGATACGATCCGGGGCACCGCCGATGTCGACGGTGAAATATTTGTCCCCGGTCTCCAGCACGCGGAAGGGCCCGGCGTATGGGTGCGTAGCGGTGCCCGGTGGGCATCGTGCCGGACGAAGACGTACTCCGCCGTGCGAAGCTCCGGGGCGACGTGGGAGGACGGGCAACCGTGGTGTGCCGTCGGCACCGGGGCGAACCTCCGGGCGGTCTCCTGCAGGGTGGAGCGCTGTTGCGCCACGGACCAAGGAGCAGTGGAGTCAGGGATAAATTCGCCCGGTACCCGCAGTGGTTGCCCGAAGACCAGCTCCGCCGAGGACGCACGCAGGTCGTCCTTGGGCGCCGTCCTGAGGCCCAGCAGGACCCAGGGGAGCCTGTCGGCCCAGCTGCCGTCGCGGAGGCTGGCCCGGAGCGCGGCCTTCATCGAGCGATGAAAGCCCTCGCACAGGCCATTGGCCTGGGGGTGGTAGGCCTTGGTGCGGTGCAGTTTGACGCCGAGCCCTTGCGCCACCGCGCCCCAGAGCTCCGAGGTGAACTGGGGGCCGCGGTCGCACGAGATGTCCGAGGAGGCACCGAACCGGGCAACCCAAGTGGCGATGAAGGCTTGCGCCACATCCGCCGCAGACGTCGCCGCCAATGGCACGGCCTCCGGCCACCGTGTGGTGCGGTCCACCATGGTGAGGAGGTGGGTGAACCCCCGCGAGGGGGGCAGAGGTCCCACCAAGTCGACGTGGACGTGGTCGAATCGACGCTCGGGCACCGTAAACGGGGCCAACGGGGCCTGGGTGTGGCGGTGGCCTTTGCGCGCTGACACGCGAGGCACGTCCTGGCCCAGTCGCGGACGTCCTTCCTGAGGCCATGCCAGACGAACTTCGCCGCGACGAGCTTCTGGGAGGCCTTCGTGCCCGGGTGGGACAGGCCGTGGATGGCATCGAAAACGGGGCGCTGCCAGCCAGCGGGCACGATGGGGCGAGGCCGGCCGAGGGAGACGTCGCACAGGAGGGCCGCGCCCTTGACATCGAACGGCACCTCGGTGACGCGGAGGCCCGTGACAGCGGTCCGCAAGGCCTGGACGCCGGGGTCGGCGGTCTGGTCCTCCGCCATCCGGGCATAGTCGATCCCAAGGTGGACCGCGTGCGCGACGGACCGGGAAAGGCAATCCGCCACCGGGTTGTCTTTACCCGTGACGCGACGGATGTCCGTCGTGTACTCGGACACGGCAGAGAGGTGACACTGCTGCCGTGCCGACCATCGCTCGGCGACCTTGGCCATCACGAACATAAGGGGCTTGTGGTCGACGAAAGCCGTGAACGGGCGGCCTTCGAGCAGATGGCGGAAGTGTCGGACCGCCAGGTGGAGCCCGAGCAGCTCGCGGTCGAAGGTGCTCTAGCGGTGTTCGTGCGGGCGAAGCTGCCGGCTAAAAAACGCCAGTGGCTGCCAAGCACCACACACCCACTGCTCGTGCACCGCGTAGTCCGACGCGTCGGTGGTGAGGGCGATCGGTGCATCGGGCGCCGGGTGCGCCAGCATGGTGGCGTTGGCCAGGGCCAGCTTTGCGCCCGCAAACGCCGCGGCTATCAGCTCCGACCAGGCGATGTCACCTTTGCCCGGCTTGCCCCGGAGGGCCTCGTGCAGGGGGCGGAGGAGCTGGGCGACGTGGGGCACGAAGCGGTGGTAAAAATTTACCATGCCCAGGAACTCTTGGAGCCCCTTGATCGTGCGGGGGCGCGGGAAATCCCTGACCGCCTCCACCTTGGCCGGTAAAGGGACGGCCCCGTGCCTGGTGATGCGGTGCCCCAAGAAGTCGATGGCGGCGACGCCGAAACGGCACTTTGCGGGGTTGATGATCAGGCCAAGCTGGCCCAGGCGTTCGAAAAGCATGCGGAGCTGGAGCAGGTGCTCCTCCCAGGACGCGCTCACGACTAGGATGTCGTCCAGGTAGACGTAGATGAAAGGTAAGTCGCGCAAGATGCTGTCCATGAGCCGTTGGAACACCTGGGCCGCATTCTTCAACCCAAAAGGCATTCGCAGGAACTCAAAGGGGTGATGACGGCCGTCTTTGGGACATCGTCCGGTTGGACGGGCACCTGGTGGTAGCCCCGGATGAGGTCCACCTTGGAGAACACGGTCGTGTTTGCCAACCGGGCGGAAAAGTCCTGGATATGCGGGACCGGGTAGCGGTCGGGGGTGGTGGCATCATTGAGCCGGCGGTTGTCACCGCACGGCCGCCATCCTCCGCCGGGCTTCGGCACAATGTGCAGAGGAGAAGCCCAAGCGCTGTTGGAGCGCCGTACGATCCCCAGCCGCTCCAGCGTGGCGAACTCCGCTTTCGCCACGGCGAGCTTCGTGGGGTCGAGTCGGCGTGCCCGGGCATAGACCGGCGGCCCAACCGTGGGGATATGGTGCTCCACCCCGTGTTTGACGGCCACCGCTGAGAAGGTGGGCCGCGTGAGGGCCGGGAAACTGGCGAGGAGGCGGGTAAACTAGTCCGCTGCCGGAAGCGTGCAGACTAACCTTGCCGGGACAGAACCTTTCAGCAAGCCGCTTGGCAAGCCGCTCGGTGAGATGCTCAGCGAGTGCTCAACGAGCCGCTCAGCGAACAAGCGAGCGAGCTGAAGGTTTCGGCCTGGACGAGACGTCTGCGCTTAACGTCGACCAACAGCCCATGCGCACATAGGAAGTCCGTGCCGAGCAGGGCCATTGGCACGCTGGCGGTGACGAACGACCATTGAAAGCGCTGCCCTCTGAACCGCAGTGAGAGGCAGCGCTTCCCGAATGTGCGGATGGGTGTACCGTTGGCGGCAAGCAAAGCGGGCCCCCAGCCCGCGGCTTGCTTGTCGGACGCGGAGGCAGGGAGGACGCTTACCTGCGCTCCCGTGTCGCAAAGAAAACGGTGCCCGGACAAGGTGTCCGTGATGAACAGGAGGCTGCCAGAATGGCCGACGCTCAGGGCCGCAAGTGAGCGCCGGCCCGGGCGTTTCCCGACCCGTCAAAAGAACACGGCTGGCGGCACGTTTTAGCCTTGCGGCCGAACCTGGCATGGTAGTAGCACCAGGTTTGCGGCGGTGGCGGCGGCCGTGCCGGCGGCGGTGGTGGTTGCGGCGGCAGTAGTGGCGGGGCGCAGCAGCGGCCACGAGGGAAGCCGGGGGCGCTGTAGCCGCTGCACCGGGATCCACTACGGCAGCACCGTAAACCGACCGCGTGTCGCAGGCCGCGAAAAACTTGTCGGCCTCTCCGGCCAGGGCGCGGGGTTCCGTGATGTTGGAACCGGCCAGCGCGAGGCGCACCTGTATCGGTAGCTGGCGGAGGAAAAGTGCACGGAACAAGAAATCCGGGCGCTGGTCTCCAAGCAGAGACAGCATGAAATCCATCCGGACGGATGGTCGTGTGTCGCCGAAGGCGGGAAGGTCCAGGAGGCGGTCGGCACGTTCGATCTCTGTGAGCCCAAACGTGGCAAGGAGGAGACGTTTGAGCGCCTCGTACTTGTGGTCGCCTGGCGGGCGCCGAAGGATGGACACGACGCGGGCGGCAGTGCCGGGCCCGAGGGAGGCGACCACGTGGTAGTACCGGGTCTCGTCCGCCGTGATGCCCCGGAGTTGGAACTGAGCTTCGGCTTGCACAAACCAAACGTCGGCTTGCGCTTCCCAAAACTCCGGGAGTTTGATTGCGACGGCGTTGGTAGCCATGGCACGTTCGGGGGTCAGCAACGGCTGAACCAATCGGGGTCACCAGTGTGGTGCTGTGCACACACGACTCGATTGCCAGAGAGGTAGGCCACAACGTGTTGATACAACAAGAGTCTTTATTCAGAGCTGGCACTTCAGCACTGGGCGGGCTCGAGCTTAGAGCCCGCATATATCTCCCAAGGCCACGCCTTGCCCCCGGGCGTGGCCGATCGGCCGAAAGGCAGGGCATGCATTTCAGTTCCCCGCCTGGACGCTCGCGCCACCCACTGGTGCGCGGAATTATTGTCCCTTGTGCCCGCCACAATATCATTCATTGCTCCTTATCCGTTTGTTTGATTTGAATAATTTTTCACATGAGCACGTTTTCAGAACCGCCCGTACATGCTCATCCATCCACAACCAACTGTACATGCTCATCCATCCACAACCATCCGTACATGCTCATCCGTCCACAACCATCCGTACATGCTCGTCCATCCACAACCACCCGTACGTGCTCATCCATCCACAACCACCTGTACATGCTCATCCGTCTACAACCACCCGTACATGCTCATCCATCCACAATCATCTGTACATGCTCATCCGTCCACAACCACCCGTACATGCTCATCCATCCACAATCATCTGTACATGCTCATCCGTCCACAAACACCCGTACATGCTCATCCGTCCACAACCCCCCATACATGCTCATGCATCCACAACCATCTGTACATGCTCATCCGTCCACAACCATCCGTACATACTCATCCGTCCACAACCACCCGTACGTGCTCACCTGTCCACAACCCCCCATACATGCTCATCCATCCACAACCATCTGTACATGCTCATCCGTCCACAACCATCCGTACATACTCATCCGTCCACAACCACCCGTACATGCTCATCCATCCACAACCACCCATACGTGCTCATCCGTCCACAACCACCTGTACATGCTCATCCGTCTACAACTACCTGTACATGCTCATCCATCCACAATCATCTGTACATGCTCATCCGTCCACAACCACCCGTACATGCTCATCTGTCCACAACCACCCGTACGTGCTCATCCGTCCACAACCACCTGTACATGCTCATCCGTCTACAACTACCTGTACATGCTCATCCATCCACAATCATCTGTACATGCTCATCCGTCCACAACCACCCGTACATGCTCATCCGTCCACAACCACCCGTACATGCTCATCCGTCCACAACCACCCGTACGTGCTCATCCGTCCACAACCACCCGTACGTGCTCATCCGTCCACAACCACTCGCACGTGCTCATCCGTCCACAACCACCCGTACGTGCTCATCCGTCCACAAGCATCCGTACGTGCTCATCCGTCCACAACCACCCGTACGTGCTCATCCGTCCACAACCACCCATACATGCTCATCCGTCCACAACCACCCGTACGTGCTCATCCGTCCACAACCACCCGTTCGTGCTCATCCGTCCACAACCACCCGTACGTGCTCATCCGTCCACAACCACCCGTACGTGCTCACCTTTCACCTGTCACCTGTTTTAGCGCACCTGTCACCTGTACAAATGAAAACGAATTAATAATCCTCTACTCTATTATTATTGTGGTGGAGGTAACCCGCAGCTTGGATAACCACGTTTCTCTGGACAGCATGACATGTTAATTTGAAACACTTTGTCTCCTCTGGCACATTTGTCATCCCAGAGATCTCTTGGTGTTACAAAAGTGTTTTTCTGCGTTTTTATTTCATCGTCAACGGGGAGACACATATTTAAGCAGGCCGTCTATTTGTGCTTGTCCCCTTGTGGTTGTATGAAGGATTATGTTGTGCCAAGGCCGTCCCGGCTCCTCGCCGCATCATGCCCGACTCTAGGCAACACCCGAACCCCGTTATCTGTGAAAGCAGAGGCCTCTGGTTTGTAACGATAGGGTAAAAGGTTACAAAATGCGTCGTCACTCGGCGGTTGATGACATTGTTTCCCTTCACATCGGCGTCGGATGTTCTTACAGGTACATGCGGAATTCGGCGAAAGGTGTTTCTTTACAAACAAGCTCATGGTAAAATAATTTATTCCTTTTTTATTTTATTTTCAATTTTTTTTGTCTTGCGCATCGTGTTTCGAATGGATTTATCAAATTACCCAAGGGACGGATGGATGTTGCCATCGGTCTATGTGTCTGTGAGTGTGTCAGTCCACATGCAGATCTACTTTTACTACCTGGTTTTCTTTATTTATTATTTGTAATAGTTTCATTTTGACGCATTTGTTTTCAGTGCAGCTTTCGTACTCTCCCTGTGTGCTCACGGGTTGACCAGAGTAAGCAACCTCAATACCCGATACCGAGATGGGTATCGAATCGTCCTCGTACTCCATACGTGGGCTCCGTACGGATCTCAGGTTTTGCTCCATTGTGTCCATCGATTACATAATTAAAGAGTTGGTGACATTATTGAACCTGGCTGGGGTATGGAGCGGGGGACACGTTGGCATATTCATTAGCGGGTGGTTGAACTACTTGTAAGGAAGCACGAACGGCTCTGCAATGTGCGTCGATTTCAACATGTGACCTTGTTTTGAGTTCCGAGTACTTTGTGACGATGAACCATGTTTAGGAAAACTGTTGCACCGACTAATAATAGAGAGGTACTCGCCGGTACTTGCATGAATATCCTGATGACCCTTGCGTCACATATTTTTGGGTAATCGTTCTGATAACTATCGTAACTTCATAATTGTTTGTTTTTCAAGCTGGTTCTTGGTGGTCTATTTGACCTTCTTGTGTACTACAGTAATCCCTTGTGTACGTGGACGGGGTTTTACTCCGAACCTCTTTCCTCATCTCCCACAGCTTTTGAGCTCTTCCTCTTGTATGTCCTGCACCAAGCACCAAGCACCAAGCAAGGACGATGGAATTGATTGAGAACATCTTGCATAGCAAATTTTCAACGACCAAGGTGCCCACCAAACAAGACGTCACCTTGATTAATGGACCCAAGACTCACGTGAATGGAACTTCGGTGTCGTACAAAGTCTTGGTGAATGGATCGGAAAATCGACTCGAGAATGAAACGGGTTCTCTGCTTTGCCCGACTGAATCCGCAGCTCATTTTCATCTCGAGCAGACGCGCATCTCTGATTTCTGTCAATCGAGGACTGATTCAGAACCGGCTGAAATCAAAAGTTCCCGTGACCTTGAAGATAATCCCTCCAATTTGTTCTCCAAATTATATGCATTCCCTAACTGTGTGAATAGCATGGGAATAGAAACCCGCTGCTTGGAAGATGCATCAATAGACTCAAATGTAGGGCCTCTGGGAAGCACCCTGGGTGGGATGCCTGAAGATCATCTGGGGAGCATTCCGGGCGGGGTGCCTGAAGATCCTATGGGGAGCACCCTGGGTGGGATGCCCGAAGATCATCTGGGGAGCATTCCGGGCGGGGTGCCTGAAGATCATCTGGGGAGCATTCCGGGCGGGGTGCCTGAAGATCCTATGGGGAGCACCCTGGGTGGGATGCCCGAAGATCATCTGGGGAGCATTCCGGGCGGGGTGCCTGAAGATCATCTGGGGAGCATTCCGGTTGGGGTGCCTGAAGATCCTATGGGGAGCACCCTGGGTGGGATGCCCGAAGATCATCTGGAGAGCATCCCGGGCGGAGTGCCAGAAGATTCTCCAGGAGGTACTCCCACTAAGCCTTTGGATCGCCCAGTTTCTTTGCCAATGGACACCTCTGGCAATGGAGGAATGAACTGGGACGAGACTGCAAAGTTCATGCATGCGTACATCGAACAAATATTCAGCCCAGGGTACGTGTCTCATCTATTGGTTTTTTTTCCATTTTGAAACGATGTGTTTTTGTAAATGTCTAACTCGATGGAGAAAAAAAAAATTGAATTATTTCCTGGAACAATTTTCGGAAATGTTAGGGTGAAGTTTTAAACCATTCACAAGATGGTGTATAAATTCTACCTGAGATCTGCAGGCTTTAACCGATTTGAGGTGAACCTTAATTGTACATAACATTTGATTGTAAGATGTAGTGGTGGATATTTTCACAAAGATTACGTGTACCATGTGTGGTGGCCATTGCGTTCGCAGGACGGACGTGAGCTCGGACGACAAGTCAAGGTTTGGGAAGCTTTGCCAAGAAATGGACAGCACAGGACGTCTGTGGTTCTCCCGTTTCCTGTGTGAGCAGGTGAGCTTGAGTGTCCGTCGTCTGCCAGCCACGGCAGGTCAGAGCAAAACGAGTGTTTTGTCCAGATCCACTCTGCTACCTCATCTTGCTGTTAAATGTTATATTAGTGTAGTGCATTGTGGGATCCTCATCCTGATTGGTTCCACCTGTTGTGCAAATTCTGAACGCATGTGGCATTGTGTGCATACCTTCGCCAGGTTGAACAGTTGCATGTTGTAGCCCACTGTTTACATGTTGTAGCCCACTGTTTACATGTTGTATCCCACTGTTTACATGTTGTAGCCCACTGTTTACATGTTGTAGCCTGCTGTTTACATGTTGTAGCCCACTGTTTACATGTTGTAGCCCACTGTTTACATGTTGTAGCCTGCTGTTTACATGTTGTAGCCCACTGTTTACATGTTGTAGCCCACTGTTTACATGTTGTAGCCCACTGTTTACATGTTGTATCCCACTGTTTACATGTTGTATCCCACTGTTTACATGGATCTGGATCCAGACCTGAAACAAAATCGAATTGGTTTGTTCTCATCACCTACCCGTACTCATTCACCTGGTATCGTCCGAATCCAACTTTTTGAGATATCCTGCTATACATAGTTTTGGTCCCATCTTTCAATGGTGAAGAATCGCTGAAATAAATGATCAGATTGGGATCTCCACCAAAATCGAATCAATTTGTCCTTGTTACACACCCAACCTGCCCAACAAATTCCGTCCGTAACTTTTTCAGATATCCTGTTCACAGACAGACAGACAGACACACACACAGACACACACACAGACAAGCAAACGGGTAAAACCATAACCGCTGTCCACCTTTGGTGGTGGAGGCAATGATACGAAACACTTTCCGTTGTAATTTCTCCAAACATCACCTCTGGACTTTAGTTAAGCCACGGAACCTTGCAGGTGAAGCATATCCCAAAGTTGGTCGAACATACTTTAAATACACTTATTATATCACAAACAGCGATAATACTTGAAATACACTTATTATATCACAAACAGCGATAATACTTTAAATACACTTATTATCTATCTATAATTCCAGTAATCTCTGTACGTTTGTACGTTTGTACGTCTGTACGTCTGTACGTCTGTACGTTTGTCTGTGACCGCTGTTTCTCGACAACTACCGGTCCGATATACTTGAAACTTGCCAGGTATATTGCTGGGGACCCGAGGATGTGCCTTTTCAAGGTTTGAAATTAATCGGACAAGTACTTACCGAGCTATGGCGATTTAGCCGTTCGCCGTTCGCTTTGCCGTTGCGAATGGACCAAACCATTCATGTAAATAGAGGGGGGGGGGGGTTCTGTGGTCGTTCGCTTTGGCTTTGCGAATGGACCAAACCATTCATGTAAATAGAGGGGGGGGTTCTGTGGTCGTTCGCTTTGGCTTTGCGAATGGACCAAACCATTCATGTAAATAGAGAGGGGGGGGGGGTTCTGTGGTCGTTGCGAATGGACCAAACCATTGTTTTTTTTTTGCTGTTTTTTTTTTTTTTTGCAGTTTTTTTTTTTTTTGCAAGGAACGGGCACCCACGTACGGGCACGTCCTAGCTTATATATAGTACGGGCATGCCCTAGTATCACAAACAGCGATAATACTTTAAATACACTGTTATTACATCACAAACAGCGATAATACTTTAAATACACTGTTATTACATCACAAACAGCGATAATACTTTAAATACATTGTTATTACATCACAAACAGCGATAATACTTTAAATACACTGTTATTACATCACAAACAGCGATAATACTTTAAATACACTGTTATTACATCACAAACAGCGATAATACTTTAAATACACTGTTATTACATCACAAACAGCGATAATACTTTAAATACACTGTTATTACATCACAAACAGTGATAATACTTTAAATACACTGTTATTACATCACAAACAGCGATAATACTTTAAATACACTGTTATTACATCACAAACAGCGATAATACTTTAAATACACTGTTATTACATCACAAACAGCGATAATCTATCTATAATTCCAGCAATCTCTGTGTGTCTGTCTGTGTGTCTGTGTGTCTGTGTGTCTGTGTGTCTGTGTGTCTGTGTGTCTGTGTGTCTGTGACCGCTGTTTCTCGACAACCACGGGTCCGATATACTTGAAACTTGCCAGGTATATTGCTGGGGACCCGAGGATGTGCCTTTTCAAGGTTTCATATTAATCGGACAAGTACTTACCGAGATATGTCCAAAAAACGCTTCAACCAATCAGAGAGCAGCGAGCTATCACGTGTGCCGAACGTGGCGATCAGACTCTGCCTCGGACGGCACATTTGACAGCGTATTCATTTATTTCACGTTGGAAAACTATGTTGCCGTTAAACTATGTTTTAAAACGAATTCAAACTGCGATTAAATTAAAACGATTCATCCTAACTGCGATTTGCGAACTTCCGGACAGTGACGACTGTCCGGCAGCACGCTTTCCGGCATCCAATCACAGAACGCTTTGTTGCGTAGGCGTGGCCGATGTGAGACGAGCGGAGCTGAGCGCGTTACGAGCTGACCGCCATTACGGTACGTAATTCGATTTCTTATGCGCATTATTTCTCCCAATTCATTCATCTCCCAATTTCTCCCAATTCAATTCGTATCACTAATAAAAACGAATTTGCGATTCATTCGCTTTCCTGCGCGTTTGTGCACGCGATGGCGATTGCTTTACCAAACTCCGGAAGCCGTTCGCTTTGGACCAAACCATTGCATGAGGGGGGGGTTCTGTGGTCGTTGCGAATGGACCAAACCATTCATGTAAATAGAGGGGGGGGATTGTCACTGTACTCGCAAGCCGTTCGCCGTTCGCTTTGGCGTTGCGAATGAACCAAACCATTTCATGTAAATAGAGGGGGGGGGGATATAATTTTAGATAGATATATAGTACGGGCATATATATAGTACGGGCATGCCCTAGTCTATCTATAATTCCAGTAATCTCTGTCTGTACGTTTGTACGTTTGTCTGTGACCGCTGTTTCTCGACAACCACGGGTCCGATATACTTTTAACTTGCCAGGTATATTGCTGGGGACCCGAGGATGTGCCTTTTCAAGGTTTCATATTAATCGGACAATTACTTACCGAGCTATGTCCAAAAAACGATTCAACCAATCAGAGAGCAGCGAACGATCGCGTGTGCCGAACGTGGAGGACACACTCTGCCTCGGATGGCACATTTGAGAGCGTATTCATTTATTTCACGTTTGCAAACTATGTTGGCGTTAAACTACGTTTTAAAACTAATAAAAACGAATTTGCGATTCATTCGCTTTCCTGCGCGTTTGTGCACGCGATGGCGATTTCTTTACCAAACTCCGGAAGCCGTTCGCTTTGGACCAAACCATTGCATGTAAATAGAGGGGGGGGGGTTCTGTGGTCGTTGCGAATGGACCAAACCATTCATGTAAATAGAGGGGGGGGATTGTCACTGTACTCGCAAGCCGTTCGCCGTTCGCTTTGGCGTTGCGAATGGACCAAACCATTTCATGTAAATAGAGGGGGGGGATATAATTTTAGATAGATATATAGTACGGGCATATATATAGTACGGGCATGCCCTAGTACTTTAAATACACTTATTGTATCACAAACAGCGATAATACTTTAAATACACTGTTATTACATCACAAACAGCGATAACACTTTAAATACACTGTTATTACATGACAAACAGCGATAATAATTTAAATACACTGTTATTACATCACAAACAGCGATAATACTTTAAATACACTGTTATTACATCACAAACAGCGATAATACTTTAAATACACTGTTATTACATCACAAACAGCGATAAAACTTTAAATACACTGTTATTACATCACAAACAGCGATAATACTTTAAATACACTGTTATTATATCACAAACAGCGATAATACTTTAAATACACTATTATTACATCACAAACAGCGATAATACTTTAAATACACTGTTATTACATCACAAACAGCGATAATACTTTAAATACACTGATATTACATCACAAACAGCGATAATACTTTAAATACACTGTTATTACATCACAAACAGCGATAATACTTTAAATACACTGTTATTACATCACAAACAGCGATAATACTTTAAATACACTGTTATTACATCACAAACAGCGATAATACTTTAAATACACTGTTATTACATCACAAACAGTGATAATACTTTAAATACACTGTTATTACATCACAAACAGCGATAATACTTCAAATACACTGTTATTACATCACAAACAGCGATAATACTTTAAATACACTGTTATTACTTCACAAACAGCGATAATACTTTAAATACACGATTATTACATCACAAACAGCGATAATACTTTAAATACACGATTATTACATCACAAACAGCGATAATACTTTAAATACACTGTTATTACATCACAAACAGCGATAATACTGTAAATACACTGTTATTACATCACAAACAGCGATAATACTTTAAATACACTGATATTACATCACAAACAGCGATAATACTTTAAATACACTGTTATTACATCACAAACAGCGATAATACTTCAAATACACTGTTATTACATCACAAACAGCGATAAAACTTTAAATACACTGTTATTACTTCACAAACAGCGATAATACTTTAAATACACTGTTATTACATCACAAACAGCGATAATACTTCAAATACACTGTTATTACATCACAAACAGCGATAAAACTTTAAATACACTGTTATTACTTCACAAACAGCGATAATACTTTAAATACACTGTTATTACATCACAAACAGCGATAATACTTTAAATACACTGTTATTACATCACAAACAGCGATAATACTTCAAATACACTGTTATTACATCACAAACAGCGATAATACTTTAAATACACTGTTATTACATCACAAACAGTGATAATACTTTAAATACACTGTTATTACATCACAAACAGCGATAATACTTTAAATACACTGTTATTACATCACAAACAGCGATAATACTTTAAATACACTGTTATTACATCACAAACAGCGATAATACTTCAAATACACTGTTATTACATCACAAACAGCGATAATACTTTAAATACACTGTTAATACATCACAAACAGCGATAATGCTTTAAATACACTGTTAATACATCACAAACGGCGATAATACTTTAAATACACTGTTATTACATCACAAACAGCGATAATACTTTAAATACACTGTTATTACATCACAAACAGCGATAATACTTTTAATACACTGTTATTACATCACAAACAGCGATAATACTTTAAATACACTGTTGTTACATCACAAACAGCGATAATAATTTAAATACACTGTTGTTACATCACAAACAGCGAGAATACTTTAAATACACTGTTGTTACATCACAAACAGCGATAATAATTTAAATACACTGTTGTTACATCACAAACAGCGAGAATACTTTAAATACACTGTTATTACATCACAAACAGCGAGAATACTTTAAATACACTGTTATTACATCACAAACAGCGATAATACTTTAAATACACTGTTATTACATCACAAACAGCGATAATACTTTAAATACACTGTTATTACATCACAAACAGCGATAATACTTTAAATACACTTAGTACATCACAAACAGCGATAATACTTTAAATACATTTATTACATCACAAACAGCGATAATACTTTAAATACACTTATTACATCACAAACAGCGATAATACTTTAAATACACTTATTACATCACAAACAGCGATAATACTTTAAATACACTGTTATTACATCACAAACAGCGATAATACTTTAAATACACTGTTATTACGTCACAAACAGCGATAATACTTTAAATACACTGTTATTACATCACAAACAGCGATACTACTTTAAATACACTGTTATTACATCACAAACAGCGATAATACTTTCAATACACTGTTATTACATCACAAACAGCGATAATACTTTAAATGCACTGTTATTACATCACAAACGGCGATAATACTTTAAATACACTGTTATTATATCACAAACAGCGATAATACTTTAAATACACTGTTATTACATCACAAACAGCGATAATACTTTAAATACACTCATTACATCACAAACAGCGATAATACTTTAAATACACTGATATTACATCACAAACAGCGATAATACTTGTAATAACAGTGTATTGAAAGTATTATCGCTGTTTGTGATGTAATAACAGTGTATTTAATCACAAACAGCGATAATACTTTAAATACACTGTTATTACATCACAAACAGCGATAATACTTTAAATACACGGTTATTACATCACAAACAGCGATAATACTTTAAATACACTGATATTACATCACAAACAGCGATAATATTTTAAATACACTGTTATGACATCACATACAGCGATAATACTTTAAATACACTGTTATTACATCACAAACAGCGATATTACACCAGTTCAGTTGCTGCAAATGCCAGAGTGGTTTATGACGAGGTTTTGTTTGTGGTTATTTTGATGGTAACACCAAGGAGTGGTTTATAACGAGGTTTTGTTTGTGGTTATTTTGATGGTAACACCAAGGAGTGATTTATGATGAGGTTTTTGTTTGTGGTTATTAGTCCCCTACCAGTGTACACTGGAGGGGACTATAGGTTTGCACTTCGTCCCTCCGTCTGTCCATCCGTCACGCAAAGAACAGTTTTCCGGACTTTTTTTTCTAAACTCAATGCTAATGATTTCAAACTTGGCACATGGTTTCCTCATGATAAGTTACAGATCAAGTTTGAACTTCACGACGTTTCGATCATTTTTGACAAAGTTATGGCACTTTGAACTTTAGTAATTTCCCCAACAGTTTTCCGGACGACAGACTGCCGGTAGGGGACATGTATTGCAGCGCAATACTCAGAATGCTTGTTAGTCCCCTACCGGTGTACACCGGAGGGGACTATAGGTTTGCACGCCGTCCCTCCGTCTGTCAGTCCATCAGTCCGTCAGTCCGTCACGCAGTGAGTCAGTCCATCAGTTCAGGACTTTTTTTCTAAACGCTTAATGCTAATGATTTCAAACTTGGCACATGGTTTCCTCATGATAAGGTACAGGTCAAGTTCGAACTTCACGACGTTTCGATCATTTATAACAAAGTTATGGCACTTTGAACTTTGTTAATTCTGATAATTCTGATGATCCTTAACTCGGTGCCATTTTAAGTTTTAATTTCCTTTAAAAACCAATTTATCTGCAATAATAGGACCGATTGAGATAAATTTTTCACCATATGATGGACTCGGTCTGTAGAATATTTTAATGGTAATTATAACGTCACAGGTCACGTGGTTCGGTCGCCATATTGTTTTTCGTGAAAACACGAAAACCCCTTTTTCTCTGCAACGGCTGAACAGATCGAGGCCAAACTTTGCAGGCAGAATCGCATACCCATGACGAACAAAAAAGTCAGCGAGAATGACGTCATGCGTCACATGGTTTCAGAGTTATGACGTTTTTAAGCATGAACCTTTAAAACCGAGCTCCTCCCTCATTTTTGATCCAATCGAGGGGAAACTTCACAGATCTGTTCAGCACTAAAATGTCCTTTTGGAATTTGCGATAGGGCACGTGGTTTGGCAGATATCGTTAATTAAACGAAAATATATTTTTTTTAAATGGATATTTCTTGTTTATTCTCGAGTTCTCCTCAAGCCTCACTGCGCGTCCTCAGCCTCGTCTCACGAACGTCAACAGCACGACACAGCGCACGCTTTCCGGAGGGGCGGAGCCAAGCCGAGCAACATATATATATATATATACACATCGATCATTGATCGTGAACCGAAAAATATAATAAATTACTGATGGTTTCAGAGTTATGACGTTTTTAAGCATGAACCTTTAAAACCGAGCCCCTCCCTCATTTTTGATCCAATCGAGGGGAAACTTCACAAATCTGTTCAGCATGTCAATCTACTAAAATGTCCTTTTGGAATTTGCGATAGGGCACGTGGTTTGGCAGATATCATTAATTAAACGAAAATATTTTTTAAAAATGGATTCTTTGCTGACGACTCTACTCTCTGTCGCTCCATTCTTCATCCCTCAGATCGGCAGTCTGCAGCCTCCTCACTCTCTGCAGACCTTGACAAAATCACAGACTGGGCAAACAAGTGGAACATGTCTTTCAATCCTGACAAATCTCACACTCTTACGATGTCTCTCCGAAAAGACCGACTGGACAACCCTCCCATCCACTTTCTGAATAATCCTCTCCAAGAAGTTCTGTCACTCAAGCTTTTGGGTCTCACTATCTGCCATGATCTTTCCTGGGAAAACCACATTTCAAATCTGGCCTCCAAAGCCAGTCGCCGACTGGGCATCCTCCGTCGTGCGAAGTCCTTCCTTGGCACACCTGAGCTCCTCACCACATACAAGGCTTTCATCCACAGCTCAATGGAATACTGCTCTCCCCTCTGGGCTGGTGCTCCTGCCTCACACCTAGCTCGCCTTCACGCTGCTGAAACCAAAGCATTCAGAATCATTGGAATCTCCCGCGATGAAGCTAACTCCAAGGGCCTCTCACTCACTCACCGCAGGCAGGTTGGTGGTCTTTCCGTCTTCTACCGACTCCTCTCTGGCCTTGCCCCCCCCAGCTCTCTCT
This sequence comes from Myxine glutinosa, assembly GCF_964187855.1. Lineage (NCBI taxonomy): Eukaryota > Metazoa > Chordata > Myxini > Myxiniformes > Myxinidae > Myxine > Myxine glutinosa. The sequence goes on from NC_136265.1 coordinate 176,848,790, forward strand.
GGGCTCTGTCCCGCAAATATTCCTACAGGTCGCACAAGATCTGCCTGCAACCCTCTTATGGTTAAACTGCCAAAATCAAGACTCTCTGCTCACCTTCACTCCTTCATTCCTCTTTTCTCCCGCCTCTGGAACAAACTCCCTCATTCTCTTCAATCCCACTCCACCCTCCAAGTCTTTAAAACAGCTGTTCACCACCATCTCTTATCTTCCCCCATCCAAAACCTTGATCTTTTCTACCCCCGCTAATTTCACCCCAATTCCACTTTTTTGAAATACCAACTTCTGTCCAGGAAGTCCTTGGTGTCCTTGTGTTTTATACTTCTCCCTCCCCTCCCTCCCCCCCCCCCCTTCCCATGCCTCCTCCCCCCGGGCCCTCTCCCTTCCACACATCTCCCTGCTCTCGGATGTTGTGTTTGTGTGCTTCCCCTTCTCTCCCCATCTTGTCTTCCGCTCCCTCTTTTTGGGTATTTTGTTTGTCTGGTTGATTTGTTTGTGAAGTAAATGTTAGGTCTTTCACGAGCCTCGATTCAGTATCCAAAAAAAAAAAAAAAAAAAAATCTCTTGAATCGCTAGTACCTCAGACCGTGAGTTGGTAATAATTTATATAATTCATACAGTGCAATACGTGCAGGCTGCTCCACGGAGCGACCTTTTGGGCTTATCAACGAGGCCCGGCGTGACACACGTGTCTCAGCATACCTCAGATCAATACTCAGAATGCTTGTTTTTATGGTAACACCAAGGAGTGGTTTATGACGAGGTTTTGTTTGTACGTGTGCAGCGATGCAACTCGAAGCGCGTGTCGGAGCAGACGTTTTTCCGCTTGGTGCAATCCATCGCTGTGGTTCTGTTCGAGTAAGTATTGGGAAGTGGTTTGTGGTGCAACGACAGCCAAACATTTTCTCTAAACTTCCGCTCATCGGTTTTGCTTCACTTTGTACTCGTGCATGTGTGTTGTCACATGTTACAATGCAATGTCCTTCCAGGTGTCATAACTTGGACGATTTTGGACCGGCCAAAAACCTCATGACTATGTGTTTCACCTACTACTACATGAGTACGTTTTTTACACCATGGCATCTCTTGCCGAAAGGGCAGGTCATTGTGTGCCTGTGTCTTTTAAGATTCCATCTTACCTGTGTTGGTCATTCGGTAAGAGTCCTTGCGATTTGAGTGATTAGTTGTTATACAGCTATTATTGTGTAACGTCTGATAAGATCCCATCTACATATTGTGTATGTAAAAGGATGGGGTCATGGGGTTAAAACTTTTTACCATTTTTGCATACACCTTATTTGGTTGGACCAAAATCTTAATTCTTGTCTTGAGGATAATGTCTGTGGCACTGACTTTTCCAAAGTGTAATTAGCCCGTCCCCTTCGCAGCAGGAGACGTGGTTTTGCAAACACTTCTATGACTGTCCGTGTGTCTGTCCGGCCATAACTTTTTTACAATCTGAGCTTTGTCATCAAATTTTCACCAAAGCTTTGTTATGATACTATGGAGAAGGCAAATTAATAATCTGGTCAAAAGGTCAATGTCAGGTCAGCGTCACATAAAATCGTCAATTTTCATCCGATTGACCTGAAAATTTAAGAATTTGCATATTGGGTCACAGAATTGGTTCACCAATCAAAACCTCGAAGCTGATCATTTTTGTAGATCTAAAGCTGAATGGTCATGGGTTTTTAATTTTTTTTGGGATACAGAGTCGAGGCTCGTGCAAGAGCAAACACATTAAACACAAAAACATAAACTGACACATAAAACATACAATAAAGGGAACGGGAGAAAAGAGGGGAAAGAGAGGGAAGTACACAAGCACAACAACAGTGGAGAACAGGGACATCAGTAGATCTGTGGAAGCGAGAGGGCTGGGATTGGGGGGAGGGGGTAAACCATAAGGCTGCATAAAATCAACAATTTTTTTTTTTTAAACTGTTTTCATTATTTTGGGCATACGGAAGAAGAAGACGTCTGAATACAAACGGACACAGATGGGCTTTGCATTTTCAGGTGCTTTCTAGTTTTGATGTGCATTCATAGATCCCTGAGGGCATTAAGGGTCAACTACCCAGTGTAATCTGGCACCTTGTCTTTAACAGTTTGAGGAGGCAGGTTACCCCCAAACCTGGAATAGTTTTGAGTTTTTATTGACAATCTGATAGCAACATGATACCTTGCATCAGAATGGGGTGTAATGGTTCACAAGTCTGCAGAGAGTCTGGGAGGTCGATGGTTCAAACCCCGACAGTCATATTAAAGACTTTAACAAGAACTAGCAGGGACCCGTGGAACTCTGATGCCCTCCTTTTTTTTTTTTTTTTCCTTTTTTTTTTTAGGCAGTGTATAGGCACTGAATTGCTGCCTCACATACTCCTGGAAGTTTATATTTTGCAATGTAAAGGTAGGGCATGGCGATTGTGAATATGACAGGCTTGACGATGTGTTCGGCCTGAACTGCATGAAAATCAAAATGCTAATGGGGGGGGGGCGTCAGCCTTCCTACTAATGACGTCATTGTGGGTGGAGTCATGACAGCTGTCCAACCAATGGGCAGAAAGAGAAAAACAGATGGACAGAAAACTGCCACTACTTTAATATGTAGATGACTTCACTGTGTCACAACGTGCAACAAAATCCGGTAACTGGTCGATTGGGAAACACACATTTAAAGCACTCTTAAAAAATGAACAGCGTGATCTGGAAACACACATTTAATGCACTATGAATGAATGAATGAATGAATGAATGATCGTTTTAAGGCCATTTTCCCCGCTAGAGCGGGGGTTAGCCTTGCAGGCCCCATGACAATCATGGTTCCCTGTTTGAGGCAATGTTTTTATGGCCGGATGCCCTTCCTGACACCAACCCTTCGTTGCCTCTTACGATGCGCAGGGATACGGTGTACCTATTCTAAAAATGAAATGAAATGAAAGGTTAATTTGACACCTCTTATCCGTGTCACCCTCCCTTTGGTTATATCAGTACGAGCTGATTCGTCACACGGTCACGGATCGTTTAACCCCAATGTGGGGCTGTTCAAAAATTACATAACGCTATTTTCTTCGGAGGGGCTACATAACGCTACTGTGCGTGCTGACGGGCTTGAATAAACCTTACTAATATTTGACGTACCGTATGATTAGATTTTTCTGGGTACCTCTTCATGAGCAACACTTGAACCAAACAAAGCCAATGGAAATCTGCTGCACCAAAACCGTGCAGTCAGCAGAGGCCTGCAGGCCTGATGTCTTAAGCCCACCGGAAAACCAAGATGGTGCCATATTGTTTTGTCTTGATGCCATGGTGGGTGGAGTCAAGCAACAAATATGGATGGGGTCCGGCAACTGTCCGACCAATGGGTGCACATTTCAAAAATCGATTCTGCAACTGGACCTGACGGCATCAGCCCACGGGTCCTAAAATCCTGTTCTTCCGCTCTTTCACTCCCTCTCTCTGTTCTCTTCACACTCTCTTTTGCTCAAGGTCATCTGCCATCTGCTTGGAAATCTGCCAACATCACCGCTTTGCACAAAAAAGGTGCAAAAACAGATCCCAGCAACTACAGACCAATCAGCCTTCTCCCAATTATCAGCAAAGTCATGGAATCCATCATTGCTTCAGATATGAAATCTTTCCTCTTCTCCAATGGCTTGATCTCTGATCATCAATTTGGTTTCAGACCTGGTCACTCTACTCTGGACATGCTGCTTCTGCTTTCTCAACAATGGATGGAAGTCCTCAATGCCAAACAGGAAATTAGAGCTGTCTCCCTTGACATATCACGTGCCTTCGATACGGTCTGGCACCCCGCTCTGCTCACCAAACTCTCCTCTTTTGGTATCCATGGAAATCTCCACGCATGGCTGGCGGACTTCCTCTCGAGTCGTAGTCAACGTGTGGCCCTGAATGGGTTTCTCTCATCTCCTCTTCCTGTTCAGGCTGGAGTTCCCCAAGGCAGTGTTCTGGGCCCTGTGCTTTTTCTGGTCTTCATCAATGATCTCTCTGACTCTCTTGAAAATCCTCTCTATCTCTTTGCTGATGACGCTACTCTCTGTCGCTCCATTCTTCATCCCTCAGATCGGCAGTCTGCAGCCTCCTCACTCTCTGCAGACCTGGACAAAATCACAGACTGGGCAAACAAGTGGAACATGTCTTTCAATCCTGACAAATCTCACACTCTTGTGATGTCTCTCCGAAAAGACCGACTGGACAACCTTCCCATCCACTTTCTGAATAATCCTCTCCAAGAAGTTCTGTCACTCAAGCTTTTGGGTCTCACTTTCTGCCATGATCTTTCCTGGGAATACCACATTTCAAATCTGGCCTCCAAAACCAGTCGCCGACTGGGCATCCTCCGTTGTGCGAAGTCCTTCCTTGGCACACCTGAGCTCCTCACCACATACAAGGCTTTCATCCGCAGCTCAATAGAATACTGCTCTCCCCTCTGGGCTGGTGCTCCTGCCTCACACCTAGCTCGTCTTCACGTTGTTGAAACCAAAGCATTCAGCATCATTGGAATCTCCCGCGATGAAGCTAACTCCAAGGGCCTCTCACTCACTCACCGCAGGCAGGTTGGTGGTCTTTCCGTCTTCTACCGACTCCTCTCTGGCCTTGCCCCCCCCAGCTCTCTCTGGGCTCTGTCCCGCAAATATTCCTGCAGGTCGCACAAGATCTGCCTGCAACCCTCTTATGGTTAAAGTGCCAAAATCAAGACTCTCTGCTCACCTTCACTCCTTCATTCCTCTTTTCTCCTGCCTCTGGAACAAACTCCCTCACTCTCTTCAAACCCACTCCACCCTCCAGGTCTTTAAAACAGCTGTTCACCACCATCTCTTATCTTCCCCCATCCAAAACCTTGATCTTTTCTACCCCCACTAATTTCACCCCAATTCCACTTTTTTGAAATACCAACTTCTGTCCTGGAAGTCCTTGGTGTCCTTGTGTTTTATACTTCTCCCACCCCCCCCCCTTCCCACGCCTCCTCCCCCCAAGCCCTCTCCCTCCCACACATCTCCCTGCTCTCAAATGTTGTGTGCTCTCAAGTGTTTGTGTGCTTCCCCTTCTCTCCCCATCTTGTCTTCCGCTCCCTCTTTTTGTACATTTTGTTTGTCTGGTTGATTTGTTTGTGAAGTAAATGTCAGCTCTTTCACGAGCCTCGATTCAATATACAAAAAAAAACAAAAAAAAAACACTTTACTCGGGATACAAATACAACTACAACTTTGGCCGGGGCGTAACATAGGCTATGTGGCCATGGCCTCATGCGAGGGTGTGGGGGACCGGGGTTGGGGTGTAAATTCTCTTTGTAAATGGGTACCGTGTTGCGCCACCTGGTGATTGTGGCAGAGGGTATTACAATTTCCTTTTTAACCTGGGCAACACTGAGGTTAAAGCAATCTTTGCACGGGTAAATTTTTCCCCCTTGCCCTTAGCCCCCCCCCCCGCCTCAAAACGGAGGGGCCTGTCAAAGCCCCCCCCCCCAAAAGATGGATTTGTAGCAAACCTTCCTGCCCCCCACCCCTCCCTCTCCTGCCTCACCCCCTCCCCCCCCCCCCCTGGGTACTTCTGCCAGTCTCTAATATTACAAGTGCTGCTTCAGCGAGATTCATACCTTCAACCCCTGGCATACCATTCTGGTGGCTGTGGAATGCACATTCATGTCTCATGCATTTCAACGTTGTTTAGTTTCCTTTTTTTATTTTAAAATGGGTGAAATAAATAATTTGTTGCACGATTGCTCAACTAATCTGTATCCAGCGATTCCCTGACGTGAAACCTTTTCGCATACAGGCTGCGCGACCACAGAGCCCTCATTCTTCAAGAAAAGCGCGACCAAAGGTCAGAACAAGATGCCAGCTCGATGGCGAGACGTGTTCGACTTCCGGGAACTCCGGCAGCTCATGCTGGGAGATGACAAGAGCAGTTTGTGAGTGACATTGATGAAAAGCATTGCGTTTTTCAATCGTCCTTAATTGGTACCTGATTTTGAGGTTCGGGAAAAGCCCAGTAGCAGCAAACTTTGGGGAAGATGAAGAGGCAATTCCGGTTATGTTTCACCAGCTGCCCACTTCCTGCAGTCGTCAGGAGTCATTCTGAAATATTTGATTCTCCTTTTTGTTTTTAAACCACAGAAAAGCTGAAAGCAAACATGATGGTGATGACAGAAATGGCACAGGTGTGTGCCCATGTAAAGTATTCCTTTAATTAGTGTCCATCTCTAGCTCTTCTCCCCCTTCCCCCCTTCGGCCCCACACGTCTCCCATTCTCCCTCCTCCCCCTCCCCCAGTCTGAAGTTCTCCTCCCCTGTATCTGATGTTGGTGTGCAAAGCCAATACACCCTTGAATTATCACGAGTTCCCAACAACGTGACTTTCCAACTTTCATGCTTTTTTTTCATGCTTTTTTGTTGCTTTTTCCTGCTTTTTCATTATTTCTCATGCTTTTTCATGCTTTTTTTTCATGCTTTTTGATGCTTCTTCATGGTTTTTCATTCTTTCTCATGCTTTTTGATGCTTCTTCATGCTTTTTCCTGCATTTTCATTCTCTCATGCTTCTTCATGCTTTTTTCTTCATGCCTTTTCATGCTTTTTTTTCATGCCTTTTCATGCTTTCTCATGCGTCTTTCTTCATGCCTTTCCATGCTTTTTTCTTCATGTCTTTTCATGCTTTTTTCCTCATGCCTTTTCATGCTTTTTTCATGCTTTCTCATGCGTCTTTCTTCATGCCTTTTCATGCTTTTTTCTTCATGTCTTTTCATGCTCTTTTTCATGCTCTTTCATGCTTTCTCATGCGTTGTTTTCATGCTTTTTTATGCCTTTTCATGCTTTTTTCTTCCTGCCTTTTCATGCTTTTTTCTTCATGCCTTTTTCTTCATGCCTTTTCATGCTTTTTTCATGCTTTCTCATGCGTTTTTTTCATGCCTTTTCATGCTTTTTTCATGCTTTTTTTCTTCATGCCTTTTCATGCTTTTTTCTTCATGTCTTTTCATGCTTTTTTTCATGCTTTCTCATGCGTTTTTTTCATGCTTTTTATGCCTTTTCATGCTTTTTTCATGCTTTTTTCTTCCTGCCTTTTCATGCTTTTTTCATGCTTTTTCATGCGTTTTCTTCATGCTTTATCATGCGTTTTTCTTCATGCCTTTTCATGCTCAACTCTTTTCCAACTTTCATGCCGGAGTAAATTGGTGTGTGGCCTAATTTAATTGTTTCCTTCTTTACTCTGCAGCGGTAAATGCAGAGGGACAGAGAGAGAAAGCTTATTTATACTCTCATCTGAAACAGCAGCCTATCTGGTGAGTCGGTTAATCCCGCAGAAGCAGGGCTCAAGTGCATTCGTTTGCTTGAGTAGTTTTCAAAGATGTTCTTGATTAATAACTTAGAGTAACTTGATATCTCCTCACGCACGTCTCGTCACCAATTCTACCTGTTGCGTTTCATCACAGGAGTAGGGAGTGCACTTTCGCAATTAAGATATCGAATTTCTTCTCAAATTATAGGAAACCTTTGAGATGCACAGTAACTGTGCTGTCAGTCTTCCGTTTGTCCCTCGTATCCGGAATGTCCATGTCCTGACGTCATAAACGGAGTTGCAGATTAACTCTAAACAATCGATTTATTAACTTCTATCGTTGTTTATTGATGTTTGACTCTCATCATCTGACAGTCGGGTTACCTGATGCCCCCTGTCATGTTTCTTTTCCATGAGCAGGGATTGTTGTATAAAGCACACACACACACACACACACACACCCATGCTTTTTAGTGTCGTTTTTGCCAAAGCTATCTCTTTCCAAGGGTTGAAATCCTGACCGGTTTGCCAAGCTGAGGCAGAATGCTCAACTGAGTTGGTAATCCAGGAATTTGTAACTTGTTCAGGGTGCCGGTGATAACTTGCCTATTCTTCACAAAGCACAGCGTGGGATCTTTAACGTTTACCAACTAATGCTGGTAGACAGGACACCCGTTTAACGTCCATCCGAGATGCCTGTGAAACACCGGGATGACAGTTTATAGCTGGATCAGGATTCGAACCCAGGCTAGACAGTTTGGTATTAAGGGGGGGCGAGGGGTGGGGGTCAGCGGACCTCTGAGCCATCCTGTCAACTAGATAATGAAGAAGAAACATGATGTACGTGATTTTAACCCGGGATCGCAGCGTTATGGGTTGTGCACTCGGATGGGAACACCAGATAGATGAACCCCGGTCGTGACATCACGAAGGATTTAGGTTGAAATGCCACAAATTTGAGGTTTTGATGTCTAGTCCAAGCCATTTAGCCCAAATATGGGGCCAGATAGGAAAAAACTGCAACACTACATATCAATGCGAAATTGTATGCAGTAATATATACCAGATAACATATCAAAAGTCTAAAGCTCTAAAAATATGGGGTGTCTGTCAAAATCACTGGTACATGGACCCCCCTTTTCATCCTTTTGCGGTACGATTTGTTCACATTTTGCGATACATTCCGAGCACATGGTATATAATTATACTTTTAATATCAGGAATTACAGCATGTTACAGCCCCAGTACAGCCCGTACGGAACAAAAAAATAAGCACGTAAACAAAATTCCCAATAGCTAAATACTGATCACTGATATGCAAATACATGAATCACTTGTCATGACTGTTTCAGAATTATGGCACATTTTGTTGATTAAAATCACAAACTCATAATAAAATCACATATAGAGAAACTAATAATACTGACTCATAAAATACTGTCGGAAGTCAAGGATTCGCTTAAAAGTAAAACAATGTCCACAATTAACTAATTCAGCTGCATGTAACAGTCTATAACAACAGTCCACTACCTAATCATCATTTTCCTCGTCATCGTCGTCGCTGAAACTGTCCAGGACGGAGTTGGTGCAGCCAGATCCACGGCACTGACCACAAGCAGGAGAACACTCCAAGTAGTGCTTGCGGCATGTACACCGTGCGGAACCACAATCGGTCGAACAGTTGCACCGGATAACATTCAACAAATCCTGAGGTGCTGGAGGGAGGTCGGTCATAACAGGAACAAGATTGCCGTCCCTCATTCTCCAGCCCCAATCCACTGGTTGTAGGCTGTTGTTTCCTTTCCACTGCTGTATTTGCAGATACACCCGTCTGCTGTGATATCTCGCTGCAGCAGATGTGGGCGGTAAGGTCTGTGGGAGTATCTTCGAAGTCTTGACTGCGACCAGTTCACAAAACCGCTTGTACCTGAGGGAATCCAAACTTTCATCAGGTTTACCCTTGTAGAGACACACGAGTGCTATCTCTCCTGCAGCCTCGACCACATCTGGTGATGCATCCTCAGCCAAGAACTGTTGGGATGAGTTTGGAAGAGTGTGCTCATCATGAATTTCTTCAGTGACGCTCCTTTGCCAAGGCCGTACAGTCGAGACGTTGTGTCACATCCCAATACTGCGTGTATGAATAGGATGCTTTCACACACAGCTGCACCTAGCTGACGTTTCATGGACTTCACATTCCAGATGTGGTTTGGTTTTGTAGTGGATTTTGCCTGACTATACATAAACAAGTCGTGTGCTTCTAGGTTTGCGTAGAAGCAGAGTAGGACGATCAGATCTGTGTCTTCTCCTATAAGGGCTGTGTTCCTCATGTTCGCCGAACTGACTGCGGTCTGGACGATTAGCAGGTCAGCATCTTCCTGGGAATGATGGGTCTGGCATCCAGAAAGCCGGAGGTATCTGCTCAACATGTTGATGAAGTTCTGTTTGTTGTTGAGGTTTCCCAGGAAGATGTCTTTCTTCATGGTCAACTTCATGTCATCAGTGAAAGTCACTTCTGGTCCACCTCTACCTGCTGCTCGCCTCTGGTGGGTCATGTGCTTGGTTGATTGACCAAGATATCCATCAAATATTACGATGGCCTTTCCGTACTTTCTTGTAACATAGTCACAGTGGAGCATGCAGATCTCTCGATATGTTGGTGAACCACGTGGCCATGGTATACGGTGCAGCAGACTTCCACCATCCAAGACATACTGGATTTCGCTGATTGACTCTATGGTACCTGGTTCAAGTTTAGACCAGATAGCATCTCCGAGTACGGACTTCTGGGCTTCACGTAGCATCAGCTTTTCATCAAACAGCGCAGGTGGATGAGGGCATAACTCAAAGCGAAACATCTCTTCCTTATCTTCAGCAGATTTTGAGATGATGATGAGACGCTGGAATAGCAGTTCTGGGTCTATCTGTACCTGGTCTTTACCAACTCGCACAGATGATCTGGCCTTCAGAAATGTGGTGGCTTGGTCTTTGCGCTTGAACGTGTAGTGGACAACTGACTGATTTGTCATGGAGTGCATGATCTTGTCTCCAATGAGCTTGGCATTGTCGACATCAACCTTACTGCCAGCGTTGACACCAGTCATTATGTTCCTGAGGGATGGATGACACTTGAAAGGATTTCTGTCAACTAGAGCGACCTGTAGTGTACTTGTATCTTGCATGTCGCGATGCTGCCTGGTTTTGCCCATCTCTTTGTTCTGTTCACCTGTGCTGTACTTCACTCCAGTGAGCTCTTGCATCGATCTGTTCGTCTCCGAACAAGCCGGCATGGACAAAAGCCACGTTAACCGTTGTTGCTCTGTCATTCCTCTTCCTCTTGTTAACCCCCCGCTGGTCTTCATACTTCTCATGAGTACTTGCTCAATCATCAGGTCTGAGGAAATTCCAGCCCAAGCTCTACTACTTCTTCGGGCGACATGGAAGCCCTGAGTAAACTTACGGTGCACTTTATGGTGCACAGTTTCCCTGTCCGGAAATTTGAACTGCATACCTGGTGATACACGGCATCTGCCGCTGGAAGGTCACACACAATGAGCAGTCGAGCCCGAACAGTATCGGCCCATGCATCGTTCCTTGTTGAGCACTTTTGCAGAAGACTATCTTTACATTCTGTAAATGTGATAGAGTGGACATCTCCTTGTTGTTTCCTGTTATCAAAGTTCACCTTTGTACCACAGAAGAGGCAATCTGCTTTGAAGTTGAAGGCTTCCTCTGCTGATCGGAGCGATACACTTGGGCCTGGTCTGTGTGTATCTCTGATACTCTGTGCTACCTTTATTGGATTGCAGTATACACGTCGGCATTCTTGATGAACAACTTGACCTGGAACAGTCTGTATTGGGTCACTGCGCTGGTCACTAACAACATTAATAGTCCGACTTCCCTTTTCACGAAGTGTCACTACTGGATTATCGTTGTTGGTGGATTCATTGCAGAACACACACGAATTGGCCGCCATTCTTCAGGGTTGGATTACCTGCAAATATAGAAAAGTTGAATATACTATTACTGTATGTTATTGCCAATAGACCTAAACATACTAAATACATGTCATTGGTGGGATTAAAAACTAAGATATATATGGTTCACAAACAAATAATGATGTACCGTCGCTTGCTGTGGAGTGAGCAGTCTTTGTAAAACGGGGTGTGGTTAAATAAGACACTAAAACAGTAAAAACTTCACTTATATATACAATATTGTACAGTATGATATCCTTTATTTATTATATCGTGCTAGTGATTAGGTCCAGTGTATAAAATAAGCAATAGAAGTTCAGAGAGCGACAATAATCATAGCATGCGGCATATGTACGTCTTTTAACATGGGGCTAAATGGAGAAAACTTGATTGCATTATTTGAGAGTCACCCCATATTTTTAGACCTTTATACTTTTAGTATGTTATAAAGGTACCTTGAGGGTAATCAATACTAATGAGATCGGTAGTGTTGCAGTTTTTTCCCCGTCAAATGCTAAATGGCTTGGAGTAGTCGTCCTCGTGATAATCTTGGTGTTAAATAAACTTTTTGGAGAGTAAAAACAAGAGAAATGCAAATATATCTATTTTTTTGTAACCCCCGCAATGTTCCGAGGCATCGATGTTCATGTGACGTCGGTTATCAAACCAATAGAGGAATGCTGGGAGTTTTAAAACGCCATGTACCCAGCAGGGCCTACGTCAGCCAAAGGGTCGTTGACGCTAAACCTCCAGCTACGTCGCCAGGTAATCCACATTAATCGACGAATGCTTCCACGACACGGGCAAAGCAAGGGTCGTGCCATCCTTCAGGTGCTGTGGAATATTGAAAAGCTCGTTATTCCCGATGGATCCAAAACCCCTTCCATGGATTCCAATGCAAGGTTGTTTTTTTTGACCTGGCACAGTCTACCTATGAGAGGATAACGAAGAGGGAACATGAAAGGGAAAATAATAAACTTTTCATTTCACAAACAGTGCCCGTTCGGGCTTGCCAGGTGGATTTGATGTCATGATAACCTTTGATAATCCAGGCCTATTAGTAAAGCAGGCCTGTTTTTCCCCTCATTAACACTCTGTTATAATAGCAGCTTCATTACCTGTTCCACCAAAGGTGAACAAAGGTTATGTTTTCTCCTCTGTGTGTTTGTCTGTTTACTTGCAAAAATCGAAGATTTAAAAGTACGAGTATATTGGTCGGTTGACTTTGTTATTCTCTGTCTGTTTATTTGTCACTCGCCTACAGGTCGCAATTCTAAACCGATCGTCTATTAAACTTCACCAAGTTATAGAGGTAGTCTCCACTGAGAACCCCATTGATTTTGAGGTCAAAGGTCATCTTGATATCAAATTTATAAAATCGTCAATTTTTGTCCTATTAACTTGAAAATTAAACAGCAATTGCATCGTGAGTGCATCAATGAATTGGGACAGCATCTATTTTTCAGGTCAAAAGGTCAACTCGAGGTCAAACTTCTAAAATCAATCTTTGAAAAATCTTCAATTTTCATCGTATTAACTTGGAAATCAAACATCAATTGCATATTGCATCAATGAATTGGGACAGCAACTATTTGAGGTCAAAAGGTCAAAGGTCAACTCAAGGTCAAACTTCTAAAATCATAAATTTTCATCTAAAAAAAAAATCATCAATTTCTATCCGTTTAACTTGAAAATTGGAGCATTTGCATAGTGCATCCCTGAATTGGGAAACCAACTATTTGAGGTCAAATGGTCAAAGGTCAAACTTATGAAATAAACTCCCACAATGGAGAGTAATTTTACTTGGAGATTAAAAACAAGAAAATGCAAATATATATATTTTTTGTAAATCCCGTAATGTTCCAAGGTCCATTGTTGGAGTGGTATCTTGTAAGACTCCGAAGTATCTTATGAAATCATCACTTTCCATCCCATTGATCAGAGCTATGATTAAGATCGTCAATTTTAATCTTGATGAAATGGACAATTTAACATCTCCATGGCAACTTTTGTTCTCGAGGGAGGGGTGTAGATTCAGCAAGTATCGTGCTCTGCACGATGTTTCTTGTTTGTCTGCCTGTGAGCAGGATATCTCTAAGTTATGAACGGATTCAGACGAAAATTGGTGGACAGGTTGGGTATGTGACGAGGACGAATTGGTTCGATTTTGGTGAAGATCCGAATCTGAGAAATTTGAGAAATTTTTAAAAGTGATTCTTCACCATTGAGAGATGGGGCGAGAAACTGTATTTCAAAAGGTTGCGGACGAGTTTTGATAAAACTTGGTGGAAGATTTGGTTTGTGACAAGAACAAGCCAATTCGATTTTGGTTCAGGTCCGAGTCCAGATCCGTAAGCATAAACTGTTCAGCCTTGTGGAGGTATGCGTGCCACCGAGTGCCATTCTGGTTCAAGTTGTAATAATCTTTTGATTTCTTTGCTCCTTTAGTACCTCCCATCGAATCTCTGATTATTCATTTTCAGGTTTATAATTTTTCGATGATTCTCTGTTACAACAAGCAATATTATGGTTACATGGACTCGCCCTCCGTGCAGGCACACGTCTCGCTTTTGGGACGCGGCCTTCCTCGACGCTGTGCACAGCGAACGCAACAAGCAATCGCCAACCACACAGTAAGTATCAAAATGGCGGTTTGTACGTGGCTTTTGTGTCTAACACATCCTTTCATAAACTGTGTCAATGCCAAGGTATTACCTCTGGAGGGCTAAATAATAACGTTTCTGATAAGGAAAGAAGAAAACCAAGTTTCGTGGAGCTTGTGTTGTAGGCCTGTGAAACCTGCATTTGTGTAAAAGGTTGATGCACTGTGGCAATTATCATACATGGATGTTTGTTCGCTTATTCTTGAACAGCCAGAAGTGGTATTTGATGACCCCGGAGGAAAGGGATGATGAAAACCGAACCAATGAGAACCTCACTTTTGGGCAGCTCTCGTAAGTATGACCTGCCGATCCTGCCATCAGGACCACTGTGGCAGTTTTCTGGATATCTGGTGCTGTTTGAAGTTTGTCAGACTTGCTCTGATTAATTTAATTATATTTCTTTCCCTTCCCCTCTCTCCCCCACCCGCCTTCTAAGCACGTTCATTTTTAACATGCTTTGCCTCGGCCTGGGAAGGAGCGAATGTCAAACGTTTCTGGACAAGCATTCCATCATTGGAAACCTGAGCAAAGGTATGGCTTCTTCCGGTCAGTGTGCCACCATTAGGTGCCCTGGAGGGAGAAATTCCACAACCGGAATTAGGCTTAGGTGGAATAAGCTATTACACGGTTAGAATCGGAACCGGGAATTGATTCCCAAATTATATTCTGGAGTTGATTACCGGCCGATCAATCCTTTGTGGGGAGGTCGTGGGAGTGGATTAGGTTTAGCACCCGGACTGATGATGCCTGCAATCCGGAAGTGGAGGTTTGTGGATTAGCTCCCGGTCCAGACTGATGATGCCTGCAATCCGGATGTGGATTTTTTGGGATTAGCTCCCGGTCCAGACTGATGATGCCTACAATCCGGATGTGGATTTTTTGGGATTAGCTCCCGGTCCAGACTGATGATGCCTGCAATCCGGATGTGGAGTTTTTTGGGATTAGCTCCCGGTCCAGACTGATGATGCCTGCAATCCGGATGTGGATTTTTTGGGATTAGCTCCCAGTCCAGACTGATGATGCCTGCAATCCGGATGTGGATTTTTTTGGGATTAGCTCCCGGTCCAGACTGATGATGCCTGAAATCCGGATGTGGAGTTTTTGGGATTAGCTCCTTGTCCAGACGAATGATGGTGCAATCCGGATGTGGAGGTTTGTGGATTAGCTCCCGGTCCAGACTGATGATGCCTGCAATCCGGATGTGGATTTTTTGGGATTAGCTCCCGGTCCAGACTGATGATGCCTACAATCCGGATGTGGATTTTTTGGGATTAGCTCCCGGTCCAGACTGATGATGCCTGCAATCCGGATGTGGATTTTTTGGGGATTAGCTCCCGGTCCAGACTGATGATGCCTGAAATCCGGATGTGGAGGTTTTTGGATTAGCTCCTTGTCCAGACGAATGATGGTGCAATCCGGATGTGTTTTTTGGATTAGCTCCCGGTCCAGACTGATGATGCTGCAATCCGGATGTGGAGGTTTTTGGATTAGCTCCCGGTCCAGACTGATGATGCCTGCAATCTGGATGTGGAGGTTTGTGAATTAGCTCCCGGTCCAGACTGATGATGCCTGCAATCCGGATGTGGAGGTTTGTGAATTAGCTCCCGGTCCAGACTGATGATGCCTGCAATCCGGATGTGGAGGTTTTTGTACCGCACACCGTTTTTCTCGTCTATTATTCCTTGTGGTTCATTTCAGGTTTTAACCTATAAAAGTTTGTTTTGGTGAACTTGTAATAAACGAAGCCGATGAACAGTTATGGGAAATCAAGCTTTTATTCTCTTTTCAGACTGAAATTTCTCCAAATTTACGACAAATATAACACAAAAATATGTTAAAATTCCACTTAGCTGAAAATGTATCACTTGGATAATAAAAGAACACTTCAACAATTGCAATGTTTTATAAAGTGCATGTCATCAATTATGGAACTACCCCTGAAGACCCCCAGTACTACCCCTTAAGACTTACATTGTGGCAAACATCCGGATGATAAACACACACACACACACACACACACACACACACACACACACACACACACACACACACACACACACACACACACACACACTAGTTCGGCAACAAGAACAAGCCGATAAGATTTTGGTTCAGGTCCGGATCCAGATCTGGCCTACCAATGGATACAAAATGTAAACTGTTCACCTGGCTCTGCCGTTCTCGTTCTCGTTAGTATTATATCGTCATTTGGGGATTGGTGTTCAGATTCACTACCATTTGAATAATTTTGATATAACAATGTAACAGATTCACTACCATTACATATCTGTGATGTAACAATACCTGTACTCCTTTCTCCCTTTGGAATTCCCACCCCATTGCAGTGCAAAAGGAAACGTTGCAGGAGCAGATGGAAGATCTTATCGTCGAATTGGGCCAATGAGTAGAACATCAGAAGGTTCCCGGTTACGAGGCTACCTTGACTCTTCGTATTAATATTGTCACAGCCGGATGGGACCACCTGAATTATAATCACGTGACCAACACCTGCCCCGATCACTCGCACAAATGTTCCGCAAAGGCCTGCCGGCTTCAAGCCATCGTTCAATTTGCTACCGAACTCGAATCACCAGGTGACCGCCCTCGGCACCGCGTTGACAGGCTTCATCCATGGAGCTTCAAGGTACACTGTGCCCGTGCAGGTCGGTGCTTTCACCAGACCGAGGTGTGAGCTTCCTATTGGCACAGATTTCATAACGACTCCATGTTTTTCCTCCATTAACCTCGGTTGGTCAAATGAGTGTTATCTAAATCATAAGGTCCCTCCGCTTCCACTCTTACCCTTTTCACCTGAAATTGTGCATCGGGGCGATCTCTGCCTCGTATAGACCGGGGCCGGGGCCGACCTCTGCCTCGTATCGACCAGCGCCGGGGCAACCTCTGCCTCGTATAGACCGGGGCCGGGCCGACCTCTGCCTCGTATGGACCGGGGCCGGGGCAACCTCTGCCTCGTATAGACCGGGGCGACCTCTGCCTCGTATCGACCAGGGCCGGGGCGACCTCTGCCTCATATAGACCGGGGCCGGGCCGACCTCTGCCTCGTATGGACCGGGGCCGGGCCGACCTCTGCCTCGTATGGACCGGGGCCGGGGCGACCTCTGCCTCGTATAGACCGGGGCCGGGGCCGACCTCTGCCTCGTATCGACCAGCGCCGGGGCAACCTCTGCCTCGTATAGACCGGGGCCGGGCCGACCTCTGCCTCGTATGGACCGGGGCCGGGGCAACCTCTGCCTCGTATAGACCGGGGCGACCTCTGCCTCGTATCGACCAGGGCCGGGGCGACCTCTGCCTCATATAGACCGGGGCCGGGCCGACCTCTGCCTCGTATGGACCGGGGCCGGGCCGACCTCTGCCTCGTATGGACCGGGGCCGGGCCGACCTCTGCCTCGTATGGACCGGGGCCGGGCCGACCTCTGCCTCGTATGGACCGGGGCCGGGCCGACCTCTGCCTCGTATGGACCGGGGCCGGGCCGACCTCTGCCTCGTATGGACCGGGGCCGGGCCGACCTCTGCCTCGTATGGACCGGGGCCGGGGCAACCTCTGCCTCGTATAGACCGGGGCCGACCTCTGCCTCGTTTCGAGCAGTGAAACTTTATTAACGAGTTTGCACTTTTAAATGAAAGGTCCACCCATTACGCAGCCGATGTCTGTATCCCAGAGTGCAATACGACTGTGTGTCCGCTGATGGTATAGCCGCACCTGGAAGGTACAGGTAGTGTTGTGGAATGCGGTTTCCAGTATGAGCCTTTTATTTTAGTTAATGGGGCAGACGTTCCGTCTTCCTTAGATACTCGGTGTTTTGGTTTGCTGAATACCAATACGTACTGTTCTGGTTCGTTTGCGTATATTTGCGGCACAGACACCCAATTGCTTCGTTGAGTAATTTCGGACGTTTCATAGAAACTTGTATTGTGAACATAGCACACCTTTGTGGTTACCAGGTGTCATTGTGTCGATGTCTGAGGCAGCCTGTGTGAGTGCCCGTATTCCTGTGCATTGTAACAGCTGTTCGTCTCACCAAGGTGTCCATGTTTGTTTGGCTTTAAAGCTGCACTTTGTCTCCATGGCATTTTAATTATCGCATTTGATAAAATAAACATTTTGTGATTAAAAGGAGCCTGCCTTCTTCCATTGCACTTGTAACACCGTTGGGTGAGTGACAGGAATCATGATTATGTGTGTGTGAGATTGTCATGATTATGTGTGTGTGAGATTGTCATGATTATGTGTGTGTGAGATTGTCATGATTATGTGTGTGTGAGATTGTCATGATTATGTGTGTGTGAGATTGTCATGATTATGTGTGTGTGAGATTGTCATGATTATGTGTGTGTGAGATTGTCATGATTATGTGTGTGTGAGATTGTCATGATTATGTGTGTGTGAGATTGTCATGATTATGTGTGTGTGAGATTGTCATGATTATGTGTGTGTGAGATTGTCATGATTATGTGTGTGTGAGATTGTCATGATTATGTGTGTGTGAGATTGTCATGATTATGTGTGTGTGAGATTGTCATGATTATGTGTGTGTGAGATTGTCATGATTATGTGTGTGTGAGATTGTCATGATTATGTGTGTGTGAGATTGTCACGATTATGTGTGTGTGAGATTGTCATGATTATGTGTGTGTGAGATTGTCATGATTATGTGTGTGTGAGATTGTCATGATTATGTGTGTGTGAGATTGTCATGATTATGTGTGTGTGAGATTGTCATGATTATGTGTGTGTGAGATTGTCATGATTATGTGTGTGTGAGATTGTCATGATTATGTGTGTGTGAGATTGTCATGATTATGTGTGTGTGAGATTGTCATGATTATGTGTGTGTGAGATTGTCATGATTATGTGTGTGTGAGATTGTCATGATTATGTGTATGTGAGAGATTGTCATGATTATGTGTGTGTGAGATTGTCATGATTATGTGTATGTGAGAGATTGTCATGATTATGTGTGTGTGAGATTGTCATGATTGTGTGTGTGAGATTGTCATGATTATGTATGTGTGAGATTGTCATGATTATATGTGTGTGTGTGAGATTGTCATGATTATATGTGTGTGTGTGAGATTGTCATGATTATATGTGTGTGTGAGATTGTCATGATTATATGTGTGTGTGAGATTGTCATGATTATGTGTGTGGGATTGTCATGATTATATGTATGTGATAGATTGTCATGATTATATGTGTGTGAGATTGTCATGATTATATGTGTGTGTGTGAGATTGTCATGATTATGTGTGAGATTGTCATGATTATGTGTGTGTGAGATTGTCATGATTATGTGTGTGAGATTGTCATGATTATGTGTGTGTGAGATTGTCATGATTATATGTATGTGAGAGATTGTCATGATTATGTGTGTGTGAGATTGTCATGATTATGTGTATGTGAGAGATTGTCATGATTATATGTGTGTGAGATTGTCATGATTATGTGTGTGTGAGATTGTCATGATTATATGTATGTGAGAGATTGTCATGATTATGTGTGTGTGAGATTGTCATGATTATATGTGTGTGTGAGATTGTCATGATTATATATGTGTGTGTGAGATTGTCATGATTATATGTGTGTGTGTGAGATTGTCATGATTATATGTGTGTGAGATGGTCATGATTATATGTGTGTGAGATTGTCATGATTATATGTATGTGTGAGATTGTCATGATTATATGTATGTGCGTGTGTGAGATTGTCATGATATGTATGTGTGAGATTGTCATGATTATATGTATGTGTGTGTGAGATTGTCATGATTATATGTATGTGTGATATTGTCATGATTATATGTGTGTGAGATTGTCATGATTATATATATGTGTGAGATTGTCATGATTATATGTATGTGCGTGTGTGAGATTGTCATGATTATATGTATGTGCGTGTGTGAGATTGTCATGATTATATGTGTGTGCGAGATTGTCATGATGATATGTATGTGTGTGTGAGATTGTCATGATTATATGTATGTGTGATATTGTCATGATTATATGTGTGTGAGATTGTCATGATTATATATATGTGTGTGTGAGATTGTCATGATTATATGTATGTGTGATATTGTCATGATTATGTGTGTGAGATTGTCATGATTATATATATATGTGTGAGATTGTCATGATTATATGTATGTGCCTGTGTGAGATTGTCATGATTATATGTATGTGCGTGTGTGAGATTGTCATGATTATATGTGTGTGCGAGATTGTCATGATGATGTGTGTGGCAGGAGTCATGATGTGTTTGTGAATGTCATGATGATGCGAGTGTGTCGTGTTTCCTCAGTGAGATATCATTGTGTGGTTCTTGCTCTCCATGCTTCGTGGGGTAGAAGGTGCAAAAAAGTTCTGTGGATGTTTATGGTCATCACCCAAACGAAAGTTAACACTTTAACGAGTAATAGGCGTTCATAACCATCCCTGACCATGTGGTGGAACGTCGGCCGAGGTCCTCACCTTTTCACCTTTATTCGTTCTTCTCGCAGCTGCTTGAGCGATTGACACGAAACTTTCAACATCGGAGCACCGACCCATGGATAATTTAACAAGGTTACATGATGATTGGATGGAAAATGTGCTGGCTTTCCAAAAAGTCTGTTTGCTGTGACATACGAGGAATAACCAGGCTCGGCCTCGGCCGAACCATGAAGGGACTTTCCTAGTAAATAATTAAATTTCAAAAGCATCAATTTAACTGATAGAAGTTTGAGAAAACAATAATTTACAAAAACTTTTATTAACAAGAGAACTTTTGACATGAAAAATGGTACAAAAATGTTTTGATTCAAAATTCAACTCGTGGCCCGTGCTGTGATCCTGAGGTCATCTCCCAACTGGACGAGCCTGCTCCAAACGTTTTGCTGAAATGTCAGGACCAGGCAAGTTCAGAGAACTTCATGGTGGAGATACTGGATTAGTGTCGGGTAAATATCCAAATGCTGGGCAATTGTAGCGATAGAGAAAAGGTAAGAGAATGCAAAAAGTGCCGTTACTGTCACACACAAAATTTACCCTCAGTATGCACACCGGCCCATTATAAACCGCAAGGCTAGTCCCGGCCCATGTCCAACACAGCAATTCAGTTTTTTCTCCCGTTCCTAACTTGAAGCCCCGGTGCAGTGCTCACGGTGAAGTCCAGAGGGTTTTCGTCTCCACCGTCGCTCTCCGAGTCGGGGACAAAGCACGCACAGTTCTGAAAATTCCTTGCAACTACAGGCAGGAAAAAAAAACATTTGTCCTTTCATTTGAACTACCTGACCTCATACCTTCATGCCATCTCTAATTGTAGGTGATACTCTCACTTAAACTGTTTTTTTTTTTAGGTTTGCGTCACCTTCGTGGGAAGCCTGCAAATGTACCCGAGCGGGGGACTTGATGGTAAGAGCGTCCGCTACGAATCTGGGAAGTTGGCAGTTCGAACCCCGACCGAGTCTTGCCAAAGACCAAATGGTACGTGCCACTTCCTCACTTCATGCTCGGCATTCAGAGGATAGCACACGAACAAACCCGTGGGTCAGCATTTAATATGGAGGGAGATTTCTGCTTAACGGCCCCACTGATAAAGTGACGTCACGAGGTGGCATCGCCGCTATCCAGAGTGCCCCAAGAGATTACGCCACTTACTCCAAGATCATCGGCAGTGCTTGTCTGAAATTGAGTCTGGTGTTGTCTCCTGAGTTTGTCTGCGCTTTCTGTTGCAGATGCTCTGATTCGGACCATTTAAAAATAGGTAAAACGTACTCACCCTCTCGTGTGTCCATCACTGAATTGCTCCTATTGCACGTTTCAGCCGGTTTGTTGCAAATCCTGGAAGGGTTAGAATTCAGCGGCATCGCTTCATCAACAACAGGAAACACAATACACAGGTTTAAAAGGCCATAAGGTTAACATTTACAAAACGATCATAACCTGCATACAGGTATGTAAGGTATAAATTTGCAATCGCCATATAGGTACGTACGGTTCAAGTTCACAATCGCTACATACAGTGCCTATAGAAAGTCTACACCCCTGTTTCAAAGTTTTCATCCTTTGTTACCTTATACCTGGTATTAAATTGCATTAAATCAGACATTTTCCGCCTTCATTTACACATCGTAACCCACAACTTCCAAGTGAAAAACAAATTGTACAAATTTCAGAAAACTAATTAAAAATACAAAACTAGAATATCTTGGTGGTATAGGTGTCCACCCCCCTGAATGAATACTTGGTGGAAGCACCTTTGACAGCAATTACAGGTGTGAGTCTGTTGGGATAGGCCTCTACCAACTTTGCGCACCTTGATTGGACAATATTTGCCCATTTTTCTGTACAAAACTGTTCAAGATCAGTCAAGTTGTGTGGGGAGTGTTGATGGACAGTAATCTTCAAGTCATGGCACAGATTTTCGATTGGATTTAGGTCGGGGCTCTGACTGGGCCACTCAAGGACATTTATCTTTTTGTTCCTTAGCCATTCCAGTGTAGCTTTGGCTGTGCTTCAGGTCGTTGTCATGCTGAAAGGTGAACTTCCATCCCAATTTCAGATTTCTTGCAGAGGGTAGCAGGTTTTCCTCTAGGATTTTTCTGTATTTTGCTCCATCCATTTTCCCTTCTATCCAGGCAAGTGCCCCAGTCCCTGCTGATGAGAAACATCCCCATAATATGGTGCTGCCACCACCATGCTTCACATTAGGGATGGTGTTCTTTGGGTGATGTGCTGTGTTGGGTTTGCGCCAAACTTAACATATTGCATTTAGGCCAAAACGTTCCATCTTGGTTTCGTCAGACCACAAAACTTTTGCCACATGGCTTCAGAATCTCTGGTGTTTTTTTGGTTTTTTTTTCCATCTGATGACCTGATCATGGCTTCCTTCTTCCCACCCCACCGTGCAGGCCAGATTTGTGGAGTGCCTGGGATATTGTTGTCACATGCACACAGTGACCAGTCTTTACCATAAAGGCCTGTAGCTCTTTCAAAGTTTCCATTGGCCTCTTGGTGGCCTCTCTGATCAGTCTCCTCCTTGCTTGGTCATCCAGTTTGGAGGGACGGCCTGATCTAGGCAGGGTCTTGGTGGTACCACATGCTTTCCACTTCATAATGATTGTCTCACCTGTGCTCCAAGGGATATTCAAGGCCTTTGAAATATTTTATACCCATCCCTTGATCTGTGCCTTTCCACAACTTTATTCCAGAGATCTTTTAAAAGCTCCTTGGTGCTCATGGTTGTCTTTTCTGTAAAATGCACCACCCAGCAGAGGAAACCTACAGGAACAGCTGATTACCTCTGCCACCAAAGGTGGATGGAGGTTATGTTTTCACCCCTGTCTGTCTGTTTGTCTGTCCGTTTGTGAACAAGATATCTCAAAAAGTTGTGGATGGATTCGGACGAAATTTGGCAGAGGTAGCATGTATGACGAGGCTGAAATGATTAGATTTTGGTGAAGATCTGAATTCGGATCCGGCTACGAGAATTTTTTTAAGTGATTCTTCACCATTGGGAGATAGGACCAAAAATGATACATAGCAGGATATCTCAAAATGTTGTGGAGGGATTTGGACGAAACTTTGTGGACCGGTTGGGTGTCTGATGAGGACAAATAGATTGGATTTTGGTGCAGATCTGAATGTAGATTCGGATATGAGATTTATTTAATTTTTTAAGTGACTTCACCATTAGGAAATGGGGCTAAAACAAACATGAATGAATGAATGATCGTTTTAAGGCCATTTTTCCCTGCTAGAGCAGATGTTAGCCTTGCGGGCCCCATGATAATCATTGGTTCCCTGTTTGAGGCAATGATTTTATGGGCGGATTCCCTTCCTGACGCCAACCCTTAGTCGCCTCTTACGATGTGCAGGGGTACCTATTCTAAATCGGTGTACACACCGGGAGAATTCATCCCAGCAAGCTGGTACTCAATTTGCCGACCTCGGAAGGATGACAGGCTGAATCAACCCCCCAGGCGTTAATTCAGCGATCGACCAGGATTCAAACTCAGGATCCTAAGATCCCAAGCCGGCACCCTAACCTTCGAACTCAGGATCCTAGGATCCCAAGCCAGCTCCCTAACCTTCGAACTCAGGATCCAGGATCCCAAGCCAGCACCCTAACCGCTAAGCCAACACCAGATTGCTAAAACCAACATATAGCAGGATATCTCAAAAAGTTATGGATGTATTTGGATGAAACTTGTTGGACAGGTTGTGTGTGTGACATTTCGATTTTTTGTTTCGATTTTGGTGAAGATCTGAATATGGATTCAGCTACAAGAATTCATTTTTAAGGGATTCTTCACCATTGAGAGATCGGGTGAAAAGCGATATATAACATATTTAAAAAAAAGTTATGGACGAGTTATGAATAAACTTGGTGGACGAGTTGGTTAGGTGACAAGAACAAGCCGATTCGATTTTGGTTCAGGTCCGAATCCAGATCCGGCCTATCAGTGGGATACAAAAGTAAACAGTTCACCAGGTGGAGGTATGCTCTCTACTGAGTGACGTTCTAGTTTTATTTTGAAATAATCAGAATCGCTACAATTTAACACAGGTGGACACCAATTAACTTGGTGTGTGAATTTGAAGGTGATTGGTTACACCTGAGCAAATTTACAATTGCTATTATAGGGGGGGGGGGGGGGGGGGGATGGTGAACACTTATCCAACCAATATATTCTAGTTTTGTAATTTTAATTAATTTTCTGAAATTTGTAGAATTTGTTTTTCATTTGGAAGTTGTGGGTGACGATGTGTAAATAAAGGTGTAAAAAGTCTGGTTTAATAATGCATCGTAATTCCAGGATACAAGTTAACAAAAGGTGAAAATTTTGAAAGGGGGTGTCGACGTCCGATAGATACTGTACTGGTATGTACTGTCCAAGTTCACAATCTTCTTCCAGCTCTAACTAAACATCCAATGGCATGAGAGTTTGAAGAGGTACTACAACGCTTGGAGTGTTAACCATAGAGCGAGGACCAGGGCATGGCATCTCCAAGATTGAGAGGGTCAAATGTTCCTCAAGGCAACAGTCTTAAGGAATTGGTCACTCTTCCATTTGTCTCGAGATTTAAAAAAAAACAAATAACGTCCAAAAGATAAGAACTACCATACGGCTATAGGATCGTGAGAAAAAAAAAACCCCTTCTGGCTCACTTATCACTTTCATCGATGGGGTAATCTGACTGCCCCAATGTCTGGTCTACATGGGAACATCAGTCCACACATTGTGGTTTGATTGCTGCCCTCAGGGAAAGGTGGAAAGGGCACTCAAATGGGTACCTAGGAAAAGAGTGCTGCCCAAATTCCCCAAACTGAATAATATTTAAAACCCCATTCGAGTATGATCGCCAGAAATCACTTCACTCATCCCCGATTGATAAAATAGACACTACAAGGTCCACAGTGTTCAGCAGTTTCCGTACCTGATCTGTTTTCCAAAGGAGCTCTTGCTTAGGCCAATCTCTGCCTGATCCACACCGTAGGGCCTTCTCAAGTCTTCACCGGGTCTTTTTCGCCTCTTCTTTCCCCCTGTCAAATTCACTTCCATCCCAACACCGATTTGTCCCCTTCCTGTAGAGTCGTTCCGAGAAAGCCGAGACGAACGGCGCAACCCGAGAGCAGCGTCCGCCGAGGGCTCGATGCACAGGGCAGGACTCGGACGGTAGACCTTCAAATACAAACGCAAGAGGTCTTGCACCGAAGGCTTTTTCCATCCCAAATCGGCAAAGAATTCCAAAGGAATTTTCTCCTCAATACGTGTCACAAATCCCTTGTTCGTTTGATCCCCTTTCTGCGGCTCCATCCGCTGGTGCAACTGCAAAAGCTGAACAGAACACAGTCAGTTTGATTGATGCCGAAGACGTCAATTTTTCCGATTCTCCCACCAACACGGGGGGAATGCCTGTTTGAACAAAACCCAAACACACCTTAAGGCTTTTTACCTGATCAAACTTGGTTGTGGGAAGTGTATCTTCAAGGCATTCCAAAAATTCCCAAAATAATTTTTCCAAATTATTATGGAATCCATCATCATAATGCAAGGCAAGTTGAGTCTATAGAAAACAAATCAGATGAACAATAAATAACAATGAATGTGATTTCCTTGGGCAGGGATGGGCTCCGCAGCCAAACAGGACGAGTTTCATATTCGTATGTGCTGCTCATTACCTCGACATTAAAAATGGCTTATGTTCCTCTCCTCATCCCATTGCTCATTGATAATATTGCCAAGTACAAATCATTTCCACCCATCCCTTCGCAAAGAGTGGGCAAACTCTCGCCGGCACGGTGAACAAATTACAAATTCCTGCCCTCATGAGCAGATGGCCTTGCCTCAGCGGAATTGCGCGCCCTGGGCCTTGTGCTGTTACGGTTTTCAGAGACCCTGGGGAGGCACATACCAATACACAAGGGAGCCCTGGTCTAGTTATACCTGTAGTATATTGTTTAGCTAAATTTACTCTCCCTCGTATCAATGGAAAGGGAAATGTGTTGTGATCGAGTAGAATATTTGAACCCCTTTGATTCTTCTCCATATAAATCCTCTCTCTTTCTCTGTCCTCATATCTCTCTCAATCTCCCTCTCAGCACCTCTGCAGCACATCCATGAATGCTTGCAACACTCAACATTACAAGCAACACTACAAAACCGACATTACAAATTAAACAAGAAAGAGCAATCAGAGATTGCAGACCCTCGCCAGGACATGTTGTGTGGTGTATATAAGCTGTTGTATTTGTGTGGTTTATTGATGACGTAGATTTATGTTCATACGGCACACAAACAGACCTTTTCGGTTTTATTGTATTGATTCACATTCCAATAATATGTATTTTATAGAAGTACTCACATTCCAATCGTACGTACTGTATAATAGAATACTTTATTGACATACTCACATTATTCATCGATTTTGATGTACGCTTTTTGAGAGTTGAATGCCTCCAAAGCAGTTTCTTGGCAAGGTTTATCCTGGGTGGTTTGCCATTGCCGTTCCAGTATTGTTCCTGCTATATCCTTTTAAATGCTGAACGCCAAGAAAGGAAGCAGCTCGTACTATTTTAATAAGAATTTTTTTTTATATAATAACAATTAAAAAGAAGGCCAGAATCTAGCAGCGGTGTAGCTGGGCTTGTAAAATATTATAAAATACAAACACATATGATTAGCTTTATAAACAGTCGCTAATGCCGTTCATAACATTAAACAAAGAAATTTGGAGGAATCCCGACATCCGTGAGGTACGTTTTACTTACAGAACTAAGCGAAGATCTACTGCAATCTATATACCCCACAAGGGTTGGGTAAATAGCATGACCCTTCCTGCCACGCCGATAAGTACTGTGTCATTGGAAGATCCGTAACATCTGTGCTTTCGATATTTGATGGTCATTTTAACAATCGGTTTGTTTGTGTTTCACACTGAATGAAAAATGTAAAGGTACAGCATGGCGATTGTGATATATGACAGGTTCGACGATATGTTCGGCCTGAACGAAATTATGATGTCATAATGGAGGCACCTATGACATCATCATTGACATATGTTATTCCACATGGAGAGCTCTTTACAATGAGCCATGTCTCAATTTTTTCTATGCAGCGCTTTAAGAGATATAGAGGTGCAATTTTTTTCGGTTTTTCCAAGAGGGCGGCCCAACCACGTCACCAATGAGATCGTCATTTTTTTTTCTCCACCAATTTATCCCTAGATGACGCTCAAGAAATTTAATCTTGATAGGTTGAAGTTTTGTACTTGTCGAATTATGACGTCATAATGGAGGCACCTATGACATCATCAACATTTTATTCCCCATGGAGAGTTCTTTACAATGAGCCATGTCTCAATTTTTTCTATTCAGCGCTTTCCGAGATAGAGGTGCTAAGTTTTTCGGTTTTTCCAAGATGGTGGCTGAACCACGTGACTTATGACGTCATAATTATCATTTAAAAATTATACAGGTGGAGTTGCACCTATGGTGAAAATTTCCTGTCAATCGGACCAACGGTTGCAGAGAAAATCATATTTATTCTGTGCGGACAAACAAACAAACGGACTCGAATGCAATACCCTCTCCTCAATCGAGGGGAATCGACCAACAGCATCATATAATAAGGCAGCGCAGACCCGTGTGCTGGCAGGAGGATGGGTCTCCAGCGCCAACCACCGACACCCCGCCTTGGTCGTCGGCGGCACGGCAAGAGCTGGGCTCACCCAATGAGCATCGCATAGATACAAGTGACATAGATACAAGATACATAGATACAAGATCCAAGTGTGGAGGTTGAAAGAGGTGACAGTAAGGGAGGCATTAAAAGAGAGGCTGAGTAGGGTAGAGGATGATGTGGTTGAGCTTAAAAGTGGTTGGATGTCAATGAAAGATAGTCTGTTGGGAGCCGTTGGTGAGGTATGTGGATGGACAAAAGGACCACCGCGGCACTCAAACATGGTGGTGGGATGATGAAGTTGGAAAGAGGATTGCGAGAAGAGGAAGAAGTTCAAGGAGTGGCAGAAGGCGAAGGGTACGGGAGCAGAAATAGCAGAGCATGAAAGTTATAAGGCAGCCAAGAAGGCTGCAAAGAAAGAGGTAGCAAAGGCGCAGGAGGCATGTAGGAAAATGTTCGGAGAACGTTTTGATTTGGAAGAGGGTCAGAGAGCGGTATTCAGGATTGCAAAGCAGATAGCGAAAGAGAGGTGTGATGTGATGGGTGTGAGTTGCTTGAAGGATGAAGTGGGACAAATCGTTGTGGACCCAGATGGAATGAAAGGAAGATGGAAAAGATATATGGAAATGCTGTTGAATACAGAGAATGAATGGGATGGCAACATAGAGAGTAACCCAGTTTTAGGACCGGCAGAGAAGATAACTGAGAAGGAAGTTGAGGAAGCGATAAAAGCAATGAAGAGTAGAAAAGCAGGAGGGCCGACGGGAGTTGTGGGAGATATGTTGAAAGCAGCGGGAAATTGGGGTGTGAAGAGAATGACAGAGATCTGCAATCTGGTGGTGAAAGAAGGCCGCATTCCAGTGGATTGGGAACCAAGTACCCTCGTCCCTCTATACAAGGGGAAAGGTGACCCTCTGGAGTGTGGCTCGTACCGAGCGATAAAGTTATTTGAGCATGGAATGAAGGTATTGGAAAGGGTGTTGGAGAGGAGGACAAGGAAGAAGGTGAAGATCGACGAAATGCAGTTTGGATTTATGCCAGGAAGAGGAACGACAGACGCACTCTTTATTGTGAGGCAGTTGCAGGAGAAGTACATGGAGAAGAGGAAGAAGTTGTTTCTTGGGTTTGTTGATCTGGAGAAAGCATTCGATAGGGTTCCACACGAAGTATTGACATGGGCATTGAGGAAGTTAGGAGTGGAGGAATGGTTGATCAGAGTAGTGATGGCAATGTACAAAAGAGCGCACACAGCTGTAAGGACGAAGGACGGGAACAGTGGTGAGTTTGAGGTGAAGGTGGGAGTGCATCAGGGGTCGGTACTAAGTCCACTACTATTTGTAGCTGTGATGGAGGTGCTGGCTCAGAACGTAAAGGAGGGTTTACCGTGGGAGTTGTTGTATGCAGATGATCTGGTGTAGATTGCGGAAAGTATGGATGGACTGAAGGAAAAGATGAACAAGTGGAAGGAATGTATGGAGACAAAAGGTCTGAAGGTGAATATCGGAAAGACGAAGGTGATGGCAAGTGGTAAAGCATGTGGTGAGGTGGAAAGAACTGGGAAGTGGCCATGTGCTGTGTGCAGGAAGGGTGTCGGAGTGAACTCCATTCAATGTACATTGTGTGCTGAGTGGGTTCATCAAAAATGTAGCGGTCTGAGAGGGTCATTAACCAGTGTGGCAGCTACATTCAAATGTAAGGTGGGCACAGAGGGAGCTGCAGATGGAGGAAATGTTGATTTGGATCTTGGAGACGGCGTGAAGCTGGAAGGTGTGAAAACATTTTGCTACCTCGGAGACATGCTGAATGGAGAAGGTGGATCAGACTCGGCAACGGTTGCTTGAGTGAGATGTGCATGGAAGAAGTTTCGGGAACTGAGTGGCGTGCCGATGAGGAGGGGAGTATCGTTGAAGCTGAAGGGAAAGGTGTATGCTGCATGTGTGAGAAGTGTTATGATTTATGGGAGTGAGACATGGGTCATGAACGTCGAGAAGCAACGAAGGCTGGAAAGGGTGGAAATGCGAATGGTTCGGTGGATGTGCGGAGTATCGTTGAGAGAGAGGAAGACAAATGATGAATTGCGAAAGATGATGGGAATAGAGCCTGTGATTGATGCTGTGAAGAGGAACAGGTTGAGATGGTTTGGTCATGTTTTGAGGAAGGATGAAAGTGACTGGTTGAGAAGAGTGATGGAAATGAATGTAGAAGGAAGTAGAGGATGGGGAAGACTGAGAAAGACTTGACTAAAGATGGTGGAAGAAGAAATGCGGGCAAGGGGGTTAACAAGGAGAGATGCAGAAAATAGGGCAAAATGGAGAAGATTGTCATGGGGACCGCAAGGCTAACCCCCGCTCTAGCAGGGAAAATGGCCTTAAAATGCATGTTGTTGTTGTATAGATACAAGATGGACCAATGAGGGGAGAGCCATCCAAGAAGCTAAAGCTGCCCTCGAGAGTCCAGCTAGGTGCTGCTCATTCCCTAAACTACGCCTCTCCCAGGGTCCATACAAGCGGGCAGATCAAGGCCTGAAAGCTTGCACGTCTGGGAATTCATTCGCCGAGAATGAACAGGCTGGTGAACGCGGTGCAACAGAGAGCTGACAAGCGCACCAAGCAGCAGAGTCTCCCTGGACGCGCTGGCCACGAGACACTGATTTAAACTATCTATTCTTGCTTTCTCTACTTCTAATTCGTCCTTTTTATGGCCGGCTTACTGACTCGCATCTCACACTTTCCTCCAAATCACTACAGGCATTCACCCTTTTCTCCTCTCCCTACACTACACTACATCCTCGACCATCCTTCTTTCTCCCGCTCCCCTTTCTCTCATTCGGACAAACATAGGCCGGCTTGTGTCGGGTGAATGAGGGGCCGCCTATACGCCCCCATCTTATTCGCTCCCCTGCCTATCACTCTTTCTTATCTCATTCCTCCCGGAATGACTGAGGCGCCTGTGTGTGTAGACTGTGACCAAGTTTCCTGATTAACACTGGGTTTCTTCCTAGAGGTAAGAGCTTGCTTTTGCGACACTGTTTGCCTTGTATAAACATGCCCTTTTTGCTAATCTTTATAAATTATTTCCCAAACTGCCCCATCGGCTTTCCATTGGTTAGACATAGTGTGTAATTAGTGACAGGAAGTTTAGCCCCGCCGTTTCATTATGGTTAGACGTTAGCAAACGTTCTACTTACGGTATTGCTCGGCCGTTTTAATCGACGGCAGTGGGACAGCAAAGACCTTATCTAAGGTGAATCATTTTATCGGGAAGGTAAAGCGTGATTTGGACGCTCGACCATACCTAAATTAAGCATCTCAGACGGCATCTGTGGTTGCTTAGCAACCTGACGTGCCGCAGAGTTATTCGTGGTTCGTCGGCTTTGGCGTCATTGGCCAGAAGTGGGTCCGGGACCACACTCGCAACTCCTACCACCCCAAACACGTAACAATATGAACGAAGAAGATCCCACAACACACGTTTGTCATTACGCTTTCGAGGATCACAGAGGGGAGAAATTTAGGAGTCTGGCTCAATGGTGCACTGCCCAAATCGAGGGATCAAGGTACCGTGGGATCAAGCAGCTTCGATGCTGCCAAAGCAGTCTTGTGGCGAGGAATGCACTTGGTGGATTGCCTTTGCTGTCCCAATGATAGAGCTAGAATTTTGAATTTGTTGAGCGTGCTGGCGATAGAGCTGGTTAGATTTCCTAAAGGTATGTGTAGTTGCTTCCGAGCTACCTCGGTTGGGTCAATCCCGATCCACCTATAAACTACCACCCTGTGGTTTCACATGCAATGCGTTTCATCCATGCGTGTGTCGTCCCTCAGATGTACGTTAAGCGGGCATCCAGTCTGCTGGTACTATCTGGTGGATGTTAAAGATCCCAAAGATCCTAAAGTCTTCTGTGACAGGGAGGCGAGCTATCGCCAGCACCCTTAACAAATTCCATATTCCTGCCAAAATTACTCAGTCGAATGCCGAGTCTAGCCAGCTCACCTAAAAACGTGAAAGACACCTAAAAACAGGCGGGAACTAGAACAGCATTTGGGAGAGCGCATACCTCCGGCAGGCTGAACAGTTTCCGTTTTGTATTCCACTGATAGGCCGGATCTGGATCCGGACGTGAACCCAAATCTAATCGCCTTGTTCTTGTCACCTACCCAACGTATCCACCTAATTTTGTCACAAACATCTCATCCACAACATTTTGAATTATCCTGCTCACAGGCAGACAAAGAGATAGGGGTGAAAACAACCTCCGTCCACCTTTGGTGGAGCTAGACAACAGGAGCTAGTTATTAATAACAATGGAAGCGACGGACGGTGTTGGTGATAATGGAAGCGTGGACTACTCTTTGCAAAAAAGAGGGATATTTAACGATGTTCAAGCAGACAGGACTCTCCGGCTTAACGTCCATCCTAGGGATGGTACACTTTGCAATAAAAACACCCTCCCTACGAAGCAACAACTGGACAATTTATAATCAGGTTGGGAATTCGACTCAAAACCATCGTATGTGTTACCTGTGCACCATCCTGTCAGACAAGGTCGGAGTAAAGAAGAGCAAGAGGAAATGGAGCACGCATGATTATAATCTCACCTTGACGTATTCATCACGGTCACGCTTGTTGCTAATAAGGTGCTCGATATGCTCGGAGAACATCCTGCATTTTCTCTGCACCTTCTCCATGTCTATCTTCCTCTGTGAAACAAAGTGAACGTACAAATACAAGGCAGCTAACGTTGGATGGAATCTGCATACCTCTTCCACAAAGCTAACTACCCAAACCCTCAAATAAGCATCCAGTTCCAAAACTACGTCAATGCTGAAGACTTCATCCAAGATAGAAGTTTCCAGCACTCGCACAGCATTCGACATGGTTTGGTGAAAACCTGGACTTAAAGGGTGTAATAGAAGCTTTACCTGCACAACTAACTGAAAGCGTACCACACATCAGAGCTACCTGGAAACTCGCACCAAATCATCGCACCCTAAACTACATTAGGCTACGAACCTCAAAATTCAAACTCAGGATGCCCATGACACCCAAAACCTGGTCAATGCAAAGAGCATCCAGATTCTCAGAAAACCTTTCCTGTTGTCCTCCCCAAGTCTAAACTCGTTGATCGTCTCCATTCTCTCAAACCCCGCTTTTCTCACCTGTGGAAATGTCTGCCAAAGTCCATGGTCATGAGCAATTCCCTCCAGGATATCCGGTCTACACCCCCCACCACCACCACAACCACGTCATGGTCTCAACCATTTTCGCAAATGAGGTTACGACACCCAATGAGATCCTGTTCCCACCTTTTTCCCACAATTCCTCTCCTTGTGCTCTGGTGCATGCGTTTATGTCGGCCCAATGTTTCCCCTTTCATCTGTTGATCCATTCTCCCCTTTGCATCGCGCTTCCACGAGCCTCATCAACTGTATACACTACCTAATTCATGGAACAACTTACTCCGCACAGTCTTGAGAAACAAGGACATCGGCAGGGTCTGTGAGCAACAAATTTGATTGGTTAATAGGATGTAAAATGCCGTAATAATTTGTCCAAGTACTGATAAATGGAAGGTTTTGAAAGTGACAAAAAAGTGATTTGTGTTCTAGTGTTCAGGTATATCATTCCACTAGTATAGGACTCCTGTCCCAAGTGACGGGAAGAGCTAGAAAAAGTACCCATCCCCAGTGACGGGAAAAGTTTAAGTTAATATAACAATTTAAGTAATATTTCATGGATTTTAAAAAAAGTCAATGGTGTCACACTCTTGGTTTCACTCAGAACCAAATCTCTGAGCTACTTATACCGTCCACCGCAAAATGGTGGTGCAACACACGGCTGCGAAGGTTGGATTTTTCGAAAAAGAAGGGAAAAATATTGTGGTTGCGAAATAGAAGTTGGCATCAATATTACTCATGCCTGTTCTTCCGTCATTTCAAAAGTGAATATTGAGCTTTCCAAACGCAGCGCAGGAAGTGGCCGCCATAAACGGGAGACAGACGAACGCACGTACAAGCACCATGGTTCACAATATATAATAGATGACTTCCCTTTCCGGGAACCAACATAGAAAGATACCATTTGGTCCATCAAGCCTGTCCAATGGTTGCCACCATATGACATGTTTTTCTACACAGTCCAAGCTCGTGGAAGAGCTTTTCCACTGAATGGATCGGGATGCAACATGACAAAAGAAACAGTAGTGAGGGTGGGGACAACATAGAGGGAGAATTGGACAAACAATGGGGCAGGGATGAATGGGGTGGAAACTTCTTACCCATCCCTATCCCCCCTCTCTTCACCACTCCACTCTCTCCCCACTTCCCACCCACAACCCCCTCCCTTATCCCTGCCCTCACTTTATATGTCCGCATTCTATTGATGACGATTCACTAGTCTGTGAAACACCAGGATGATATTTTATCGTTTTTTTATTTATTTTTTATCGCTCTTTTCAAAAAACTTTCCGATTTCACTCTAGATTCCGACATAATTATTTACGCCACAAGTTCTGATAGTAATATATGGAATAATATTTGGAATATCAGCTTTTAATAAGCATATACGATACATTATTCAATCAAGCCAGGAACCAATCACATTGCATCTAGCCTCACACAGCCAATCAGCGTAATCGCGAATGGACAGCCATCTTTGTCATATTACAGTCGTGGCCAAAAATATTGGCACCCTTGCACCTTTTTCAAATAACTCACAATTCTCTCGAAAAATAAGTTGAAATTGACATAAGTATTTGGTCTCCACAATTCTTTATTTCACAGTTAATATTACAGAACCTTTGTTTTTGATTCAGAACTTAATATATACTTTTAAATAAGAAAACAAATAGAAATGGCATTGACAAAATTATTAACACCCCAGACTTAATATTTGGTATCACGGCCTTTGGACAAAATAACTGCAGTCAAGCGCTTCCTACAGCCATGAATGAGCTTCCTCCATCTCTCTACTGGCAGTTTGGCCCACTCTTCTTGTGCAAACTGCTCAAGTTCTCCCAGATTTGCAGGGTGCCTTCTCCCTGCTGTTTTCAGATCTCCCCACAGGTGTTCAGTGGGATTTAGATCTGGACTCATTGCTGGCCACTTCAGAACAGTCCAGCGTTTTGTCTTGAACCATTCCTGGGTGCTTCTTGAAGTGTGTTTAGATCATTGTCCTGCTGCAAGACCCATGACCTTCGACGGAGACCCAGCTTTCTGACACTGGGTTGAACATTGTGCTCCAAAATGCCTTGGTAATCTCCTGATTTCATGATGCCATGCACACATTCAAGGCACCCAGTGCCAGACAGCACAGCAACCCCAAAACATCATTGAACCTCCTCCATGTTTGACTGTAGGGACGGTGTTCTTTTCTTTGAAGGCTTCATTTTGTTTTATCTAAACATAGAGATGATGTGCTTTACCAAAAAGCTCTGATTTGGTCTCATCTGTCCACAGGGCATTCTCCCAGAAGAATTTTGGCTTGTTCAGGTGTGTTTTGGAAAACTCGAGACGGGCTTTCTCAGCAGTGGGGTCCTCCTGGATCTCCTACCATAGAACACCCTTTCATTGAGTTGGCGACGGATGGTGCGAGTTGAAACTGTCGTACCTTGTGTCTGAAGGTCAGCTTGAATCTGTTTGGCAGTTGATTGAGGTGCTTTCTCCACCATTCAAACAATCCTTCTCTGCAATCTTCGATCAAGTTTTCTCTTGCGGCCACGTCCAGGGAGGTTGGCTACAGTGCCATGGGCCTTAAACTTCCTGATAACATTGCGTACGGTGGACACAGGAACATCAAGGTCTCTGGAGATGGATTTGTAGCCTTGAGATTGTCCATGCTTGGCTACAATCTTGTGTCTGACCTCCTCAGACAATTCTCTGGTTTTCTTTCTTTTCTCCATGCTCATTGAGGTACACACAGTGACACAAAACAGCAGAATGACTCCTTTTCTCCATGAATGAGTGATTTTTATATTGCAGGCACCTGCAACTCACCATAGGTGAGTTTAATTCCAAAGTAAAGGAGAATCACCTGCTTGAAATCTAATTATTTCTAAAAGGTGCCAATAATATTACAACTTCTAAAAGGTGCCAATAATATTGTCTGGGCCATTTTAGGATTTCTGTGCGGAATAAGCTAGGATTTAGTAATTTTTTTTCAGCTTTTTTTTTTGTTTTGTTCCACTGGAAACTAAAGAAATACATATGTGGATACCAAAAGATTTTTTAATTTCAACAATTTTCTGGAAGAAATGGTGCATTATTTGAAAAAAGTGCAAGGGTGCCAATAGTTTTGGCCACAACTGAATATATACTCATATATATAAATGTATATATATGTATATAAATATACATATTGTTACGGACGCGGTTAAAGATGTTATTTACCGAGCAGTTGGTATTACCGCGACCGAACAGTTATTCCCCGACTAATACCCGATTTGCCCCAAACTTTGGCCGGATCGCGCCACCGCTATTCAATCGGGAAAACTCTAAAGCGACCGAATGCAAAGAGGAAAACGAAGGCAAAGAAAGGTTTGGAAATACTACTAAATTTATTTACTATTCACACACATAAGCAAAAAGACAGCAGTCACGTTTATTTACAAGCACATGAGACGCAGGTGACACAGTGAAAATACTAGCTTATACAGACTTATTGTTACTACCCAGGGACAAGACAAAAGACAGACTACGAGCACACTTACACGGGGAATGATGTTAGGGATGGCAGGTGGGTGGCTGGTGGATGGCTGGCGGGATAGAGAGGTCCAACTAGTTCTGCAGCTGATCGACTCGTGGGCAGCCGCCGCTCCTTCGCGGCCCTGCTCCAAACTGCCATCCAGGCCTCACGCTGCTGTGGCTGCAGTTTTGGTGGCTCCAGCTGCAGCAAATGCAGTTTCAGTGGCTCGAGCTGCAGCAAGTGCAGTTTCGGTGGCTCGAGCTGCAGTGAGTGCAGTTTCGGTGGCTCGAGCTGCAGTTCAACCCTGGACTTCTCTCGCAGTTTCTCCGTCAAAGCTCATCTCTCTTGTCTTCCTTGGGAACGCCCTGCCTGCGGGTTATATAGGCCCCACCCCTCAACCTTCGCGAACCTCCTCGATGTTTCTTTCCACACCCTCTCCAAGTCCAACCCCTTGTTCGTGGTTGGTTGAGTGGGGCTGACTCACTCCTCCCCTCTATGATGAGGTGGGGACCCGCCTTTCTTCCCCAACCCTGCCTCGTGGTCAATGGCGGCAATTGGAGCGGAGGTAGTTTCCAATCGACGAAAAGGGGGAATGGAGGTTTTGGGAATGGGAATGAAGGGAATCTATCTCTTTCACTTGGTGCAATGGAGTACTTCTATTAATGGGAGACACAGCCTTACCCTAAAACACAGAATAAGATATAACTATCGAACAGGGGTATTCTATGATTGGCTGACGTGTATGCTTGTGGACTAATTATGGGACGCCCTTTTGACCTTTACACAGCTCCGGAGGCAGGAGGCGCAGACTCAAGCAATATTCATCACCAATTTACCACAATACAACACAATCAAAAAAATACAGTCCTCATATCCGCAACAATATATACATGGGGAGCTTCCGGTCCGGTCCGGAGAGGACGCTGGCGTCGCTTCTCCGACTGGGCCATTGTCTTTAGCATGCTTCTCTGGTGGTCGTGGTGGATTTTGGGCCATCGAGTCTGCCCTCTGCATGGTCCCGGCTCTGCTTCTAGCTTCGCCTGCCCAGCTCCTTCGCTGTTTCCTCGGGCCCGCTCCCGTGGGTTGTGGCCATTGTTTGCAGCGGTGGTGGTGGCGGTTTGCCGCCGTGATCTTGATTAGCGGCGGCGGTCGTTTGCCGCTGCATTTGCCGCTTTGCCTCCTCAACCTTGGCCTCGTGCTAGTCTCTTCCCTCCTGTCTGCCCTCTGCTCGGTCCCGGCTCTGCTCCTGGCTTCACCTGCCCGGCTCCTTCGCTGTTTCCTCGGGCCCGCTCCCGTGGGTTGTGACGATTGTTTCGCCTCCTCAACCTTGGCCTCGTGCTCGTCTCTTCGCTCCTGTCTGGCATGGCTCTGCGGTACTCCGCCGCAAGGCTTCTTCTGCTTAATACCCGCTCCACCCATTCATGCATCTCTGCAATCAAATCCAATGGACTCCTGCGACGACCCAGGTACATTCACCGTGGCTCCGGTCGTAAGTTTGTTCATTTACAATCAGGTCACTCAATCCCCGTCCTCTGGTCGGCTCAGCGCACTCCCACTCATCGTCCCAGCGCACCTGGTCACAGCAACGCACACAATCACACCTCCTGTCTGCGAACCCTGGCCACATCACCTGAGTTCATCCCCGCCGTACAAAACAACATCAAGCTCACCCTGTTCAATACCCAGTCCCTCAACAACAAATCCCTCATCCTCAACGACTACATCCTGGAAAATAAACTGGACTTTCTCTGTCTCACTGAAACCTGGCAACAACCTCTGGACTACTTCGCACTCAACCTCACCACACCCAATGGATATTCCTACATCAATAAACCACGTTCGGAGGGCCGAGGTGGTGGAATTGCCGTTATTCACCGACAAGACATCAGGACCAGCCTCATCTCCATCGCATCTGCTCCATCATTTGAACACCTGGCTTTTAAACTCTCTGGTCACACACAGTCAGTCATGGCTGTTGTCTACCGCCCTCCCAAACCACACTCATCATTCCTGTCTGACTTCTCCTACTTTCTGACCCAGCTATGTTCCCTCTCCCCCTCAATCCTCCTCCTTGGTGATTTCAATATCCACATGGATTCCATTGACTCCACGATAACCACTGACTTCACTGATTTACTCACCTGCTTTAACCTCGCTCAACATGTCAACTTTCCTACCCATAACCGTGGTCACATTTTGGACCTTGTCTGCTCTACTAGATTAATCTTGCACCATCTCTCTGGCTCCGACCTCACCCTCTCTGACCACTTAGCCATCACTATGACCATCAACATCCCCACCCCAACACCAAGGCATTATTGCACTATCAACTTCCGTAAGCTAAACGCTCTTTCACCTACCTCATTCTCATCCACCCTCTCTGAAAAAATGTCCACTTCTCCCTTCGTTGACCTCCACAACCCTTCTGATCTCACTGACTACTACAACCATACTCTCTCCTCCTGCCTTGACCAACTTGCGCCTATAAAAACCAAAACAGATTCTTTCACCAATTCTGCTCCCTGGTTTACCCCTGAACTCCGCCTGATGAAAACTTGTGCTCGCCAACTTGAAAGACTCCGCAATAAAACAGGTCTCACAATTCACTCCCAAGCCTACAAGGACCACCTACAACACTACAAAGATGCCCTCTCCCGCGCCCGCTCCGCCTACTACTCTCAAATTATCCACTCTGGCTCTGGAAACCCAAAAGCACTCTTCTCTACAATAAACAAACTCCTCAGCCCCCTGAACACCACCACCCAGTCATTCACAGAAGACAACTGCATCTCCTTCCTTTCATTCTTCCAACGCAAAGTTGAAAACATCTACAACAGCTTGACCACCGCCGCACCCGCTCCCCCTCAAACCACCTGCCCCCCCCCCCCCCCTTATCCTGCCACCCCCTGTCTCAATTCTCCCCAATCTCCCCGACTGACCTCTCTGAACTCCTCATAGGAATGAAAACTGCCACCTGCACTCTTGACCCCATCCCCTCCAGCTTTGTCAAGGCCTCCCTTCCTGCTCTCTCTCCACTTATCATTGCAACAATAAACTCCTCCCTGTCTACAGGCATCGTCCCACCATCCCTCAAAATTGCTGCTGTTACCCCCATTCTGAAAAAACCTGGACTAAACCCTGACACCCTAAACAACTTCAGACCCATCTCCAACCTACCCTTTCTGTCTAAAGTTTTGGAACGCGCTGTAGCCGCTCAACTCAAACATCACCTCTCTGCCAATAACCTGTATGAAACATTCCAATCCGGATTCCGCTCCAACCACAGTACTGAAACTGCTCTCCTCAAAATCACCAACGACCTTCTCCTCTCCTCGACGCTGGCAACCTCAACATTCTCATCCTCCTCGACCTCAGCGCCGCCTTTGACACCATCGATCACACCATCCTCCTCACCCGACTTGAAACCACCTTTAACGTTACTGGCACTGCCCTCTCTTGGATTAAATCATACCTCTCTGACAGACGCCAGTTCATCTCCATCAATAACTGCAAATCCCCCACTGCTCCCCTCCCCCAAGGTGTCCCCCAAGGTTCAGTTCTTGGCCCCCTCCTCTTCATCCTTTACCTGTTCCCCCTCGGTCACTTAATCCGCCGTCATGGTCTCCAATTCCACTGCTTCGCCGATGACATCCAGCTTTTCATCTCCACCAAGTCCATCTCCACTGCCACCCACTCTATCCTGACAAACTGCATCACTGAAATAAAATCCTGGCTTCAAATTAACTTCCTCAAACTTAACTATGATAAATCTGAAATAATCATCATTGGCCCAAAAACGCTCATAAAATCCACCAATAACTTTGCCCTCAACATCGACGGTATCCCAGTATCCACCTCCCCTCACATCCGGAATCTTGGCATCATCTTTTACCAAACCCTCTCCTTCGACAAATACACTAAACAGATCACAAAGACAGCCTTCTTTCACCTGAAAAACATCGCCCGTCTCCGTCCATCCCTCTCCTCCACGGCTGCAGAAACCCTCATCCACGCCTTCATCACCTCCCGTCTGGACTACTGCAATAGCCTCCTCTATGGTTCACCCTCAACAATCACCAATAAACTCCAATACATTCAGAACTCCGCTGCCCGTCTACTCACCCATTCCCGGACCCGTGACCACATCACCCCCGTCCTTTACAAGCTTCACTGGCTCCCCATCTCCCAGAGAATCCAGTACAAAATCCTCCTCTTGACCTACAAACCCCTCCATAACCTGGCCCCATCCTACCTGGCTGACCTCCTCTCCAGACACACTCCCAACCGCAACTTCCGCTCTGCTAGTACCAACCCCCTGACCCACCCCCCCCCCCCCCCCCCATCCAGACCAAATTCAGATCCTGGGGGGACAGGGCCTTCTCCATCGCTGCTCCCACCCTCTGGAACTCACTACCTCACACCATCAGAGACTCCTCCTCACTCAGCACATTCAAAACATCACTCAAGACCCACCTGTTCAACACTGCATTCAACATTTAACCCACAGCATTTAACCCCTGACTATCTCTTCTCCTTCTCCTTCCTTTTTGCTTTGAATATTTCCCTATTGATTCTTGTTTTTTGCAATTGTTTTTATGTTTTGCTATGCATTATGTTTTGCACTCTGTCAAAGCGTCTTTGGGCTCCCTGAAAAGCGCTATATAAAATAAATGCATTATTATCATTATTATTATTATTATTATACATTATTATTATCATAGTATTATTATTATCCCTGGTGTTGGGCTAGCGGCTAGGGTGCCGGCTTAGGATCCTAGGATCCTGGGTTCGAATCTCGGTCGATCGCCGAATTAATGCCAGGGGGGTTGACTCAGCCTGTCATCCTTCCGAGGTCGGCTAATTGAGTACCAGTTCACCGGTAATTCCCTGTTTGTCGTTGAAGGCGGCAAAAAGGGTTGGCGTCAGGAAGGGCATCCGGCCGTAAAACATTGCTTCAAAAAGGGGACCAAAAAACAACAACTACCACGGTCCCCGAAAAGGCCAACCCCCGCTTTGCAGGGAAAAATGGCCTCTAAACGGTGGTTTTATTATCATTATTATAATATATATATATATATATATATATATATATTATTTATTTATTTTTGAAATAAAAAAGATTTTAAAGTTTTCAGAAAAATAAAAATTTGGAAGTTTACTGCCGTTGATGCAGCTTCATTTAGACCACCTTATTTAACACGTTACATTTGTTCTTTGTGCATGTTGTTTGTGTGCTTTATGACGTCCTTAAACATGGTAAGCTTCCTGTTTGGAATGATTTTCAATTTTGTTTAATTGCCAGACAGGCAGAGTGAAAATATTATATATCACTCCTCTCCGCGCATGCACAATCTGGCCAAATTCAGAGGCAAAATACTTCTAAACTACAGGTTATTTTTCTGATTCATGTTGAAAATATAACATTAGATTTAAATTTAAATTGTTCCTCGATCATAAACTGACGTTTGTGGACAGATAGACAGACGGATAAACTCAACCAACACGTGACTTTCAAAATGACGAAATTACACCCCAGGTTGTTCGGTGCGCATGCACAGAAGCTCTTAGTAGCTCTTAGTAGTGAAGTCCATCGGGGCAGCCGGATGCATACAACGTGTGGCAGATAAGGATTGTAGCATGGAACGACTCCCCAAGATTTAAAAGAAGCAGAACATACTTGGAAAAGCATCTCAGGGAAAGGGGTATTCTGCACAATGAAACATTTGTGGAACTTTCGGATCAACTTGCCCAAAAAATTTAAATCTTGCATCCGGTACTGCAAAAACTCCAGACAATGTGGGGAAAATCATTGTGCATTCACTTTGATAACGAATATTGTTGACTAAGCCCTGAGGGTAATGTCATATGGGTTAATTAATATGACAACTCGCCTCCTCTTCCCGAAGGACACAGGATCTTTAACATACACAAACTAATGCTGGCAGACGGGACGCCAAATTT
Source organism: Myxine glutinosa (assembly GCF_964187855.1). Classification (NCBI taxonomy): domain Eukaryota; kingdom Metazoa; phylum Chordata; class Myxini; order Myxiniformes; family Myxinidae; genus Myxine; species Myxine glutinosa. The sequence goes on from NC_136265.1 coordinate 176,891,546, forward strand.
CACGTCCACCTGAGGGATGGCACACACATTGATGAATCATCTGGCCTGTGATACACCAGTATGACAGTTTATAGCCACGTCGGAATTCAAACCCAGGCTAGACGGCTTCGAGGTGAGTGTGCGTAACTCTGCACCATCCTGTTGGACACACACCACGTACACAAAATCTGGATAACCTTGGCTTAAAGCAGAAACTTACTGCAAAAGGATCTTTTCCAGGAGTTTCACCAAAATGTTCTCCCAACACCATTTTTGCATTCAGAGCACCGCGCCATGGATGCACAGCATCGATTGTTATCTGCGATAACACATCACCACAATGTCTTGAGATTCACAGAGCCCAAATAAATCTGTCTGTATTCCCAAAGCACACATCAACCAGGTCAGAGGTTCATGTACAACCTTGCATATTATACACTACATGGCCAAACGTATGTGGACACCCGAACATCACACCCGTATGTGCTCATCGAACATCTCATTCCAAAATCATGGGCATTAATATGGAGTTGGTCCCCCCCTTTGCTGCTATAACAGCCTCAACTCTTCTGGGAAGGCTTTCCACTAGATGTTGGAACATTGCTACGGGGATTTGCTTCCATTCAGCTACAAGAGCATTAGTGAGGTCGGGGTCTGATTTTGGGCGATTAGGCCTGGCTCGCAGTCGGCGTTCCAATTCATCCCAAAGGTGTTCGATGGGGTTGAGGTCAGGGCTCTGTGCAGACCAGTCAAGTTCTTCCACACTGATATTGACAAACCATTTCTGTATGGACCTCGCTTTGTGCACGGGGACATTGTCATGCTGAAACAGGAAAGGACCTTCCCCAAACTGTTGCCACAAAGTTGGAAGCACACAATCGTCTAGAATGTCATTGTATGCTGTCGCATTAAGATTTCGCTTCACTGGAACTAAGGGGCCGAGCCCGAACCATGAAAAACAACCCCAGACCATTATTCCTCCTCCACCAAACTTTATAGTTGGCACTATGCATTCGGGCAGGTAGCGTTCTCCTGGCATCCGCCAAACCCAGATTCGTCCGTCGGACTGCCAGATGGTGAAGCGTGATTCATCACTCCAGAAAACGCGTTTCCAATGCTCCAGAGTCCAATGGCGGCGAGCTTTACACCACTCCAGCCGACGCTTGGCATTGCGCATGGTGATCTTAGGCTTGTGTGTGGCTGCTCGGCCATGGAAACCAATTTCCTGAAGTTCCCGACAAACAGTTGTTGTGCTGATGTTGCTTCCAGAGGCAGTTTGGAACTCGGTAGTGAGTGTTGCAACTGATGACAGACGATTTTTACGCGCTATGTGCTTCAGCACTCGGCGGTCCCGTTCTGCGAGCTTGTGTGGCCTACCACTTAGTGGCTGAGCTGTTGTTGCTCCTCGATGTTTCCACTTCATAATAACAGCACTTACAGTTGACTGGGCAGCTCTAGCAGGGCAGCAATTTGACAAACTGACTTGTTAGAAAGGTGACATCCTATGACGGTGCCATGTTGAAAGTCACTGAGCTCTTCAGTATGGCCCATTCCACTGCCAATGTTTGTCTATGGAGATTGCATGACTGTGCTTGATTATATACACCTGTCAGCAATGAGTGTGGCTGAAACAGCCAAATCCACTAATTAGAAGGGGTGTCTGCATACTTTTGGCCATGTAGTGTATGTACAGAAATGTTACCACCTGGGCTATGCACATTAATGCAGGAACCCACAACTTGGAGAAGTAGTGACAATGCCAAGTCATATATTATTCTTGTTGTTATCGAGCATATCCTGTCCAGAGCCTGACCTTTGCTTTTAACTGCAGTACGAGCTTCATGTAGTGTCGATAGCAGAGAAGGTAGGGGACTTGTTCATGGATGGCCACGAGGAGCTGCAAGGCCCTTATGTAAGCTTCTGGGCGACGAGCAAGGATAGCAGTGTGCACGGCCGCACCCACTCTCCGTAGCCAGGGCACCTGGTCTGAGGTCGCGTGGTCCGAATGGTTTTCGAGGTCTGCTCGGAAGGGACACAAAAGAGAGAGCCTCAACATCAGGTGCAGGTCACCACCCTCACCTCTCCGGCCGCTCACATTCACAAAGTCAAACTTCTCCCTCCCCGATGCATTTGCTGCTCTTTTGTTTACCCACAATTGCTTACCCACGATGACGGCTTCCATCCGATGTCTGTAAGCAAAGTCCAGTATCCACACCAGCAGAGAATATTCCTCGCTCATCTCTTACAACGGTGCAACTGTTGGCTGGAGCGATATATTTATTTTCTTGTTCAAATTTAAACAAAAACATCATATTCCAATTGTCATGTGAGAAGGTTCATGTTTTAGCTCCCAGTTTCTGTTGAACCCTTTTCATATACGAAACTCAAACTCACGAGAGGTCACACAAATCGACAGTGCGACGTCACCTGTACTGTGCAATGGTTATCGCGTTTTAATGAAACTTATGAAGATCAGGTCTGCCCCGTTTATTTCACAATTTTTTTTATGGTCAAAATAAGAAAATAGGACCGTCGGTCCTGAAGATCACCTGGATCAGGAACAACAGTACACTGTCAGCACACCTTTGTTAGGCATCAGATATGAAGCTTGTGGCCAATTTTCATCAAACTGTGTGTGTAGTTTCGGAGAAGAGAGCAAGCACCTATTTTGGGGATCAAACACCCCTCCATAGAACCCCCTTAAATGAGCGCAGATTTTGATGCGGTCAATACACCTTCGTTGCGCATCAGGTATGAAGCTTGTTGCCAAATTTCATCAAAATCGTGTGTTTGGCTCAAGCGATAATGACTGAAGTGTTTATGGACTCACTGACAGACTCACTGACTTACCTCTGGACACTGCTCGATTGCATAAGCTCACCGGACTAAAGTCCAGGTGATCTAAAAACATGAATTTACCTGTCGTTTTTAAAATTATTATGTACCAAAACGATGCAGACCAAAGTGATGAAATACAGTGTAGCCAACTTTATTATGTATGAGCAGAGAACCACCCCCTGGGTGGGTCGCGTTTGCGCATCACTTGCTGAAAAAAAATGTAGTCTGTTTTGCAAGAAGACAACAGATGTTTGTGTGGTGTGTTCGTAAAAGGTTCTAGGTCTAAAGAGTACGTTCCAATAGTAGTTCGTGTCTAAGGGGTCAAAAGGGTCTAATCTCTCAAGCACGGAAAAAGTGTCTAAAAAGGTCCAAGTGGTCTAAAGCTATAAATGGTCAAGGGTCCAAGCTGTCTAATTTGTCTGAAGGGTCCAAAGGGTCTAAATGTGATGTTAAGGGGTACGAAGGTCTCAAGATTCTTGGGGTCTAAAGGTGTCAAAAGGGTCTAAAAGGTCTTCGGTTTTGAAGGGCGTTAGGGGTCTAAACAGTCTTATGGGTCTTTGATGTCTTTAAGGGTTTTCAAAGGTCGAAGCAGTCTAAAGTGTCGAAAGGTTTGAAAGATACATTCCAATAGTACGTAAATTAATAGACATGTGAAGGCAGGGTGCTACTGATGTTCAAACAGTGAGTAATTCATAGACATATAGTCACATGGCTTCACGGACGGACAGACAGACAGATGGCTTCATGGAGGAACCGAGGGATGGACGGACGGCTTCACGGACAGATGGACATCTTCGCGGAAAGGTGGACTTCTTCAAAGATGGACGGACCGCTTCACGGACAGACTGTGTTTTTCGATTTTATATGCGTATATAGATTTTGTTTATTAGATCGATGCTCAAATCATTGGCAGAGTGAGCAGCCAAGCGAATGTGCATGTCTATTGCACGTGTGTACATGTAATTTCGCAGGCCTACAAGAGCTTCGCGTTGCTGCTGTTTTTGGTGTTGTGGTTCTTGTTGGGGTCAATTTTTGAAATGTGCACCCATTGGTAGGACAGCTGCCGGACCACACCCACATCTGTTGCTTGACTCCACCCGCCATAGTAGGAGACGAAATTATATGGCCGCCATCTTGTTTCTTTGTGAGCCTAACATAGGCCTGTTGGCATCTGCTGATTATACCCTACCTGGCTTTGTTTTAGTCGAGTGTTAAATTATTAGTATGGTATAATCAAGCCGTACGTACGTTCCTCCATAAACAAAGTGTTATGTAATTTTGAATGGCCAAAAATGCTCCTTGAATGTGTGTTTCCTAATCGGCCCGTACGGGATTTTTAAAGCCAATTCACTTGCACTAGCAAAGTCCTGTACCTCGAATGACCACATTCCAGTGTTTATGAACAAAAGGTTTATTACCACGAAGAGACTGTGTCGCTTCGAATATATATATTTATAAAGATAAAAAAATATATATTTAGATATTTTGTTTGTCTGGTTGATTTGTTTGTGAAGTAAATGTTAGCTCTTTCACGAGCCTCGATTCAGTATACAAAAAAAGAAAGAAAAAAAAAAGAAAGAAAAGGGAGCGGGAGGGCGGAAGAAAGAGAGAGAGAGAGAGAGACACGACAAAACTGAGGTAACATACAAAATAAATGCCCTGTTCGGAATCACAATGAATCTTATTTATCTAATCTTATTCATTCACATGGGAACACGGAACAGACACGGTTCTATCTAATCTTATTCATTCACATGGGAACACGGATCAGACATGGTTATATCTAATCTTATTCATTCACATGGGAACACGAAACAGACACGGTTCTATCTAACCTCATTCATTCACATGGGAACACGGAACAGACACGGTTCCATCTAATCTCATTCATTCACATGGGAACACGGATCAGACACGGTTCTATCTAATCTCATTCATTCACATGGGAACACGGATCAGACACGGTTCTATCTAATCTCATTCATTCACATGGGAACACGGATCAGACACGGTTCTATCTAATCTCATTCATTCACATGGGAACACGGATCAGACACGGTTCTATCTAATCTTATTCATTCACATGGGAACACGGAACAGACACGGTTCTATCTAATCTTATTCATTCACATGGGAACACGGAACAGACACGGTTCTATCTAATCTCATTCATTCACATGGTAACACAGAACAGACACGGTTCTATCTAATCTTATTCATTCACATGGGAACACGGAACAGACACGGCTCTATCTAATCTTATTCATTCACATGGGAACACGGAACAGACACGGCTCTATCTAATCTTATTCATTCACGTGGGAACACGGAACAGACACGGCTCAATATAACTTATTCATTCACATGGGAACACGGAACAGACACTGCTATATCTAATCTTATTCATTCATATGGGAACACGGAATAGACAGGGCTCTATCTAATCCTATTCATTCATATGGGAACACGGATCAGACACGGTTCTATCTAATCTTATTCATTCACATGGGAACACGGAACAGACACGGTTCTATCTAACCTCATTCATTCACATGGGAACACGGATCAGACACGGTTCTATCTAATCTTATTCATTCACATGGGAACACGGAAGACACGACTCCATCTAATCTTATTAATTCACATGGGAACATGGAACAGACATGGCTCTATACAACTTATTCATTCACATGGGAACACGGAACAGACACTGCTCTATCTAATCTTATTCATTCACATGGGAACACGGAACAGACACGGCTCTATCTAATCTTATTCATTCACATGGGAACACGGAACAGACACGACTCGATCTAATCTTATTCATTCACATGGGAACACTGAATAGACACGGTTCTAAATAACTTATTCATTCACATGGGAACATGGAACAGACATGGCTCAATACAACTTATTCATTCACATGGGAACACGGAACAGACACTGCTCTATCTAATCTTATTCATTCACATGGGAACACGGAACAGACACGACTCTATCTAATCTTATTCATTCACATGGGAACACGGAATAGACAGGGTTCTATATAACTTATTCATTCACATGGGAACATGGAACAGACATGGCTCGATACAACTTATTCATTCACATGGGAACACGGAACAGACACTGCTCTATCTAATCTTATTCATTCACATGACTCCTTTAGTGCTGATCAAGATGGCGACACGGAGGCTCCACTTTTCACGGGCTACGAGCATTCTACATACTGTAATGTGTTTAGTGTGTTAGTGTGTTTACAGTGCTATACACTGTACTGTATTTAGTGTGTTTACAGTGCTATATACTGTACTGTATTTAGTGTGTTTACAATGCTATATACTGCACTGCATTTAGTGTGTTTGCAATGCTATATACTGTACTGTATTTAGTGTTTACATTGCTATATAACCACCTTTAGAGGCCATTTACAATGCTAGATACACTGTATTGTATTTAGTGTATTTACAGTGCTACATACTGTACTGCATCTAGTGTGTTTACAGTGCTACATACTGTACTGCATTTAGTGTGTTTACAGTGCTATATACTGTACTGCATTTTGTGTGTTTACAGTGATATATACTGTACTGCATTTAGTGTGTTTACAGTGCTATATACTGCACTGCATTTAGTGTGTTTGCAGTGCTATCTACTGTACTGTATTTAGTGTGTTTACAGTGATATATACTGTACTGCATTTAGTGTGTTTACAGTGCTATATACTGTACTGCATTTAGTGTGTTTACAGTGCTATATACTGTACTGCATTTAGTGTGTTTGCAGTGCTATATACTGTACTGCATTTAGTGTGTTTACAGTGCTATATACTGTACTGTATTTAGTGTGTTTACAGTGCTATATACTGAACTGTATTTAGTGTGTTTACAGTGTTATATACTGTACTGCTTTAGTGTGTTTATAGTGCTATATTCTGTACTGTAGTGTGTTTACAATGCTATATGCTGCACTGCATTTAGTGTGTTTATAGTGCTATATGCTGTACTGTATTTAGTGTGTTTACAGTGATATATGCTGCACTGTATTTGGTGTGTTTACAGTGCTATATGCTGTACTGTATTTGGTGTGTTTACCGTGCTATATACTGTACTGCATTTAGTGTGTTTACAGTGCTATATGCTGTACTGTATTTAGTGTGTTTACAATGCTATATACTGCACTGCATTTAGTGTGTTCACAATGATATATACTGTACTTACTACTTAGTGTGTTTACAGTGCTATATACTGTACTGTATTTAGTGTTTACAATGCTATATACACTGTACTGTATTTAGTGTTTACAATGCTATATACACTGTACTGTATTTAGTGTGTTTACAGTGCTATATACTGTGCTGCATTTAGTGTGTTTACAGTACTGTATACTGTACTGTATTTAGTGTGTTTACAGTGCTAAATGCTGTACTGTAGTATGTTTACAGTGCTATTTACTGTACTGTATTTAGTGTGTTTACAGTGCTATATGCTGAACTGTATTTAGTGTGTTTAAAGTGCTATATACTGGACTGTATTTAGTGTGTTTCCAATGCTATATACTGCACTGCATTTAGTGTGTTTACAATGCTATATACTGCACTTAGTGTGTTTACAGTGCTATATACTGTACTGTATTTAGTGTTTACAATGCTATATACACTGTACTGTGTTTAGCGTGTTTACAGTGCTATATACTGTACTGCATTTCATGTGTTTAGTGCTATATGCTGTGCTGTATTTAGTACGTTTACAGTGCTATATACTGTACTGCATTTAGTGTGTTTACAGTGCTATATACTGTACTGCATTTAGTGTGTTTACAGTGCTATAGACTGTACTGCATTTAGTGTGTATACTGTACAGTGCTATATACTGTATTGCATTTAGTGTGTTTACAGTGCTATATACTGTACTGCATTTAGTGTGTTTACAATGCTATATACTGCACTTAGTGTGTTTACAGTGCTATATACTGTACTGCATTTAGTGTGTTTACAATGCTATATACTGCACTGCATTTAATGTGTTTACAATGCTATATACTGTACTGCATTTAGCGTGTTTACAGTGCTCTATACTGTACTGCATTTAGTGTGTTTACAATGCTATATACTGTACTGCATTTAGCGTGTTTACAGTGCTCTATACTGTACTGAATTTAGTGTGTTTACAATGCTATATACTGCACTGCATTTAGCGTGTTTACAGTGCTATATACTGTACTGCATTTAGCGTGTTTACAGTGCTATATTCTGTACTGTAGTGTGTTTACAGTGCTATATACTGTACTGTATTTAGTGTGTTTACAATGCTATATACTGTACTGCATTTAGTGTGTTTACAGTGCAATATACTGTACTGCATTTAGTGTGTTTACAGTGCTATATACTGTACTGCATTTAGCGTGTTTACAGTGCAATATACTGTACTGCATTTAGTGTGTCTACAGTGCTATATACTGTACTGCATTTAGTGTGTTTACAGTGCTATATACTGTACTGCATTTAGTGTGTTTACAGTGCTATATACTGTACTGCATTTAGCGTGTTTACAGTGCTATATACTGTACTGCATTTAGTGTGTTTACAGTGCTGTATACTGTACTGCATTTAGCGTGTTTACAGTGCTATATACTGTACTGCATTTAGCGTGTTTACAGTGCAATATACTGTACTGCATTTAGTGTGTTTACAGTGCTATATAGTGTACTGCATTTAGTGTGTTTACAGTGCTATATACTGTACTGCATTTAGTGTGTTTACAGTGCAATATACTGTGCTGCATTTAGTGTGTTTACAGTGATATATACTGTACTGCATTTAGTGTTTACAGTGCTATATACTGTACTGCATTTAGCGTGTTTACAGTGCAATATACTGTACTGCATTTAGTGTTTACAGTGCAATATACTGTACTGCATTTAGTGTGTTTACAGTGCTGTATACTGTACTGCATTTAGCGTGTTTACAGTGCAATATACTGTACTGCATTTAGTGTGTTTACAGTGCTATATACTGAACTGCATTTAGTGTGTTTACAGTGCTATATACTGTACTGCATTTAGTGTGTTTACAGTGCAATATACTGTACTGCATTTAGTGTGTTTACAGTGCTATATACTGTACCGCATTTAGTGTGTTTACAGTGCTATATACTGTACTGCATTTAGTGTGTTTACAGTGCTATATACTGTACTGCATTTAGCGTGTTTACAGTGCGATATACTGTACTGCATTTAGCGTGTTTACAGTGCAATATACTGTACTGCATTTAGTGTGTTTACAGTGCTATATACTGTACTGCATTTAGCGTGTTTACAGTGCTATATACTGTACTTCATTTAGTGTGTTTACAATGCTATATACTGCACTGCATTTAGCGTGTTTACAATGCTGTATACTGCACTGCATTTAGTGTGTTTACAGTGCTATATACTGTACTGCATTTAGCGTGTTTACAGTGCTATATACTGCACTGCATTTAGTGTGTTTACAATGCTATATACTGTACTGCATTTAGTGTGTTTACAGTGCTATATACTGTACTGCATTTAGTGTGTTTACAGTGCTATATACTGTACTGCATTTAGCGTGTTTACAGTGCTATATACTGTACTGCATTTAGCGTGTTTACAGTGCTATATACTGTACTGCATTTAGTGTGTTTACAATGCTATATACTGCACTTAGTGTGTTTCCAGTGCTATATACTGTACTGTATTTAGTGTGTTTACAGTGCTATCTACTGTACTGCATTTAGTGTGTTTACAGTGCTATATACTGTTCTGCATTTAGTGTGTTTACAGTGTTATATACTGTACTGCATTTAGTGTGTTTACAGTGCTATATACTGTACTGTATTTAGTGTGTTTACAGTGCTATATACTGTACTGTATTTACTATTTAGTGTGTTTACAGTGTATCACGCGATACACAGCCATTCGGTAAAGTTAAATACTGGACCGATTTAATATCCCGCCACAAATACACGCACTCAACAACGAGAAAACAAAAAGGTACGTATACCTTTATAACGCTGTGACTTAGCGAACAACACCAAATGTTACCCGTTATCCTGACCATGAACACGCCGTGCAAATTGAACTCAACCTCGAGCGGAAGTATGCCCGAACTGGACCTCCAGCGGAAGTATGGCCAAACTGGACCTCCAGCGGAAGTATGCCCGAACTGGACCTCCAGCGGAAGTATGCCCGAACTGGACCTCCAGCGGAAGAATGCCCGAACTGGACCTCGAGCGCAAGCATGCCACAGAACCTGCCCTTGTGTTGCGTTTGCTGCCGTCGTTGTCATTGTTGTTGTTGTTGTTTTTTCTGTGTGTGTGTTATGAAATTGAGTTTTTTAAAACTCTTAAATCAAAAGCCTGAAATATCATATATGGTTAAATAAGACAATATGACATAGTCAAAATAATATCTGTATATAACGATTGAAGAACCAAAAACTAAATGTGGGTCCTCTTCCTCTTCGTTCGATGTAGCGCATGGTGCTGTTAGTGTTAGTGTTCGTGTTTTCTGTGTATTGGAGCGGGTATTTGGAATCTGTTCAGAATGCCGGCGATAACTCGCTCACCCTACGAGTCTACGTGGACAGCATGGGTGTGTGTCCATTACCAATCAGCTTGTAGAGCGCTCGCCAAGTAGCTTAAGCACTCAAGCAAGCATGCCATACGGAACGACTGGCTTGGCAAGTGAGTGGTAAGCAGCTTGCTATCGCCTGCCAAGCCAGTCGTTCCGTATCAACTGCCTTGCAAGCCGCTCGGCCAGTCACTCGGCAAACGGAGCAAGCGATCAAGAGAGGTGCTTCGTTGTGTTAATAGTAAAAATGGTGCCGTAGACGGATTCAAAACGATATTACAACCAATGAAATGTTCAGAGATAATCCTGTTATGTTTACTCATAATATTATTGAAACGTGCATTTCATAGTTTTTTTAAGCCTCCACCGACAGTCGCCGAAGGCATTATGTTTTCGGGTTATCCGTCCGTCCGTCCGGGCTAAACCTCGTTTTTCTCAGCAAATGTATGTCCGATTGAGACTAAACTTTCAGAGTAGGACTGACACCCATGCAGAATGTTTTTATGATACCTGTGATGTCATAGGTCACGTAGTATGGCAGCCATCTTTGATTAAAAGCAAATAATAAAAAAATTATTTCTCGAAAACCGCTGAATGGAAAAATTTAAACTTGGGACTTGTTTTTTTGTTTGTATACAAGATCGAGGCTCGTGTAAGAGCTAACGTCAATCACAAAAAAATAAAACCGACAGACAAAACACAATAAAGGGAGCGGGAGACAAGATGGGGAGAGAGAGGGAAACACACAAGTACAACAGCAGATAACAGGGACAACGGAAGATCTATGGGAGGGGGAGGGCTTGGGGGAGGAGGAATGGGAAGGCGGGGGGGGGGGGGGAGTGGGAGAGGTATAAAATACACGGACACTGCTGGAACTTCCAGGAAAGAAAAAAGTCGGTATTTCAAAAAAACAAAAGTGGATCTGGGGTGAATTAGCGGGGGTGGAAAAGATCAAGGTTTTGGATGGGGGGAAGATAAGCGATGGTGGTGAACAGCTGTTTTAAAGACCTGGAGGGAGGAGTGGGATTGAAGAGAGTGAGGGAGTTTGTTCCAGACATTGTCAAGTACTCCCAATGGAGAACAAAAGCATGATAATGATGACATCATAGGTAAAGTGGTATACCAGCCAAATATGTTTATTTTTAAAAAATCTCTTCTCTGAAACTGCTTCACCGATCGATGTGAAACCTGTCATGGATTGTGAAAATGTAATACTTGAAAACAGCTTAAGGCATTTAAATCAAACTTGTTTATTTTTAGGACAGTGAACGAGGGCATCTACTCGTTGTGGGACGATGCGGAGGCATATTGGTGACAGTCGCATTGCCCTAGTTTATACTCTTCTTTTCATCCTAATTATTCAAGATCTACAAACACGCAGCATCCACCAACAGCTGATCAGGGCAAACAAAAGTTGAATCTCCATGAGGAGCGATGGGCACCTCTTTTTGAACTTTATGTGGGATGCCAGACACGTCATGGAAATTTAGATTATTACCTCCGGCAGGAAAATCAACCAAAGCTATATCTTGGCAGCAAAGGTGACATCTCGTTTTGCCTGGAGAAAAGTGCTAACGCAAATTCAGAAGCCACAATGGTGACTACAGTCGTACTAGATGGGGTTGTGATAGTCCAGTTACTTAAGCCAGTGCAGCCAAAGACTTTCAACGAGTATGCAGACAAGGACTTCATCCCTTACATCTTGTCACAGCTAAAACATGGCACAAGTCTGGATTTGTAGTTTGGGGACAGGAACAGTGCCTTCGGAAAGTATTCACACCCCTTAACCTTTTTCACATTTTGTGTTACAGCCTGAATTTAAAATGGATTAAATTAAGATTTTATTGTCACTGATTTACACATAATACCACATTCATGTCAAAGTGGAATTATTTTATACAACAACAACAACATGCATTTTAGGGGCATTTTCCCTGCTAGAGTGGGGGCTATCCTTGCGGGCCCCATGACAATCTTCTCCATTTTGCCCTATTTTTTTTTTTTTTTTTTTTTTTTTTTTTGTTTTGTATACAATATCGAGGCTCGTGAAAGAGCGAACATTAATCACATGAACACACAGAAAGACAAACCGACACATAAAACATAACATAGGGAGCGGTAGACAAGATGGGGAGAGAGGGGGAAGGACACAAACACAACATTTGAGAGCAGGGACCGAGAGACATGGAGACATAGAGAGATCTGAGAGAGGGCGAGGGCTTTGGGGGGGGGGGGGCGTGGGAAGGGGGCAGTGGGAGAGGTATAAAACATATGGACACTGCCAGGACTTCCAGGAAAACATCGAGAGATCTGAGAGAGGGCGAGGGCTTTGGGGGGGGGGGGGGCGTGGGAAGGGGGCAGTGGGAGAGGTATAAAACATATGGACACTGCCAGGACTTCCAGGAAAGAAGTTGGAATTTCAAACAAGGTGGATCTGGGGTGAATTAGCGGGGGTAGAAAAGATCAAGGTTTTGGATGGGGGAAGATAAGAGATGGTGGTGAACAGCTGTTTTAAAGACCTGGAGGGAGGAGTGGGATTGAAGGGAGTGAGGGAGTTTGTTCCAGAGGCGGGAGAAAAGAGGAATGAAAGAGTGAAGGTGAGCGGAGAGCCGAGATTTCGGCAGTTTAACCATCAGAGGGTTGCTGGCAGATCTTGTCTGACCTGTAGGAATATTTGGGGGACAGAGCACAGAGAGAGCTGGGGGTGCAAGGCCGGAGAGGAGTCGGTAGAAGACAGAAAGACCACCTACCTGACTTGGATATTTTCTGCATTTCCGCTTGTTGACCCCCTTGCCCGCATTTCTTCTTCCACCACCTTTAGCCAAGTCTTTCTCGGTCCTCTCTGTCCTCTCTGTCCTCTACTTCCTTCTACATTCATTTCCATCACTATTCTCAACCAGTCATTTTCATCCTTCCTCAACACATGACCAAACCATGTCAACCTGTTTCTCTTCACAGCATCCATAATTATTTTATGCAAATATTTACAAAATAATAAAAAACTAGAACTGCCACTTTATAACTGCTGGCAGTGATGAACGGTTTCCTCCACCTTCCCGCTTTGATACAACCCCGCTTTGATGCAACCCCGCTTTGATGCAACCCCGCTTTGATACAACCCCGCTTGGATACAACCCCACTTTGATGCAACCCCGTTTTGATACAACTCCGCTTGGATACAACTCCACTTGGATACAACCCCGCTTGAATAAAACCCCACTTGGATACAACCCCGCTTTGCTACAACCCCGCTTGGATACAACCCTGTTTTGATACAACCCCGTTTTGATACAACCCCGCTTTGATGCAACCCCACTTGGATACAACCCCGCTAGGATACAACCCCGCTTGGATACAACCCTGTTTTGATACAACCCCGTTTTGATACAACACCGCGTTGATGCAACCCCGTTTTGATACAACCCCGCTTGGATACAACCCCACTTGGATACAACCCCGCTTGGATACAACCCCGCTTTGCTTCAACCCTGCTTGGATTCAAGATCGCTTGGATACAACCCTGCTTTGATACAACCCCGCTTTGACACAACCCCGCTTGGATACAACCCCGCTTGGATTCAAGATCGCTTGAATACAACCCCGCTTTGATACAACCCTGTTTTGATGCAACCCCGCTTTGATACAACCCCGCTTTGATACAACCCTGCTTCGATTCAAGATCGCTTGGATACAACCACGCTTTGATACAACCCCGTTTTGATGCAACCCCACTTTGATACAACCCCGCTTTGATACAACCCCGCTTTGATACAACCCCGTTTTGATGCAACCCTGCTTTGATACAACCACACTTTGATACAACCCTGTTTTGATGCAACCCCGCTTTGATACAACTCCGTTTTGATGCAACCCCACTTTGATACAACCCCGCTTTGATACAACCCCGTTTTGATGCAACCCTGCTTTGATACAACCACACTTTGATACAACCCTGTTTTGATGCAACCCCACTTTGATACAACCCCGCTTTGATACAACCCCGTTTTGATGCAACCCCGCTTTGATACAACCCCGCTTTGATACAACCCTGTTTTGATGCAACCCCGCTTTGATACAACCCTGCTTTGATACAACCCCGTTTTGATACAACCCCGTTTTGATGCAACCCCACTTTGATACAACCCTGCTTTGATACAACCCCGTTTTGATGCAACCCCGCTTTGATACAACCCTGCTTTGATACAACCCCGTTTTGATGCAACCCTGCTTTGATACAACCCTGCTTAGATACAACCCCGCTTGGATACAATCCCGCTTGGATACAACCCCGCTTGGATACAAGACCGCTTGGATACAACCCTGCTTTGATAGAACCCCACTTTCAACGGACACATTTTGATGCAACCCCGCTTTCATACAACCCCACTTTCATACAACCCCGCTTTCACCCTATGCCACAGGTGCTATCCTACCCCACAAACGCAAAACCAGGCGATTTTAATAAAAGTTAACGGATTTTGCTGGATTTTGTCACCTTGGAGTCTAAAGCTATAGAAGCAACTACACAAAATACCCATGGATATGAGATTGGAGCTGAGATTAGGGTGTGGGGACATTTGGTACACAGCTTACCTAAGCCTACCTGTTGTAGTAATCAGCACACTCACATCAGCAGGCCTGACACAACCTCATTATACATTCCAACAACCAACAATAGCATGCAGCGATATATATAGCATTGGTGGATATTTCCTACACACATCTTTATTCACAGCACAAAGTATGCATGGTTCGAGTACCATCGGGGTATTTCAGTGGCTGTTAGACCGATTTTGACCAATTAAAAGTTATCAGTGGCTGCACAATCCCCAACATTCCATGAAAAGTGAAAATAGAATTCAAATCCGAGCTGAAACAAGCCCGCATGGCTAGCCTGCACGAATCACGCCAAGTGAAAATTAAGGCATGGCCCTCGGCAAAGGCACGATTTCTTTATTCGACGATAACTTTAAAACTACAAATCCCACAAACTTCCAACTTACCTCATTCTTCTCCTCGTGTTGTTATCTCTCAAAATCACCAAGGGAATGCGAAACTACAACGCAAGAAACCAATCAGTTCCATGGCCTGAGAAAAAATAAATGTGTTTCTTCTTCTTTCAACAATAATGACTTCTAGCTTCCAGACCATAAAACCAATCATGTTGAAATTTCAAAGACTTATTCCCCTTGATGAGAGCTACATTACTTTAAAGTTTCAAGTCAATCAATGCAGCAGTTCATGAGATAGAGGCTTTTAAAGATTTTTGTTCAATTAATCTACTGCAGCCAAACCATGTAACTTATCGAAACTTCCCAAGTAACGTTTTAACTTTCCCACATGGGGAACGTTTCTGTAAAGTTTACACTCAATATCTTCAAAAATTAGGGAGGAGATAGGATTTAAAGTTTATGCTTAAAAATATCATAACTCCTAAACGATGCGATGTATGAGGTCATCATGTGGGAATGTTTTGTTCGTCATTGGCATGTGATTATGCCTACAAAGTTTGGGCTCGTTCTGTTCAGCTGTTGTGGAGAAAAAGGGTTTTTAGTGTTTTTCATGAAAAACAATATGACAGCCAAACCCTGTCGCGTATGACGTCGAAATTTTTTGCATTCTGATTTTTTATTTTTTTACTTAGGTCATATAAAAAATATATTCGTGGCATCATGGGGTCTATTTGTCGAATTCTAACTTCGTAACATTAGCACTTTTAATATCCTAAATAAACATGTTTTTTTTGGTCCCATTGCAGAGTTCTTTACAATGACCCATTACTCAATTTTTTCCATTGAACCATTTCAGAGATATAGAGGGGCAAAGTTGAAGGTGTTTTTCAAGATCGCTGGATGGGGAGCGGATGGGGAGCATCAGTGAACAGCAATCTTCAAGTCTTTCCACAGATTCTCAATGGGATTCAAGCCTGGGCTTTGGCTGGGCCACTCAAGGACTTTCACATTCTTATTCTGAAGCCATTCCATTGTTGCTTTGGCTGTATGTTTGGCATTATTGTTCTGTTGGAATGTAAATCTTCTCTGCATTCTGAGGTCTTTTGCACTCTGAAGCAGGTTCTCCTCAATGATTTGCCTGTATTTGGCTCCATTCATTGTTCCCTCTATCCTCACAAGTCTCCCAGTCCTTGCCACTGAAAAGCAACCCCATAGCATGATGCTGCCACCACCATGCTTCACCATAGCAATGGTTTTAGATGGGTGATGAGCTGTGCTTGGTTTCTGCCAGATGTAACACTTTGAATTCAGGCTAAAGGGTTCAACTTTCGTCTTGTCAAAACACAGAATAGTTTGCCTCATGCTTTGAGTCTTTCACATGCCTTTTTGCAAACTCCACGTGTGCTGTCATGTGTCATTTTCTCAGGAGTGGCTTTTGTCTGTCTACTCTCCCATAAAGCCTAGATTTGTGTAGCGCTGCATAGACTGTTGTCCCCCCGGCAGGTTCTCCCATCTCAGCCAATTAACTCTGTATTTCTGTCAGAGTAGTAATTGGGTTCTTGGTCACCTACCTGACCAAGGTCCTTCTTGTCCGCTTGCTCAGTTTGGTTGGACGGCCAGCTCAAGGAAGAGTCTGGGTAGTTCCACATTCTTTCCAATTCCTAATGATGGAGCTCGCTGTGCTCTTGAGAACTTTCAACACTATAGAAATTGTTTTATACCCTTCCCTAGATTTATGCCTCCTCACAATTGTATCTCGGAGTTCTACGGACAGTTCCTCGTACTTCATGGTAGAGTTTCTGTTCTGACATGCACTGTCAAATGTGGAATCTTGCATAGAAAGGTGTGTTTCTTTATAAATCATGTCCAATCAATTTAATTGGCCACAGATGAACTACAATCAAGTTGTAGAGATATCTCCAGGATGATCAAAGGAAATTGGATGCACCTGAGCTCAATTTGGAGTGTCATAGCAAAGGGGTTATTATTGACTGAAGGCATTTCAAGTATTTTGGAAATATTTCTCTAAAAAAATTCCACTTTGACATTATGGGGTATTATATGTACATCAGTGAGCCTGGTGTTGGCTTAGCGGTTAGGGTGCCGGCTTAGGATCCTCGGATCGTTGAATTAACACCAGGGGGTTGACTCAGCCCCTCATCCTTCCGAGGTCGGCAATTTGAGTACCAGCTCACTGGTAATTCCCTGTGTCGCAAAAGGCGACTAAAAGGGATGGCGGCAGGAAGGGCATCCGGCCATAAAACATTGCTTCAAAAAAGGGGACCACGGTGCCCAAAAAAGGCCAACCCCTGCTCTGCGGGGAAAAATGGCCTCGATAGGTGGTTCTATATGTACATCAGTGATAAAAACAAATTCTCAATTTAATCCATACCTGTCGACGTTTGTCCAAGGAGGAAAAATTCCTTAGGGCGAGGGTGGATATTATTAGTACAGTATTAATATTGTTTTGTAATAACATTAATAGTATGCCATTACCCATTATCATTAGTGTTGTTAATTTTGTTATTAGAAGCGGTCTTGGAAAAACGCCACAATTAGCTATCTTAGCACAGTTATACACCTCAACATGGAGTTCGCCCATGGTGGGAAAATCCCTGAGGGAGGGAGGGGGGCGGGAATTAATTCGCCACAACTTCCATCATTCGACTTTTAGTCCTCCTGTCAAGTTTGGTTAAGATTTGATAAGTAACGACTGATTGTATCGCGGTCAGACAGACAGACACCAAATTACATATTTTAGTATGATGATGATGGACGGAGCAGCGGCAAAGAGCCCTAGGTTGGCAGCCATTGCACGGGATTGTGGGGCCGAAAGGTCTCATCCTATGTTGGAAGTTCCTTGTTAGGGCAAACATATTATTATTATTATTATTATTATTATTATTATTATTATTGTTATTATTATTATTATTTAAAAGCATGTGACAATACTATTAAACAGATATATTTTGTATAGCTTCAATGAAAAGACGAGAAACAACAATTGAGGAGTATAATGTTGTTTGATTGTGATTTGTGGTAAACAATGCAAAACTTTTAACCATTTGAGGAAATATTTTCTCGCGCTTCTCGTTGAATAACATTTGTATTTTGATTTGGAAACGTTGGTGTGATTAGTAACTTAGTTGGGATCGTTAAACAGATGCAACGTGCTTCGACGTCCCTATTGGACAGTTCGAGCATAAATTATTGTAATATATTCATGACGTCACCCGCCGTAATTGGATGACGTTGCGAGCCCCGCCTAGTCACGCCCCCTCTGATCAGCTGTGCAGATATAAACGGTTTGCAGAGGGCGAGGTTTACATCATTCGGTGCGCTTTGCTTTTAGGTGTTTGGGAGTTTGTGTTAATTTCCTTTTACAAACTATTAATCTTCGCCGTTCACGATGGAATACGTCAATTCGTTATCTCCGAAGGCGCTTGTGAGGTGAGGTTTTCCCATTTTGTAGTTCGTAGGACTTGTTGAATGGTTGATGAGGGAATAGGGATTGTTGTGGTTCTCGGGTCGTTGGAGCGAGTTGTGTAACATGTCGCTCCAGATTCCCTGCAGGCCCCACAATTGACCCTCTGTTGTGCATCACTTGTGCTCGTCTCGCTCCATGTGAACCCCCGTGGTAATTGGGTATCGTGTTTATCAGTGTCTCCTCCAAGCTCCCAATGGCTCCAGTGTATTCGAACTCGCTGGCGCATCACTTGCTCTTTGGTCCAGTCCTGGTGTTTCGAGTGTAACCAAAGTCGTGTTTTTGTTTTCTCACCATTGGCATTGTGATCTCTAAATGTGATCTGGATTAGCTTCAGATCTCCAAGGACTAGACCTGGGATACTTTTGAAACTCTGAATCTCGTGCTTCAGTAGCTTACATAATTTCCCCTCCCCCCCCCCCCCCCCCCAAGTATCCAAGTTTCATTTTTTTAAAATTTGGGGTTTCAATTTTTTTTTTTTTGCTGATTATGGAGATGTTATAAATTGGTATTTGAAGAGCAATCTGATTTTATTTATTTTCTGTCATTGGACCTTCCACTGGGGTGAAGACCTTTTGTGTGAAAGCTTCATTTGCAGTACTATGGGGGAGGGCATTTATGAAAACGTGTAAATTAATTTATTAAATGCAGTTGAAACATGTCATCTTTATCGCAATTTGGTACTTTCAATCCCTTTATTTGGTGCTCAGGTGGTTAATTTATTTCTGTGCACGTTCGATTTGTCATTTGAACCAACAAGATGTTTGATAATGTTGGTAAGATGGTGGAGACTGATCTGTTTTAACAATCAGGCAATATGTGTTGGTAATCCAATCCCACCAATGATTTGCCAGAAATGCATCGTCACTATTTAAACCCCCTTTTGTTGCGGTAACCAGGTACGTGTTATCCAAGTTATTGAACAAGAATAGTTTTGATAGTGTTGTAGTTTTGTCTTGTTTGCTCAACTTTGTTCTAAATGCCTCCCTGTTGTCCCACAGATCTGTAACGTCAGCTGGTGCGGAATTGGCCAGGTGTGTTTGACTTTGCTGGTGTTTTGGCAATACATTGATAACTGGATCCGCTCAAACAAAATTAAACCCAAATGTCTCTTTTGTCCAGGTCTGTATCTGCAGCAGGTACGGAGGTATCGCGCAGAGTGTGGGATCCACCACCTCCACTTCGACCTTTCCGCGTGGTGTCTCGTGACCGGCATGTTCGTAAAGGCGTCATGGCCAGTACCTTGAAGGAACTCGTGTCAAAGGTGTGCTTCCCTTCTCTCCAGTGTTGGGGCATGATCACATGATGGCCTTTGTCTGTGATAGCCATGAAGTTATCTTTGTGACTTTATTGCATGCATTGGAAGGTAACCTTTGGGTTTTATTACCTTGCTGTAGTCCCCAAGTTGGTATTTAACCATTCAGGTTTGTACTAGTAAACATGTTGTACAAACACGTTGAAAATTAAACTTTTGTCTGCAATTTGATCGTTGAGGCATGTTCGTTCTCTTGTAGACTTTACTCGAGGCCTTCAAGGTTTATATACTTGCCAGGTTAACGGTTTCGCTGCAGAGCAAATGTGTTGTACATGTTTTATGGATCTGGTTCAAAGTTTAGTTTTGTCACTGGGACAAAGGTTGACATGTTTTGTTATTTTGCTTACTACACTGACTTGGGCTTTGGCATGAGGTCAGACTAGTCTGACTTGTCCACGTGTGGTTAATTGAAGCATGTTACCATGTTTAACATTGACTCATTACCTTTGATGTCTAACGTAAGCTATATATCATTTGCTCGGTTTGAGTATAATGAAGGCATTTTGGCTATGGGATATTTGTAATTGTCAATGTGAACTATGCAATCCTACCCATAAATCGGGAATGTTGATTGCCACAATTATTGCTGCATTCTTGTGGGGTTAGCTGGGGGATGTTTGGCCCAAGTCTTCCACGAGCCGGCTTCCAGGTCTGTCGTTCGCCTATGATTATGGTGGGATTTGGAATTTGTTCAGGATGCTGGTGATAGCTTGCCACCTCTTCACGAAGGGTACTGTGGTATATTGACCAAGTGTCAGTAGAACACGATGCGTTTAACGTCCATCTGAGCACATGTTGATGAAACACCAGGTGACTGTTTATAGTAGTGAAAATTCAAACGCAGGTGAGACAGCTTGAAGCTGTCTACCCCTAGTCAAGGCCATTCTTGCATCCCTTGTCCATAAATTTGTTTTCTAATTTTTAATTGTTTAAATGCAACAAAAGCTAGACACCTGACTATCTTCAAACGTCGAAGTAAAGATGATCGTGGTCTTTGTACTTGTACAGCAACTTTTGCATCATGGTTCCCAAATTTAGTCTGCAGGACATCCTTACATTTCCCTTTTCTCCATTTTAAATATTTGCTCCCCCCCCCCCCCTGCCCATTTTAAATCTTTGCTCCGCCCTTCCCCCCCCCCCCCCCCTGCCTGCTTGTTTGACTCGCCCACCTTTTTCCATAAGCCTTGACCTGTGTATTCAAGGCTTGTTTGCCGTAGGTGTTTGAGGTGTTCATGATGGTGCCCTGTACGATGCGATTGGTCTTGGATGAAGATGGAACGTCGGTTGATTCGGAAGACTTCTTTTCCGCTCTGGAGGATAATACGATTTTCATGGTTCTGCAGGATAAGGATGTCTGGACACCCCACAAGGTTTTTACAGTTTATTTTATTTTTGATACTTGATGTGCTTCGAGTTTAGTTTTTATTGACAAATTGAGGTTTTTGCTTCATGCAGGATGGGAGGCGTATGATGAAAATGGGACAGGAAAGGCCGAGACAAAGCAAAGACATCGCCACAGTGACCTTTGACATCTACAAGCTCTCTCCGCGTGATTTGATTGGCTGTCTAAACATCAAGGCGACCATATATGGCATGTACTCGATGTCTCTTGACTTGCGCTGCCTTGGAGCCAAGAAGGTTCTCAAGTAAGTTGAGCTGATACATTTCGATTATGTGGATCCTTGGGGTTGATAAAATGTTTAATAGTGTCGTGTTCAGGGCTGTTTAACGTCGGCCACTGAATGGATGGACCGAACTGGCTGTTGCTCCCTCAGACTGTTAAATAATGGCGGATTCACACGCGTGGTGTTCGGTTGAAGCACACGAGAACCGTAGCTCCTTTAAATGGTTATTCCCAAACAAGGGAAGATTGACCTGACAGGTATGAAGGAAAGGGGGGAAAAAAAAAACCCACCGTTTAGAGGCCATTTTTCCCCGCAAAGCGGGGGTTGGCCTTTTCGGGGACCGTGGTAGTTGTTTTTTGGTCCCCTTTTTGAAGCAATGTTTTACGGCCGGATGCCCTTCCTGACGCCAACCCTTTTTGCCGCCTTCAACGACAACCAGGGAATTACCAGTGAACTGGTACTCAATTAGCCGACCTCGGAAGGATGACAGGCTGAGTCAACCCCCCTGGCATTAATTCGGCGATCGACCGAGATTCGAACCCAGGATCCTAGGATCCTAAGCCGGCACCCTAGCCGCTAGCCCAACACCAGGGATTGAAGGAAAGGGAGAAGAAAACTGGTAATTGATAAATGAGCAAGTGGATAAAATGAATCTAAGGTGCTTCACACTGGATTCAATCAGATCAGGTGAGACCTTGTCTTTTGTGTTTGGAGTGGGGACAGTGAAGGCAGGCACACAGGCGGAACGAACAGGATGCCAATCCGTAACGAGGAGAACACCGATCGTCTTTCTCCGAGCCAGATCCAAAACCATGATTTTCACAACACACCCCACCCCCCTTTGAGAGGCGATCCAAGCTCCTCCCCTGCGTGGCCAACGAAACTCCGATCGCCGGGAGACAATCAGATGCTCTATCCTGGAATTGCCAAGGCCTCACTTTGGCACCTCACCCAGGGATTACAAGAGGCTACACGTATGATTCCTTAACTTTAAACCGAGTTTACCGCTATTTATTACTAATGTACCACCCTCGAGTACCAGTTCACTGGTAATTCCCTGTCGCAAGAGGTGACGAGCAGGGTTGGTGGCAGGAAGGGCATCCGGCCATAACATTGCTTCAAAAAGGGGACCGTGGTGCCTGCCAAAGGCCAACCCCTGCTCCGCGGGGAAAAATTGCCTCTAGGTGGTGTATGCGCCCCCCTCGATGGTGCAAATGCAAACGAGACAATTCCTAAGCTACATTTCCCTGCTCATTACATAGATTGGCTAATTACATGGACCATACTACTCGATACGTATCTGTTCTAAGGTAATATCTACCCCCATTCTCCCCCTACAAATGTAACGATGTAGCACTTGCTACTTCTGCCACCAAAGGTCGATGGAGGCTGTTTTTACCCCTGTCTGGTTGTTTGTCTGTGAACAAGATATCGACGTTGTGGACGGATTCGGACGAAATGTTGCAAGGACAAAATTATTAGATTTTGGTGAAGATGCGGATCTGGCTAGTATATATTATTTTTATTTTATTTTATTTTTTAAATTAAATTAAAGTGATTCTTCATTACTGGGAGATGGGGCCAAAAACTATACATGGCAGGATATATCAAAGTTGTAGATGGATTTGGACGAAACTTGGTGGAGAGGTTGTGTGTGTGACCAGGAAGAATCTATTCAATTTTGGTGAAGATATGGATTTGGACACAAATTATTTAATTTTAAATTGATTCTTCACCATTGAGGGATTGAGCAAAAAGCGATTATACAACATGACGTTAAAAAAAAAAAAAAAAATTATGGACTAGTGAATAAACTTGGTGGACTAGTTGGTGAAATGTCGTTGGTAATTGTCATTAGATGACAATGTCGATTAGCTTTTGGTTCAGGTCTGAATTCTGATCCGGCCTAACATTTGGATACAATAGAAATTGTTCAGCCTCGTGGAGGTATGCGCTCTACCGAGTGCCGTTCTAATTCCCATTGAACGTGCAGAATAAGCCTAGTCGAATGTTATAAATGTGTCGCTAATACATATAGCAAACGAAACGCACCCAGGGTCTAAAATAACATTTCAGTGTTTGATCTCTTTCATGTTACCTTTGGTTTCACTCAAATGTGCTTGAGGTGTTTGCTCGGCCCTCAGACCATCATTTATGTAGGAAAGCAAGGCCCAGCCTAGTCAGGCCGCTGATGTGGGCTTTGCTCTGGCTGCTCAGTCAGCTAATTGTGAGAAGGGGGCAAAGTGCATCATGGCTGGGGGGGGGGGCCAGAGGTTATATGAGCAGATAACGGATCAGCATAGAGTGCTGAACTAATAGTTGGCAGGCGATGCCCCAGATCGGCCACTCCTTTTTCCAGCGCCACTCCTGCCCCAGAAGGGTTGTCTCCTTGCTCTCGCATCCACGTAGCTACATTGCTGCCATCACACAACACAATGGGTTTGGGCCTTGTGAACCCAGCTGTCTTGGTGCCTCCTCCCTCAGTCTTTTGCCGTGTTTCTCTTGTCTTGAGCTTTCATTTAAGGATTTCCTCATGTGGGCGTATCAATTGGGGGCTAGTTATGGTGTTGATTGATCGTGATCACTGTTCTGTGCATGTTTACATTACACCACACCAATACTTTTGTTGAATTGATTTGGTCTCTAGCTCAGATGGTAGAGCAAAGGTATGGTTCACCACAGGACCTGGGTTCGATTTCTGGTCTGGGAATGTAATTTTCCCACGTCAATTACTTATGTTCATTTATTTAATTGTTTTGTTGCTTCCATGATTACCAAATGGTAAGGTGTTCAGCACAGCCTTTGTTTAAGTTACGCAGCCAAGCTTCCACTACATTACCAAGTTCTCTGATGCGGCCATTGACTTTTCTTCAGTGGCCTACATTGGAAGACCTTTCCCATCCTCTGACTAAAATAGAGACCACAAGCTGATAACAGGAAAGGTCCCTGGTGAGGATGGTATCCCCTGAGGTTTTCAAGTTTGGTGGGGCCAACCTCCACCCAACTACCCAATGCTATAATACCATCTGGAGTGAAGTCATTACTCCAGGTCTTCAAAGATGCCACGATTGTTCCTCTGTACAAAAGCAAAGGTGATAGATTGTGTTGACGACTACTGTGGTGTGGCCCTACTATCTATTGCTGGGAAAATCCTTGCCTGCATCATTTTGAATCGTGTCAACCATCACTAGGAAGCCAATGTAGCTTGTGCTGGATGTGGCACGACCGATATGATGATCTCTGCTCGTCAACTTCAGGAAAAGGGCAGAAACCAACATCTATATATATATATATATATGGTCTTTGTCGACCGTACGAAAGCATTGATCTGGTCAGTAGAGAAGGCCTGTTGAAGCTACTGTATGAAGTCTGCTGTCCCTCCAAGTTGATCAACATCAGATCCTTCCACGATTGCATAGATGCACGTCGGTCATTTCCTGTTACCAACGGCACAAAGCAAGGCTGTGGCCTAGCTCCTCTATTTAGCATTGTAATTTTATGCCTCTGCCGATGAAGTCGCCAGAGGCATTGTTTTTCCTCTATGCTTGATACCTTTGAAGGTTGCTCCCGGTAGTGAGCCAGTTTTGCACCGACGATAGTCTTTAATTTGCAGCGTCTGAAGGCCAAGTCCAAAATCCTGGAAATGTTCCGTGATCTCCTTTTCACCAATGACTGTTCACTCTTCAGGTCATAATCGAAGATGTGCAATTTATTGTGAACTCCTTTTGGTCGTCGCTGTGGCCTTGTGATTATCCTCAAGAAGACCGAGTCTGTGCTTCAGCCGAGACCACGAGCGTATACCATCCCGTCCATTACCATCTGACGTGCCACTCGATATTATAGATGAGTTCTCCTACCTTGGAGGTGTTGTCTCAAAATGCAATGATTGACTATGAAGTAACGTCAAGACTCGGTAAAGTATTTGTCCTTTGGAAGATTAACAAATCACCTTTGTCATGAACCTGGTGTTCACGACAAATCACCTTTGTCATGAACCTGGTGTTCACCTGTACAGATCGGTGGTGAGTGTGCCGTTGTCTTATCTACACACTTGTACGGATGTGAATCTTGGACACCCTTTCCTCTCCATATGAAACTACTTGATCAATTCCATATAGGATGCTTGCGTAAGATTCTTGGCATCACCTGGCAAAACAATTTTAGTATTTCCAAGGAATTTAGTATTTCCTGATGCAAGCCGAGCTACGCTGGTCAGGGCACTTCGCACGCATGAAGACGATATAATCCCAAGAGCGCTTTTCTCTGGACAACTTTAATTTGGTAAACGGGTGCATGGTGGCCAAAAAGTGCTACAAGGACCAGTAACAAATCTCATGCTGGATTGGTTTGTCCGCTGCATATTGTAATAAGCTTTTTGTCTCTGAACACAGCATTCACATTGATTAACTTGAATGAGTTTATTTTAACATCCAATTTGACAAATTAAACTTTATTTTCAGGGAAGCGATGAAAGCTGCTGCTCATATTATGCAAGGCCTTGGGCGCATCCTCCTTGGAGTTTCATCATACATGCGCTTTGCTCTAGAGGCTGACAGCCAATCGGAGCCTGTGGTCTATTCCTTGCGTCAATGATTTGAAGATTGAACCATAACCCCCCCCCCCCCCCCCCCAAAAAAAAACAATTATCTGTGCACCTGAAAGGTCTTCATACCTCGCTGCATGTAAATGCTTCGACATATTAGCAGAAGCTTGTAGAGGATGCAGTTTTGGCCTGGCATGCAAGCATCGCTTTGATTTTACGAAAAGAAAATGGCGACATGTCTATTTGTAATTTGTTCCCCCCACCGCCATCCTTTACATATAATGTGCTATGAAATTGTGGCCTGGGTAGCACTAGTGCAGTGACGTCACGATGAGCAGTTTTGTATATGGACCGAATATTACGATCAAGATTTCCCTTTTCCCAATGTGAATCCTGATGCACTTTGTCGTGGTTTTAATGTAACAATGCAAGTGAGCTGCGTTTGTCGATGTGCAATGGAAATGTTTTCAATCTGGTAAAATTCAGATGAGCTACATGTTTGGGATTGTGATCCGTTTTCTTTGTAAATGAAAATTGTGCATTTCACTGGTTGTGGTCGGCCTTTAGTTTTGCAATATAATAAACTTGTTGGGGAAACTTTTTTGGTGCAATAATATTCCTTAAACTTACTGCATGGATTTTATCGAAGCACATGGGAACCATGTGATCGAGGATTGATCTGGAATGTACCTCCCCAATCTCGGATGTGTAGGTTTCGTGGTGCAGACACTACAAAGTAAGTGGATGGTTAAAAAAATGGTAACATTGTCTGTTTCTTCACTGCAGTTGAGACAAATCGATGTTCCATATTGAAAATGATAAAGTAGGACTTGGAGCTGATGCTGCTTCTCCACACAAGGTACCCAGAAATTCAAGTGAGGAACCGACATGATTTGCTGATGGGCATTCTATACTCGGAGGGTCCAAGGCAGTGTTGGGTCCGTCTGGGTGGTGTGCTGACTGGGCATTGTCGTGCAAAGTCCTTGGCATACCTGAGCTCGTACACTTTAAGGCCTTAATCCACATCTAGATGGAGGAATGCTTTCCTTTCTGTGCACATGCATCATCTTACTTGGCTTGATGCTGTAGAAACGATGCCTTTAGGTTCATTGAAGTAGCCCATGACAACTGTCTGGGCATATATATATATTGTTACGGACACGACTTATTAAGATGTTATGCTGGGCCGAGCGGAATGGCCGCCGTGTTCGCACAAGTTACCCGATTACACTCGAACGTTGGCCGAATCGCGCTATGCTAAATCGATGAAGGAAAGGACACAACGGCTGGGTTAAATGACACGACACCAGGGGTACAGTTCTCAAGACCTCCAGAGGAGGATATAATATTTGTTATGCAGAACGTTTAGATTACACGGCACGAGGTACAGCACAAAGGTGGGCACTTAAACACGGTCTTATCTTAGCCCTGACAGACCACAGACAAACGGGACAAGACTGACTCACCCAGGGATTGATGGCAAGGAAGGGCAGAATCGATGGCTCAAGGTGCACCTTGGCTCAGGGGCAGAATCGGTCCGGTCCAAAGATGCGGGTAGGTATCGTCGCGCTGGAGGTGGCGTCCGTTCTTCGTAGCTGGGGCGCATCTGACGTCACCTCCGTCTTCCTGCGCATATCCAGCGGGGAGTGACACGCCCTCGGCTCGTTAGCTCCGCCCCAGATGGAATCGGTCCGCCGCTTCTTATTGGGTGCGGGGGGTTACTGGGCTCCGCCCTTGACGAGGAGCTGACAGTGAGCCCCTTCGTGGTAACCCCGTCGGAGCACATGGTCAATGGCGGCTAACCAAGCCGGAGTGAGGACGCGCACTCCCCGCGCCGCTGTTGTTGTTGTTGGTGTTGTTGTTTCATGAGGAAGAGATGCGGGGAGGTATTGGGAGGTCCTAAACTTACTACTGGTGCCATACAATCACATTCTGGTGCAACGAAGTCAGAATTAATGGAAACGAGTCCTTAACTGACATAGACTAAGAATAACTAGCAAGATGTCCTATAGTTGTCTACGTGAGATGCGGTGAACCTGGGCACGACATTTATGGGGGAAAAAGGGGAAGGTCGGGGCTACAGAGTGTTTACAGACAATGGGACTAGGGAATGGGGGATTGGGGATAGTTGGGGAGTATTGGGGAAATAGGGGAATATTTACAAGTGGATATGGATGGAGGCCAAATCCCATATCCGCAACAATATATATATATATATATATATATGTGTGTATACAGACTTGGCATTTAATATGGAATATTTTTTTCTCTTGATTTGGGTTTACTTTCTGAACTCAGTATATCAATCTGGTGAGTTTCTTTTACCCTTCGGTGATGTCTTTGTTGAAAGAACCATGTCACTGATTCTTTCGCAGCAAGAAGTCAATAACAGGATTATATCACAGGTGGCGTGACAAAATGTAAGGACAGGTACATTTGACTATTGGCTTCACAATCGGGTATATAAGGGTTGTTGCTTTCTGTATTAGTGGAAAACAACTGCTGCACGTCTACAAAAGTTATTGCCGCTTCCTCTGGAGATGGTCCGTCAACTTGACAATGCTGTTTCTCATGGAGTGGTGGCTTTACGAAATTCTGGCATGAAACGGCGTGCTATTGCTCGGCAGTATGGCATCACTCAAGGTCAGGTGTCAAAGATCCTGAAACAAAATGCTCAGAGGGGTGTCCCTACTCCAATATCGAGGTGAGGACGTCCACGCAGAACCACAAGGATAGATCGCCAGCTGCACCGGTTAGTCTGCAATGGCCGTACCAAGTCAGCTAATCGGCTTAGGGCTGAGTGGCAGCAACTGACAAATGTGCCTGTATCCAGAAGGCTAGTCAACGAATGACTGGTTCAAGCAGGCTATCGTGCCAGGCGTCCCCTGAGAGCCACGCCTGACCAGACAACACAGCCAGCGCCGATTGCAGTGGGCCAGAGCACTGTCAATGGCAGCCAGGACACTTGAATCACGTGACCTTCAGTGACGAGTCGATTTCTGGTCTATCGTCAAGATGGCCATGTCTGAGTGCGCAGACAAGTGCATGGAGCCTACAACGAAGATTGTATAGTGCCAAGAGTCCAAGCTGGAGGTGGTGGGGTGACCGTTTGGGTTGCTTTTCATGCAGGGGGCAAAACTGACCTGGTTCTGAATGGAAACCTGAACCAGTTCAAGTACAGGGTCATTCTGGAAGAAACATTGCTTCCATTTGCTCGTGCAGCCTTTCGAGGAAACTTTGTCTTCCAAGATGACAATGCACGGCCTCATCATGTTCGCATGATCCAACACTTTCTTGCTGACCGTGGTGTAGAGCATATGGAGTGGCCTGCCATGTCCCCGGATATGAATCCAATAGAGAACTTGTGGGCAGAATTAACGTGTCAAATCGACAACTTGGACCAACAGCCTACCTCTGTGCATGAATTGCAGCAGACTATTGTCACTGCATGGCAAGCGATTCCTGTCCAAACCTTGGCAAATCTCGTACAGCATGCCTCGACGTGCACGTGCTCTCCTGAATGCTCGTGGGGTTTACACGAAGTACTGAACTGTAATTTTACTGTCCATAATCCGTCAGAATTTAGCTTTTGTTTTTGTTGAAATTTTTTTTGGCTAATGTGCAAAATAAAGAGATACTTCTGGAAAACGTACAGAAGTTTAACACAGAACTGTCTGTGAATTGAGTTCGATAACAGTTTACATCACTGTCAAGGATCAATTTATTTGCTTTGAAATGTCAAATGTGGTGTTTTTCTTTTAAAGGTCACATTAACAAAATCTAGAATAATTTCAACATAATTCCAATGAACTTTTGGTTCGAAGTCATCTTGAAAAGTAAGTTCACCCCCACAAAAAAAATATTCCATATTAAATGCCAAGTCTGTGTGTATATATATATATATATATAATGTTTGGATTTTTTCTCCCCAGGGACAGGTCGGTGGTCTCTTCTATCTCCCTTCTGTTATTACACGCTATGCTTTGTCTTCAGGTTGCTGCAAGGTGCACACTCCACCAGCAGCCCCCTTCATGTGAAACATGCACACTCCACCAGCAGCCCCCTTCATATGAAATCTTTCCTCTTCTCCAATGGCTTGATCTCTGATCATCAATTTGGTTTCAGACCAGGTCACTCTACTCTGGACATGCTGCTTCTGCTGTCTCAACAATGGATGGAGGTCCTCAATGCCAAACAGGAAATTAGAGCTGTCTCCCTCGACATATCACGTGCCTTCGACACGGTCTGGCACCCCGCTCTGCTCACCAAACTCTCCTCCTTTGGTATCCATGGAAATCTCCACGCATGGCTGGCGGACTTCCTCTCTAGTCGTCGTCAACGTGTGGCCCTGAATGGGTTTCTCTCATCTCCTCTTCCTGTTCAGGCTGGAGTTCCCCAAGGCAGTGTTCTGGGCCCCGTGCTTTTTCTGGTCTTCATCAATGATCTCTCTGACTCTCTCAAAAATCCTCTATCTCTTTGCTGATGACTCCACTCTCTGCCGCTCCATTCCTCTTCCCTCAGATCGGCAGTCTGCTGCCTCCTCACTCTCTGAAGACCTGGACAAAATCAGACTGGTCAAACAAGTGGAACATGTCTTTCAATCCTGACAAATCTCACACTCTTACTATGTCTCTCCGAAAAGATCGACTGGACAACCCTCCCATCTACTTTCTCAACAATCCTCTCCAAGAAGTTCTGTCGCTCAAGATTTTGGGTCTCACTATCTGCCATGATCTTTCTTGGGAAAACCACATTTCCAAGCTGGCCTCCAAAGCCAGTCGCCGACTGGGCATCCTCCGTCGTGCGAAGTCCTTCCTCGGCACACCTGAGCTCCTCACCACATACAAGGCTTTCATCCGCAGCTCAATGGAATACTGTTCTCCCCTATGGGCCGGTGCTCCTGCCTCACACCTAGCTCGGCTTCACGCTGTTGAAACCAAAGCTTTCAGAATTATTGGAATCTCCCGCGATGAAGCTATCTCTGAGGGCCTTTCACTCACTCACCGCAGGCAGGTAGGTGGTCTTTCTGTCTTCGACCGACTCCTCTCCGGCCTTGCACCCCCAGCTCTCTCTGTGCTCTGTCCCCCAAATATTCCTACAGGTCGCACAAGATCTGCCAGCAACCCTCTGATGGTTAAACTGCCGAAATCTCGGCTCTCCGCTCACCTTCACTCTTTCATTCCTCTTTTCTCCCGCCTCTGGAACAAACTCCCTCACTCCCTTCAATCCCACTCCTCCCTCCAGGTCTTTAAAACAGCTGTTCACCACCATCTCTTATCTTCCCCCATCCAAAACCTTGATCTTTTCTACCCCCGCTAATTCACCCCAGATCCACCTTGTTTGAAATTCCAACTTCTTTCCTGGAAGTCCTGGCAGTGTCCATATGTTTTATACCTCTCCCACTGCCCCCTTCCCACGCCCCCCCCCCCCAAAGCCCTCGCCCTCTCTCAGATCTCTCGATGTCTCCATGTCTCTCGGTCCCTGCTCTCAAATGTTGTGTTTGTGTCCTTCCCCCTCTCTCCCCATCTTGTCAACCGCTCCCTATGTTATATGTTTTATGTGTCGGTTTGTCTTTCTGTGTGATTAATGTTCGCTCTTTCACGAGCCTCGATCTTGTATACAAAAAACAAACAAACTCCCAATTCCAGAATCGCCGCTCACTTTCTTACCCGAACCTCTTTTGTGCCACTTGTGAAGCCAGCTTTGACATTCTCTTTAATCTCATTCTTCCATACATGTGCTCAAGACAGTGCTTCATCTTCAAAAAAAAATATATATATACACACCATGTTTACCATTAAGCTTGCTCCCAATTATCAGCAGTCATGGAATCCATCATTGCTTCGGCCATCAAATCCTTCCTCTTCTCCAATGGCTTGATCTCTGATCAATTTGCATTCAGACCAGGTCATTCTACTTGGACATGGAGGTTCCAAACAGGAAATCAGAGCTGTCTGCCTTGACATCACATACCTTTGATACGGTCTGGCACACAACTCTCCTATGGTATCCATGGAAACCACGCATGGCTTGCGGACTTCCTCTCTGGTCTTGGTCAACGTGTGGCCCTAAATGGATTTCTCTCATCTCTTCCTGTTGAGACTGGAGTTCCCCAGGGCAGTGTTCTGGGCCCTGCGCTTTTTCTGCTCTTCATCAATGATCTCTCCGACTCTGGAAAATCCTCTCTTTGATTACTCCACTCTGCTGCTCCATACCTCATCCCTCAGATCGGCAGTCTGCAACCTCCTTGCTCTATGCAGACCTGGACAAAATCAGACTGGTCAAACAAGTGGAACATGTCTTTCAATCCTGACAAATCTCACATTCTTACTATGTCTCTCCGAAAAGACCGACTGGAAAACCCTCCCATCTATTTTCGTAACAATCCATTTCAAGAAGTTGTCACTGAAGCTCTTGGGTCTCACTATCTGCCATGATATATCCTGAGAAAAACATTTCCAAAGCCAGTCTCCGACTGGGCATCCTCAGTCGTGAAGTCCTTCCTTGGCACACCTGAGCTCCTCACCACATACAAGGCTTTCATCCGCAGCTCAATGGAGTACTGCTCTCCCCTCTGGGCTGGTGCTCCTGCCTCACACCTCGCTTGGCTTCACGCTGTTGAAGCCAAAGCTTTCAGAATCATTGCAATCTCCCGTGATGAAGCTAACTCCAAGGGCCACTCACTCACTCACCGCAGGCAGGTTGGTGGTCTTTGTCTTCTACCGACTCCTCTCCGGCCTTGCTCCCCCAGCTCTCTGTGCTCTGTCCCCCAAATATTCCTGCAGGTCGCGCAAGATCTACCAGCACCCCTCTTATGGATAAACTGCCAAAATCAAGACTTCTCACCTTCATTCCTCTCCTTCTGCCTCGAACAAACTCCCTCACACTCTTCAATCCCACTATTCCTTCCAGGTCTTGAACAGCTGTTCACTGCCATCTCTTACCTTCCCCCATCCAAAACTTTGATCTGACATACCAACCTCTTTCCTGGAAGAGAAGTGTTTTGTTTTTCTTTTTTTAAAATTTATTTATTTATTAATAAACCTGTCTTATCCACGCCTTGTCCCTGTAGACACTTCTAATATGCCAAATACACAATCTACCCACAGTGGAGTCTGTAGATACTTCTAATACACCAAACCCAAGCTTGACCCCGACTACAAACTTCCAGCTTGCCGTACAAAGTGCTACCAATTTGTGCGTACCAAAAATACCGGTATTCTCCGTACAAGTCAGGAGATTAACTTCAGTGTCGCAGACCCACAGGTAAAGTTGAATTTCTTGGGGTTATTGATGAGTGACCACACTAGAGTAGTTGTGCTACATCCAACAACCATTCTATACTTTCTATTCAACATCAAAGCGAAAAATCTAAGACTGACCGATTCTGCGGACTATCGAGTACAATAAATGTGTTGGGTTTCAGAGAACTTTAGGGATGGAGAGATCTGAAGTTTTTGTGGGTAGATTGTGTGGATAGATTGTGTGTCTGTGGGTGTGGGTAGATTGTGTATCTGGATAGATTGGGTGTGGGTAGAGTGTGCGTATCTGCATAGATTGGGTGGGGGTAGATTGTGTGTTTCTATATGAAATTTTGCTTGATTTGATTGGTCCACCGATAGATGTGCCCCCACATCAACCTGATCACACAATTCTGTACGGATAGCCACGCCTCTATTGAAGGCAGGGCGTATCGATGCAATCCAACACGGATAGCCACGCCTCTATTGAAGGCAGGGCGTATCAACGCAAGCCGCACGGATAGCCACGCCTCTATTGAAGGCAGGGCGTATCAACGCAAGCCCGCACGGATAGCCACGCCTCTATTGAAGGCAGGGCGTATCAACGCAAGCCCGCACGGATAGCCACGCCTCTATTGAAGGCAGGGCGTATCAACGCAATCCCACACGGATAGCCACGCCTCTATTGAAGGCAGGGCGTATCAACGCAAGCCCGCACGGATAGCCACGCCTCTATTGAAGGCGGGGCGTAACGGCGTATCAACGCAATCCCACACGGATAACCACGCCTCAGTGCTCGATTTCCACATACGAGGTACTGACGTCACCACGTTTCGGTTTCGCGTGCGTATGTGTCGGTCCGTGCAGAGTTTGAGGGATGGCGGACACGAAGGAAGTGAGGTTCTACACCTTAGAAGAGGTTCAGCAGCACAACACCTGCAAAGAAAACTGGATCATCATTCATAACAAGGTGTACGACGTTACCAAGCTCCTGCTTGAGGTGCGATTTGCTTTGTGTAATAATTAATGAATGTTGTCAGGTCGAGCACGATCAGCGTTTGGGAAATGTGGAACGATGGTCGTTTTTAGCTCACCTGGAACAAAGTGCAGGTGAGTTTATGCGATGGCGCGTCGTCCGTCCGTCAACACTTTAAACTTCTTCGAAACCGCGGATGGAATTGCGACCAAATCTGGCACAAATTATACTTATGTTGTGACTAAAGTTTGTTGTTTGTTGTAACTGTAGTTGTAAAGTTGTAACTAAAGTTGTGACGAAAGCTTTACACTGCACTAAATACAAAAAACAAATCAAGACTGATGAAAGGAAAGAAAGACGTATATATTGCTACATTAAATGTGCAAACACTTTCAAAAGTATCAAAAACACCAGAACTAATATCCTCAGCTGAAGCAACAACAACAGACTTCATCTGCCAACAAGAACATCGATTTATACTTCTATGCCGAGCTAGCTCGACGCAGGAGTAGTAGTAGTAAAGTTTGTTCACTGCATTAAAAAACAAATCCGGGTCTAAGGGTTTACCGGGGTCAAAGTGGGACCAGGTTTGACCCCCCAAAATAGGTATTTGCTTTCTTCTCAGAAACTACACCTGCATTTCTGATGAAACTTCACCACAACCTTAATCACCTGTGTTGTACCAAAGTTTTTTCCTCGAATTTAAAAAATCGGGGTCTAAGGTAGTCTAAGGGGGGCTTGCCCCCCAAAATAGGTGTTTGCTTTTCTCTCAGAACCTACACATGCAATTCTGATGAAACTTCACCACAACCTTAATCACCTGTGTCGTTCCAAAGTTTGTTCCTGGAATTTAAAAAATCGGGGTCTAAGGTAGTCTAAGGGGGGCTTGCCCCCCAAAATAGGTGTTTGCTTTTCTCTCAGAACCTACACATGCAATTCTGATGAAACTTGATCACAGCCTTCATCACCCGTGATGTGCCAATGTTTGTTCACGGCATTAAAAAAAATGTACCCCTTTGGGGGTCTACAGGGGGTTGCCCCCCAAAATAGGTATTTGCCTTTTTCTCAGAACCTACACATGCAATTCTGATGAAACTTGATCACAACCTTCATCACCCGTGATGTGCCAATGTTTGTTCACGGCATTTAAAAAAATCTACCCCTTTGGGGGTCTACAGGGGGTTGCCCCCCAAAATAGGTATTTGCCTTTTTCTCAGAAACTACACATGCAATTCTGATGAAACTTGACCACAACCTTAATCACCTGTGTCGTACCAAAGTTTGTTCCTGGAATAAAAAAAAATAGGAATTTAAAAAGATTACATTTTATTTAAAAATCCTCGGAGACATGCTGAATGGAGAAGGTGGATCAGACTCGGCAACGGTTGCTCGAGTGAGATGTGCATGGAAGAAGTTTCGGGAACTGAGTGGTGTGCTGACGAGGAGGGGAGTGTCATTGAAGCTGAAGGGAAAGGTGTATGCTGCATGTGTGAGAAGTGTTATGATTTATGGGAGCGAGACATGGGTAATGAACATAGAGCAGCAACGAAGGCTGGAAAGGGTGGAAATGCGAATGGTTCGGTGGATGTGCGGAGTATCGTTGAGAGAGAGGAAGACAAATGATGAATTGCGAAAGATGATGGGAATAGAGCCTGTGATTGATGCTGTGAAGAGGAACAGGTTGAGATGGTTTGGTCATGTGTTGAGGAAGGATGAAAGTGACTGGTTGAGAAGAGTGATGGAAATGAATGTAGAAGGAAGTAGAGGACGGGGAAGACCGAGAAAGACTTGGCTAAAGATGGTGGAAGAAGAAATGCGGGCAAGGGGGTTAACAAGGAGAGATGCAGAAAATAGGGCAAAATGGAGAAGATTGTCATGAGGACCGCAAGGCTAACCCCTGCTCTAGCAGGGAAAATGGCCTTAAAATGCATGTTGTTGTTTATTTAAAAATAAAAATAGTTTGTTTAAAGTCTTATGATTATAATAATAATAATAATTCATTTATTTTGTATAGCGCTTTTCCAAAAGCCCAAAGGCGCTTTGACAGAGTGGCAAACATAATGCATAACAATACATGAAAACAACAATTGCAAAAAGACAAGAATCAATAGGGAAATATTTAAAGCAAAAGGAGGGAGAAGGAGAAGAGATAGTCAGGGGTTAAATGCTGTGGGTTGAATGTTGAATGCAGTGTTGAACAGGTGGGTCTTTAGTGATGTTTTGAATGTGGTGAGTGAGGAGGAGTCTCTGATGGTGTGAGGTAGTGAGTTCCAGAGGGTGGGAGCAGCGATGGAGAAGGCCCTGTCCCCCCAGGATATGAATTTGGTCCGGATGGAGGGGGTCAGGAGGTTGGTACCAGCAGAGCGGAGGTTGCGGGTGGGAGTGTGTCTGGAGAGGAGGTCAGCCAGGTAGGATGGGGCCAGGTTATGGAGGGCTTTGTATGTCAAGAGGAGGATTTTGTACTGGATTCTCTGGGGGATGGGGAGCCAGTGAAGCTTGTAAAGGACGGGGGTGATGTGGTCACGGGTCCGGGAATGGGTGAGTAGACGGGCAGCGGAGTTCTGAATGTATTGGAGTTTATTGGTGATTTTTGAGGGTGAACCATAGAGGAGGCTGTTGCAGTAGTCCAGACGGGAGGTGATGAAGGCGTGGATGAGGGTTTCTGCAGCCGTGGAGGAGAGGGATGAGCGGAGACGGGCAATGTTTTTCAGGTGAAAGAAGGCTGACTTTGTGATCTGTTTAGTGTATTTGTCGAAGGAAAGGGTTTGGTCAAAGATGACGCCAAGATTCCGGATGTGAGGGGAGGTGGATACTGGGATACCGTCGATGTTGAGGGCAAAGTTATGGGTGGATTTTGTGAGCGTTTTTGGGCCAATGATGATTATTTCAGATTTATCACAGTTAAGCTTGAGGAAGTTGATTTGAAGCCAGGATTTTATTTCAGTGATGCAGTTTGTCAGGATAGAGTGGGTGTCGGTGGAGACGGACTTGGTGGAGATGAAAAGCTGGATGTCATCGGCGAAGCAGTGGAATTGGAGACCATGACGGCGGATTAAGTGACCGAGCGGGGACAGGTAAAGGATGAAGAGGAGGGGGCCAAGAACTGAACCTTGGGGGACACCTTGGGGGAGGGGAGCAGTGGGGGATTTGCAGTTATTGATGGAGATGAACTGGCATCTGTCAGAGAGGTATGATTTAATCCAAGAGAGGGCAGTGCCGGTAACGTTAAAGGTGGATTCAAGTCGGGTGAGGAGGATAGTGTGATCGATGGTGTCAAAGGCAGCGCTGAGGTCGAGGAGGACGAGAATGTTGAGGTTGCCAGCGTCAGAGGAGAGGAGAAGGTCGTTGGTGATTTTGAGGAGAGCAGTTTCAGTACTGTGGTTGGACCGGAATCCGGATTGGAATGTTTCATACAGGTTATTGGCAGAGAGATGATGTTTGAGTTGAGTGGCTACAGCGCGTTCCAAAACCTTTGACAGAAAGGGTAGGTTGGAGATGGGTCTGAAGTTGTTTAGGGTGTCAGGGTTTAGACCAGGTTTTTTTAGAATGGGGGTAACAGCAGCAATTTTGAGGGATGGTGGGACGATGCCTGTAGACAGGGAGGAGTTTATTGTTGCAATGATAAGTGGAGAGAGAGCAGGGAGGGAGGCTTTGACAAAGCTGGAGGGGATGGGGTCAAGAGTGCAGGTGGCAGTTTTCATTCCTATGAGAAGTTCAGAGAGGTCAGTAGGGGAGATTGGGGAGAACCGAGACAGGGGATGGCAGGACAAGGGGGGGCAGGTGGTTGGAGGGGGAGCGGGTGCGGCGGTAGTCAAGCTGTTGTAGATGTTGTCAATTTTGCGTTGGAAGAAAGAGAGGAAGGAGATGCAGTTGTCTACTGTGAATGACTGGGTGGTGGTGTTCAGGGGGCGGAGGAGTTTGTTTATTGTCGAGAAGAGTGCTTTTGGGTTTCCGGAGCCAGGGTGGATAATTTGAGAGTAGTAGGCAGAGCGGGCGCGGGAGAGGGCATCTTTGTAGTGTTGTAGGTGGTCCTTGTAGGCTTGGGAGTGAACTGTGAGACCCGTTTTATTGCGGAGTCTTTCAAGTTGGCGAGCACGAGTTTTCATCAGGTGGAGTTCAGGGGTAAACCAGGGAGCAGAATGGGTGAAAGAAACTGTTTTGGTTTTTACAGGCGCAAGCTGGTCAAGGCAGGAGGAGAGAGTGTGGTTGTAGTAGTCAGTGAGGTCGGAAGGGGTGTGGAGGTCAATGAAGGGAGAAGTGGACATTTTTTCAGAGAGGGTGGATGAGAATGAGGTAGGTGAAAGAGCGTTTAGCTTACGGAAGTTGATTGTGCGATAATGCCTTGGTGTTGGGGCGGGGATGTTGATGGTCAGAGTGATGGCTAATGGTCAGAGAGGGTGAGGTCGGAGCCATAGAGATGGTGCAAATTTAATCCAGTGGAGCAGACAAGATCCAAAATGTGACCACGGATATGGGTAGGAAAGTCGACATGTTGAGTGAGGTTAAAGCAGGTGAGTAAATCAGTGAAGTCAGTGGTTATTGTGGAGTCAGTGGAGTCCATGTGGATATTGAAATCACCAAGGAGGAGGATTGAGGGGGAGAGGGAACATTGCTGGGTCAGAAAGTAGGAGAAGTCAGACAGGAATGATGGGTGTGGTTTGGGAGGGCGGTAGACGACAGCCATGACTGACTGCGTGCGACCAGAGAGTTTTAAAGCCAGGTGTTCAAATGATGGAGCAGATGAGATGGAGATGAGGTTGGTCTTGATGTCTTGACGGTGGATAACGGCAATTCCACCACCTCGGCCCTCCGAGCATGGTTTATTGACGTAGGAATATCCATTGGGTGTGGTGAGGTTGAGTGTGTAGTAGTCCAGAGGTTGTTGCCAGGTTTCGGTGAGACAGAGAAAGTCCAGTTTGTTATCCAGGATGTATTCGTTCAGGATGAGGCATTTGTTGTTGAGGGACCGGGTGTTGAACCGGGTGAGCTTGATGTTGTTTTGAACAGCAGGGATGAATTCAGGTGATTTAGCCAGGGTTCGTAGGCAGGAGGTGCGATCGTGTGCGTTGCTGTGACCAGGTGCGCTGGGACGAAGAGTGAGAGTGCGCTGAGCCGACCAGAGGACGGGGATGGAGTGACCTGATTGCAAATAAACAAACTTACGACCGGAGCCACGGTGAATGTACCTGGGTCGTCGGAGGAGTCCATTTGATTTGATGGCAGAGATGCATGATGGGGTGGAGCGGGTATTGAGCAGAAGAAGCCTTGCGGCGGAGTACCTCAGAGCCATGCCAGGCAGGAGCGAAGGGACGCGTACGAGGCCAAGGTCGAGGAGGCAAAGCGGCAAACTCAGCGGCAAACGACTGCAGCCGCTAATCAAGACCACAGCGGCAAACAGCCACCGCCGCAAACAACGGGAGCGGGCCTGAGGAAACAGTGGAGGAGCCGGGCAGGCGAAGCCAGGAGCAGAGCCGGGACCGAGCAGAGGGCAGACCCAACGGTCAAAAATCCGCCACGACCACCAGAAAAGCAAACTATGTACAATGGCCCAGTCGGAGAAGCGGCAAACAAGTAACGCCAGCGTCCTCTCCAGACCGGACCGGAAGCGGAAATCAGTTATGTTAGTATGACTCTACATGCTGCCCTGTCTTCTTGCAACCATTTAAATAGGGTTGAGAGTTTGTGGGGTTTTGCTGGGTTGAGAGTTTGTGGGGTTTTGCTGGGTTGAGAGTTTGTGGGGTTTTGCTGGGTTGAGAGTTTGTGGGGTTTTGCTGGGTTGAGAGTTTGTGGGGTTTTGCTGGGTTGAGAGTTTGTGGGGTTTTGCTGGGTTGAGAGTTTGTGGGGTTTTGCTGGGTTGAGAGTTTGTGGGTTTTTGTGTGGTTTTGCTGGGTTGATAGTTGGTGGGGTTTTTCTGGGTTGAGTGTTGGTGGGGTTTGTCTGGGTTGAGTTTGTGGGGTTTGTCGGGGTTTCAGAGTTTGTAAATCACATTGTTCACCTTTACTATGCTCGATGGTGTAGTGGAGGTGAACAAAGGGGTTTGAACCAGAACCTTCCTCTGTGTGGGTAGTCCCATTGACAGTCCTATTATATGTCTGCTGTGCCCCATGCCCAGCCTCTGTTGACCTTTGTTCAGAATGGCATTCTGATTGGAATGCCATTTTTGTCACTTTTGTCACTCTTTCACTTTTGAGTCACTTTTGAGCAATATTGATTACATCAAACATTTTTCTCCTCGTTTTTTTTTTTTTTTTTTTTTGAACATTTTTCTCCTCGCCATGTTCTTTCCCCCTGAAAGTGTATCATTGAAAAAAGTTACAAACCTGGAACATCACTCGGTAGAGAGCATACCTCTGCCAGCCTGAACAGTTTGTTTTCTATCCCACTGATAGGCCGGATCTGGATTCAGA
The DNA here is from genome assembly GCF_964187855.1 of Myxine glutinosa. NCBI lineage: Eukaryota > Metazoa > Chordata > Myxini > Myxiniformes > Myxinidae > Myxine > Myxine glutinosa. The sequence continues at coordinate 176,932,499 of NC_136265.1, forward strand.
CCTGAACCAAAATCGAATCTGCTTGTTCTTGTCACCCACCCAACTCATCCACCAAGTTTAGTCATAATCCATCCACAACTTTTTGAAACGTGTCGGGTTTCACAGCTATACTATACATTGTTTTGTCCCCATCTCTCAAAGGTGAACAATCACTTTAAAATTCTTGGAGCTTGTTATCTTCAACAAAATCGAAGCAATTCTTCATTTTCACACTCTACCTGTCCACCAAATTTCGTCCAATCTGTCCACAACTTCTTGAGATAGCCTGCTCACAGACAAACAGACAGAGGTGAAAAGATAATGTCTGCCCGGCGTCCACCTTTGGTGACAGAGGTGAAGATAGAGGTACAGGAGTCATTTAAGCCGCTGTCACACCTTGACGATTTAGCCAGCGTATGACTCACACCAGCACTCAATTTTGAAACGTCGGCATACGCTGGCTAAATCGTCAAGGTGTGACAGGGGCTTTACTTTGGGCTCTCACCCCTGGTGTATGTCCTGTTACAAAGCTGCTTGCTATCGCTTTTCAAGCCGATCGTTCCGTATAAACCACTTTGCAGGCCGCTCGGCAAGAGGAGCAACAACAATGAAATGTTCAGAGCCGTAACTGTTACTTATACACGTAATTTTTTTTTTTTAATCGTGTGTGTGTGTGTGTGTGTGTGTGTGTGTGTGTGTGTGTGTGTGTGTGTGTGTGTGTGTGTGTGTGTGTGTGTGTGTGTGTGTGTGTGTGTGTGTGTGTGTGTGTGTGTGTGTGTGTGTGTGTGTGTGTGTGTGTGTTTTTACACTACGTAATGGGAGGTTGGTCTGGGTTTGTCTATTAATTATGTCCTGTTTGAACGTTGGTTGCACCGTGACTGCGTCTATTAGAACGTATATTTTAGACTGATTTGGCCCCTTGTACCTTTTACGACACTTTCGATATTTTAGACACCTTTAAGAATTTATATCCTTTAGTGAGACTGCTTTGATCCATCTAGACCTTCAGACCCTTTAAACCCGTTTGAACTCTAAGACCCCTTCAACTTTGACACTTATTGGACCCTTTAGACCCTTTTGAAAAATTGGATCCCTTTGACTTTTACATCCTTTTGACCCTTTCGACCTTTTCGACCCAAATCCCTTCGACCTTTAGACCTTTAGACCCCTAGACCTATAGACCCCTTACACCTTTTTTTTGTATACAAAGTCGAGGCTCGTGTAAGAGCTAACACGTAAAACATATAATAAAGGGAGCGGGAGACAAGATGGGGAGAGAGAGGGAAGCACACGACCACAAAAACAGTAGAGAACATGGACGTCGGGAGATCTGTGGAATGGAGAGGGCTGGGGCGAGCCGTACCGCTTTTGAAAGTGTTACGGATTCGTCACTTCCGTTGTTGTGGTTTTCATCCACTGTAAATATTTTTGATTCCATGTACTATTATTGTTTTCAAAAGGTTTATTGTTTATGAACTATTTTCAAAAGGTGAAAAAGTTAGAGTTAAAAGAAACCGAAAACCGGATCGGGAACCGGACGACGACGAAGAAGAGGGAGAGAAAAGAAGGCGGAGCGAGTGGAGTCGGACAAGAAGCAGAGTTGCTTTGCGGTCTGGAGTGAACGTTGGCAAATGACAGTCACTAGCGAACTTTTGGTTTCCCGGGAAAGGGATTCCTGCGACAGAGTTGTTATCGCTGTGACAGATCAACCTGCGTGTCAGGTTTTGCGGTGGATTCTGAAGAGAATCATCGTCATCATCGTCGTGCCGTTGCGCCACGAGACCGGGCCGTCGGCCATTTTGACTCGCGCAGGACTTGCGCTTCGCTCAAGGTTTCGTCTCATTTCGACCATTTTCACCGCATTCAGACGTCGATCTGGGGGTGGGTGGGTGGGTGTGTGTGTGTGTGTGTGTGTGTGTGTGTGTGTGTGTGTGTGTGTGTGTGTGTGTGTGTGTGTGTGTGTGTGTGTGTGTGTGTGTGTGTGTGTGTGTGTGTGTGAGACGTGGCTTTTGAGTGGAAAGTCTGCGTGTCGCCGACTGAGCTGCGGAACGTCCATACCCGAGGGTGTGATTTCCCAGTCGCCTGGAGGTTGCCTTCGGATTTCCCAGTCACCTCGAGGGCGCCTTTGCACAGCTTTGGCAGCAGGGACTGTAACTGCCAACCCAACGGGATTCTGGTCTCGATTGGACATTGATCTGTCGATCGCTGGAGCGGATCGACTCTGGCTTGAAGCCGGGGATTAGAGACATTGGGGATGTTCTTGTTTCACTCACTTGGAGCACAGTGAGTTATATATTATAAAACTGATAGTACCATCATAGGATATTGATTGTACTTTTGATTCATATTATTGTTGTACTGTTATTCTTGTGTGATCTTAATACAATATTTGTTTGTGAGTAACAATTGGTGTGGCTTCACCATTGATCTTTGACATACAGAATAACACATTTTTCTGCCGTGACTCCCCTCGGGGCTCGGAGGTACACCGTGACCAGGGGGTCGGGGAGGAGCACGTAACAGAAAGGCACTGTGGGATCTTTTATGTCCACAACTTCGGTGCAAGAAAGACGACCAGCTTTATGTCCCCATGTGAAGGATGGCGTGCTTTTAGATGCAATCCCAGCCCTCCTGGCACTGCACCAGGACGGCAGGTTTTCTGGTTAGGTTTTACCCCGTTGGAGATCAAACTCAGACTGGACAGCTTTATAGCGACCACATAATCAACTCGACTCTCACATGCTTGTGTGCTTGAGTAACATCTGCTGTTGATGATGAGGAAATGTATTCTACAAATACCTCGGCGGAACTGTGATCTCACTTTTCTATCCCAGCACCCTGGTGGAGAGGAAGTGCTCCTGGAGCATGGTGGACTAGATGCCACCGAGTGTTTCGAGGACATCGGGCACTCGACGGATGCTCGATTCTTATCGGAGTCATTCCTCATTGGAGAGTTGCACCCGGTGAGTTGTTACCCAGGCTTGTGATGTTGATTTTTTGTATACTTGGTCTAGGCTTGTTTAAGAGCTAATACATAGAACACATAATAAAGGAAGAGGGGGAGAGAGAGGGAAGTACAACAACAGTAGGGAACAGGGACATCAGGAGATCTGTGAAAGGGAGAGGGCTGGGACGGGGTACACGGGATAAACAAGACGGACACTACAAGGACTTTCAGGAAAGAAAACGGAATTTGAAGGAGGCGGATTTGGGGTGTTTTAAAGGGGGTAGAAAAGATCAAGGTTTTGGATGGGGGAAGATAAGAGATGGTGGTGAACAGCTGTTTTAAAGACCTGGAGGGAGGAGTGGGATTGAAGGGAGTGTGGGAGTTTGTTCCAGAGGTGGGAGAAAAGAGGAATGAAAGAGTGAAGGTGAGCAGAGAGCCGAGATTTCGGCAGTTTAACCATCAGAGGGTTGCTGGCAGATCTTGTGCGACCTGTAGGAATATTTGGGGGACAAAGCACAGAGAGAGCTGGGGGAGCAAGGCTGGAGAGGAGTCAGTAGAAGACAGAAGGACCACCTACCTGCCTGCGGTGAGAGAGAGAAAGGCCCTCAGAATCGGCTTCATCGTGGGAGATTTCAATGATCGTGAAAGCTTTGGTTTCAACAGCGTGAAGCCGAGCTAGTTGTGAGGTGGGAGCACCGACCCAGAGGGGGAAACAGTATTCCATTGAGCTGCGGATGAAAGCCTTGTATGAGGCGAGGAGCTCAGGGGTGCCTCAATAGGAGGATGCCCAGACGGTGACTGGATTTGGAGGCCAGCTTGGAAATGTAGTTTTCCCAGGAAAGATCATAGCAGATAGTGAGACCCAAAAGCTTGAGTGACAGAACTTCTTCGAGAGGATTGTTGAGAAAGTAGATGGGAGGGTTGTCCAGACGGTCTTTTCGGAGAGACATCGCAAGAGTGTGAGATTTGTCAGGATTGAAAGACATGTTCCACTTGTTTGCCCAATTTGTGATTTTTTCCAGGTCTGCAGAGAGTGAGGAGGCTGCAGACTGCCGATCTCAGGGATGAGGAACGGAGCGGCAGAGAGTAGTCATCAGCAAAGAGATAGAGAGGATTTTCCAGAGAGTCGGAGAGATCATTGATGAAGACCAGAAAAAGCACAGGGCCCAGAACATTGCCTTGAACTCCAGCCTGGACAGGAAGAGGAGACAAGAGAATGCCATTCATGGCCGCATGTTGACTACGACAGGAGAGGAAGTCCACAAGCTATGCGTGGAGGTTATCATGGATACCATAAGTTTTTGTTTTTTTTGTTTTTTTTTGTATACAAGATCGAGGCTCGTGAAAGAGCTAACATTAATCACACAGAAAGACAAAGCGGCACATAAAACATATAACGTGGGGAGCGGTAGACAAGATGGGGAGAGAGGGGGAAGGACACAAACACAACATTTGAGAGCAGGGACATCGAGAGATCTTTGGGGGAGGGGGGGGGGAGGCATGGGAAAGAGGGGTGGGAGAGGTCTAAAACATATGGACACTGCCAGGACTTCCAGGAAAGAAGTTGGAATTTCAAACAAGGTGGATCTGGGGTGAATTAGCGGGGGTAGAAAAGATCAAGGTTTTGGATGGGGGAAGATAAGAGATGGTGGTGAACAGCTGTTTTAAAGACCTGGAGGGAGGAGTGGGATTGAAGGGAGTGTGGGAGTTTGTTCCAGAGGTGGGAGAAAAGAGGAATGAAAGAGTGATGGTGAGCAGAGAGCCGAGATTTCGGCAGTTTAACCATCAGAGGGTTGCTGGCAGATCTTGTGCGACCTGTAGGAATATTTGGGGGACAAAGCACAGAGAGAGCTGGGGGAGCAAGGCTGGAGAGGAGTCGGTAGAAGACAGAAAGACCACATACCTGTCTGCGGTGAGTGAGTGAAAGGCCCTCGGAGATGGCTTCATCACGGGAGATTCCAATGATTCTGAAAGCTTTGGTTTCAACAGCGTGAAGCCGAGCTAGGTGCGAGGCAGGAGCACCGGCCCATAGGGGAGAACAGTATTCTATTGAGCTGCGGATGAAAGCCTTGTATGTGGTGAGGAGCTCAGGTGTGCCTAGGAAGGACTTCGCACGACGGAGGATGCCCAGTCGGCGACTGGCTTTGGAAGCCAGCTTGGAAATGTGGTTTTCCCAAGAAAGATCATGGCAGATAGTGAGACCCAAAAGCTTGAGCGACAGAACTTCTTGGAGAGGATTGTTGAGAAAGTAGATGGGAGGGTTGTCCAGTCGATCTTTTCGGAAAGACATCGTAAGAGTGTGAGATTTGTCAGGATTGAAAGACATGTTCCACTTGTTTGACCAGTCTAAGATTTTGTCCAGGTCTTCAGAGAGTGAGGAGGCTGCAGACTGCCGATCTGAGGGAAGAGGAATGGAGCGGCAGAGAGTGGAGTCATCAGCAAAGAGATAGAGAGGATTTTCCAGAGAGTCGGAGAGATCATTGATAAAGACCAGAAAAAGCACAGGGCCCAGAACACTGCCTTGGGGAACTCCAGCCTGAACAGGAAGGGGAGAGGAGAGAAATCCATTCAGGGCCAAGTGGAGAGTTTGGTGAGCAGGGAGGGGTGCTAGACTGTATCGAAGGCACGAGATATGTCAAGGGAGACAGCTCTGATTTCCTGTTTGGCATTGAGGGTAGTTGAGGTTCTGTAGTTGAGGCTGGCAGATATTGTTGAGACAGCAGAAGCAGCAGACAGCAGTTGAGGCTATAATGTCGTTATCGTTGAGGTCAGATTGTCCTCATGGCTCGGTGCTCATTTTATTTCAATCAATTTCTATAAATCACAGCCATTGGCATTGGTGCTCAAAAGCACCTGCACCCGTAAGGCCATCTGTCATCCATTGCCAGTGACGAGGCCGTGCCTCATCAAATCTGCTATAAACACTCTTGTTGTTTACGCCGTGCACGCAAAAGGGAAAGCAGGGTTCAGCGATTGGTTAATTCTGTCTGTGTACAATTATCGGTATATAATTGAGGAACTACTTGATTTCAGTTGAAAATTATATATTTTGATGAACCACGAACCCGCATTTTATCACTATTTTGGCTCTGAATTTGCTAAATTGTATAGAATCTTATCCTGATGGAGCATGCGCGCAGAGGACTAAGGTAATGTTTTTACTCTGGCGGCCGGTGTGGTGGTCAAGCAAAATTGAAAATCAATCCAAAGAGGAAACTTACTGTTTTAAACGACGTCATAAAGGACACAAAGAACAGGCACAAATAAAGAATGTAACGTGTAAAAGACGCTGCATCAACGGCGGTAAATTTCAGGTAAAATTTGTTTTCTTCTACCTTTAATAATAATAATAATAATACATTTATTTTATACAGCGCTTTTCAAGAAGCCCAAAGGCGCTTTGACAGAGTACAAAAAACAAATGCAAAAAGACAAAAAATCAATCGGTAAATAATCAAAGCAAAAGGAAGGAGAAGAGATAGTCAGGGGTTAAATGCCGTGGGTTAAATGTTGAATGCAGTGTTGAACAGGTGGGTCTTGAGTGATGTTTTGAATGTGGTGAGTGAGGAGGAGTCTCTGATGGTGTGAGGTAGTGAGTTACAGAGGGTGGGAGCAGCGATGGAGAAGGCCCTGTCCCCCCAGGATCTGAATTTGGTCCGGATGGGGGGGGGGGAGGGGGGGTCAGGAGGTTGGTACCAGCAGAGCGGAGGTTGCGGGTGGGAGTGTGTCTGGAGAGGAGGTCAGTCAGGTAGGATGGGGCCAGGTTATGGAGGGCTTTGCAGGTCAAGAGGAGGATTTTGTACTGGATTCTCTGGGGGATGGGGAGCCAGTGAAGCTTATAAAGGACGGGGGTGATGTGGTCACGGGTCCAGGAATGGGTGATTAGACGGGCAGCAGAGTTCTGAATGTATTGGAGTTTATTGGTGATTATTGAGGGTGAGCCATATAGGAGGCTGTTGCAGTAGTCCAGACGGGAGGTGATGAAGGCGTGGATGAGGGTTTCTGCAGCCGTGGAGGAGAGGGATGGACGGAGACAGGCGATGTTTTTCAGGTGAAAGAAGGCTGTCTTTGTGATCTGTTTAGTGTATTTGTCGAAGGAGAGGGTTTGGTCAAAGATGATGCCAAGATTCCGGATGTGAGGGGAGGTGGATACTGGGAAACCGTCGATGTTGAGGGTAAAGTTATGGGTGGATTTGGTGAGCGTTTTTGGGCCAATGATGATTATTTCAGATTTATCATAGTTAAGTTTGAGGAAGTTGATTTGAAGCCAGGATTTTATTTCAGTGATGCAGTTTGTCAGGATAGAGTGGGTGGTGGTGGAGATGGACTTGGTGGAGATGAAAAGCTGGATGTCATCAGCGAAGCAGTGGAATTGGAGACCATGACGGCGGATTAAGTGACCAAGGGGGGACAGGTACAGGATGAAGAGGAGGGGGCCAAGAACTGAACCTTGGGGGACACCTTGGGGGAGGGGAGCAGTGGGGGATTTGCAGTTATTGATGGAGATGAACTGGCGTCTGTCAGAGAGGTATGATTTGATCCAAGAGAGGGCAGTGCCGGTAATGTTAAAGGTGGTTTCAAGTCGGGTGAGGAGGATGGTGTGATTGACGGTGTCGAAGGCGGCGCTGAGGTCGAGGAGGATGAGAATGTTGAGGTTCCCGGCATCAGAGGAGAGGAGAAGGTCGTTGGTGATTTTGAGGAGAGCAGTTTCAGTACTGTGGTTGGAGCGGAATCCGGATTGGAATGTTTCATACAGGTTATTGGCAGAGAGGTGATGTTTGAGTTGAGTGGCTACAGCGCGTTCCAAAACTTTTGACAGAAAGGGTAGGTTGGAGATGGGTCTGAAGTTGTTTAGGGTGTCAGGGTTTAGTCCAGGTTTTGTCAGAATGGGGGTAACAGCAGCAATTTTGAGGGACGGTGGGACGATGCCTGTAGACAGGGAGGAGTTTATTGTTGCAGTGATAAGTGGAGAGAGAGCAGGAAGGGAGGCCTTGACAAAGCTGGAGGGGATGGGGTCAAGAGTGCAGGTGGCAGTTTTCATTCCTATGAGGAGTTCAGAGAGGTCAGTAGGGGAGATTGGGGAGAATTGAGACAGGGGATGGCAGGATAAGGGGGGGCAGGTGGTTTGAGGGGGAGCGGGTGCAGTGGTGGTTAAGCTGTTGTAGATGTTGTCAATTTTGCTTTGGAAGAATGAAAGGAAGGAGATGCAGTTTTCTACTGTGAATGACTGGGTGGTGGTGTTCAGGGGGCTGAGGAGTTTGTTTATTGTAGAGAAGAGTGCTTTTGGGTTTCCAGAGCCAGAGTGGATAATTTGAGAGTAGTAGGCGGAGCGGGCGCGGGAGAGGGCATCTTTGTGGTGCTGTAGGTGGTCCTTGTAGGCTTGGGAGTGAATTGTGAGACCTGTTTTATTAGACCTGAGACTTTTATTAGACCTGAGTTTTATTTATTAGATTAGATATGAGACCTGAGACCTACCATAGAGTGAGACTCAGGTCTTTCAAGTTGGCGAGCACGAGTTTTCATCAGGCGGGGTTCAGGGGTAAACCAGGGAGCAGAATGGGTGAAAGAAACTGATTTGGTTTTTATAGGTGCAAGCTGGTCAAAGCAGGAGGAGAGAGTGTGGTTGTCATAGTCAGTGAGGTCAGAAGGGGTGTGGAGGTCAACGAAGGGAGAAGTGGACATTTTTTCAGAGAGGTTGGATGAGAATGAGGTAGGTGAAAGAGCGTTTAGCTTACGGAAGTTGATAGTGCGATAATGCCTTGGTGCTGGGGTGGGGATGTTGATGGTCATAGTGATGGCTAAGTGGTCAGAGAGGGTGAGGTCGGAGCCAGAGAGATGGTGCAAAATTAATCTAGTAGAGCAGACAAGGTCCAGAATGTGACCATGGTTATGGGTAGGAAAGTTGACATGTTGAGTGAGGTTAAAGCAGGTGAGTAAATCAGTGAAGTCAGTGGTTATTGTGGAGTCAGTGGAGTCCATGTGGATATTGAAATCACCGAGGAGGAGGATTGAGGGGGAGAGGGAACAGAGCTGGGTCAGAAAGTAGGAGAAGTCAGACAGGAATGATGAGTGTGGTTTGGGAGGGTGGTAGATGACAGCCATGACTGACTGTGTGTGACCAGAGAGTTTAAAAGCCAGGTGTTCAAATGATGGAGCAGATGAGACGGAGATGAGGCTGGTCTTGATGTCTTGTCGGTGAATTACGGCAATTCCACCACCTCGGCCCTCCGAGCGTGGTTTATTGATGTAAGAATATCCATTGGGTGTAGTGAGGTTGCGTGAGAAGTAGTCCAGAGGTTGTTGCCAGGTTTCAGTGAGACAGAGAAAGTCCAGTTTATTATCCAGAATGTAGTCGTTCAGGATGAGGCTTTTGTTGTTGAGGGACCGGGTATTGAACAGAGTGAGCTTGATGTTGTTTTGTATGGTGGGGATGAACTCAGGTGATTTAGCCAGGGTTTGCAGACAGGAGGTGCGATCGTGTGCGTTGCTGTGACCAGGTGCGCTGAGCCGACCAGAGTACGGGAATGAAGTGACCTGTTTGTAAGTAAACAAACTTACGGCAAGAGCCTCTATGAATATATCTGGGTCGTCGCAGGAGTCCGTGGTATTTGATTGCAGAGATGCATGATGGGGTGGAGTAAGTGTTGAGCAGAAGTAGCCTTGCAGCGGAGTACCTTAGAGCCATGTCAGGCAGGAGCGAAGGGGACGAGCACAAGGCCAAGGTCGAGGAGGACGAGTAGGCCTTGCCAGTGGAAGCGGCTTGCCAGAAGCGGCGAGCAAGACAGTAAAGGCCGAAGCGGCAGACGAGGCGCAGGACAGTTCGGGAGCGGGCCTGAGGCAACGGTGGAAGAGCCAGGCAGGCAAAGCCAGGAGCAGAGCCGGGACCGAGCAGAGAGCAGACCAACGGCCAAAAAGCCACCACGACCACCAGAAAAGCAGACTATGTACAATGACCCAGTCGGAGAAGCGGCGAGCAAGACAGTAAAGGCCGGAGCGGCAGACAAGGCGCAGGACAGTCCGGGAGCGGGCCTGAGGCAACAGTGGAAGAGCCGGGCAGGCAAAGCCAGGAGCAGAGCCGGGACCGAGCAGGGAGCAGACCCAACGGCCAAAAAGCCGCCACGACCACCAGAAAAGCAGACTATGTACAATGACCCAGTCGGAGAAGCGGCGAACAAGTAACTCCAGCGTCCTCTCCAGACCGGACCGGAAGCGGAAGATCGTATTTCATTTCTGTATCTTTAAAATCTGTATTTCATTTCAATTGAATTATTCACTTGAATACTGCAGAACACAAATCACTTTGTTAGCACTTCCAAAAACCTCGAGTTTAGTAGAACTTTGAAAAAACATTACACCATTTTACACCACCTCGACCAATCAAATTTGCTGCTTGCCCTCTCATCGTTGGCAAATATCAAGATTTTGACAAAATGGTGGCTCGTAGGAAATATAGTTTGTGCTCAGAAATTCAAAGCAAGAGTTGAACAGAAGACTCTTCTCGTGTTATTTTCCTCAAGACTGAGGGGTTAGGTGTTGTGTGATCTTTCTAAGTACAGCTGTGGCCGAAAAATATTGGCACCCTTGCACTTTTTTCAAATAACTCACACTTTTATCTAAAAATAAGTTGAAATTGACACAAGTATTTGGTCTCCACAATTCTTTATTTCACTGTTAATATTACAGAACTTTGTTTTTGATTCAGAACTTAATATAACCTTTTCAATCAGAAAATAAAAAGAAATGGCGTTGACAAAATTATTGACACCCGAGACTTAATATTTGGCAGCACGGCCTTTGGATAAAATAACTGCAGTCAACCACTTCCTATAGCCATGAATGAGCTTCCTACAGCTCTCCACTGGCAGTTTGTCCCATTCTTCTTGCACAAACTGCTCCAGTTCTCCCAGATTTGCCGGGCGCATTCTCCCAACTGCTGTTTTCAGATCTCCCTGCAGGTGTTCAATGGGATTTAGATCTGGACTCATTGCTGACCACTTCAGAACAGTCCAGTGTTTTGTCTTGGAACCATTTCTGAGTGCTTTTTGAAGTGTGTTTGGGGTCATTGTCCTGCTGCAAGACCCATGACCTTCGATGGAGACCCAGCTTTCTGACACTGGGTTGAACATTGCGCTCTAAGATGCCTTGGTAATCTCCTGATTTCATGATGCCATGCACACTCAAGGCACCCAGTGCCAGAGGCAGCACAGCAACCCCAAAACATAATTGAACCTCCTCCATGTTTAACTGTAGGGAAGGTGTTGTTTTCTTTAAAGGCTTCATTTTGTTTTCTGTAAACATCGAGATTATGTGCTTTACCAAAAAGCTCAAATTTGGTCTCATCTGTCCACAGGACATTCTCCCGGAAGGATTTTGGTTTGTTCAGGTAGTGGGCTCCTACCATAGAACCCCCTTTCATTGAGTTGGTGACGGATGGTGCGAGTTGAAACTGTCGTACCTTGTGTCTGAAGTTCAGCTCGAATCTGTTTGGGAGTTGATCGAGGTGCTTTCTCCACCATTCAAACAATCCTTCGCTGCAATCCTTGATCAAGTTTTCTCTTGCAGCCACGGCCAGGGAGGTTGGCTACAGTGCCATGGGCCTTAAACTTCCTGATAACATTGCGTACGGTGGACACAGAAACATCAAGGTCTTTGGGGATGGAGGTGTCACCTTGAGATTTTCCATGCTTGGCTACAATCTTGTGTCTGACCTCCTCAGACAATTCTCTGGTTTTCTTCTTTTCTCCATGCTCATTGCGGTACACACAGTGACACAAAACAGCAGAATGAGTCCTTTTCTCTATTCAAACTGGTTGAATGAGTGATTTTTATATTGCAGGCACCTGTAACTCACCACAGGTGAGTTCAATTCCAAAGTAAAGGAGAATCACCTGCTTGAAATCTAATTATTTCTAACAACTTCTAAAAGGTGCCAATAATATTGTCCGGGCCATTTTAGGATTTCTGTGTGGAATAAGCTAAGATTTAGTAATTTTTTCAGCTTTTTTTGTTTTGTTCCACTGCAAACCAAAGAAATACCAATGTGGACACCAAGAGATTTTTTAATTTCAGCAATTTTCTGGAAAAAATGGTGCATTATTTGAAAAAAGTTCAAGTGTGCCAATGTTTTTGACCACGACTGTATTTTATACGTTAGTTAATGAAACCGATACGATAAATGGCATTGGATACGGTCTGAGTGGAGAGTAAAGTCTATGAGGGTTGTGGACAGGAGATTATATCTGAGTAATTTTTAACTGATTTTGATCCTATCCTGTTTGTTTCAGAAAGACAAGAAGAAGTCTGAGGCCCGCCAGGTTTGGAAATTAAAAAGCTTGTTTTGCCTAGATATGCACAAATGTACTTTTTGACTTTTATAATGTTGTGTTATGTTATAATGTTGGATTATTCTTTGTCATCACCTGTGGTGTAGAAATATTGGGAAGGGAGAGGGGGCTAATGCTGAGGGGGGGGGGGGGGTAAGAGGGAGTGTTTGGCATTAAAATTGGGAAATGGGGGTTCTGCAGCTTGTTCCGCATTCTGATATGCTGATTTATTTCTTAACCCAATTCATCCGGATGGGGTGCAATGTTAACGCATCATGACCACGATTATGTGAATTACTCCCATGGAAGTTTTTTTGAGGTATTTTCATAGAAATCCAAAAGTTTACAATCGAGTTACTGTTTTCAGATGTCCACCAGGCAGGAGAGCGTCTGTCTATGTCGGTAAATATGGAAATAGTGTCTATTGTTGGATTTTCCCATTGGCGTTCCCTCCTATGAACTTCATGGAAAACATCGAAGTTCCGTCTTCACATTGCATGAAGTGAAGACGCGAGTCTGCTGCACACAAATACAAAACGTGATGATGGCCGTTGGTCACAGTGACGTTTGTGACCACATCGATACGAAACCAATAAATCTTAACAAGGACCTTTGGCGTAGGAGGAGGCCATTTGTCCCATCATGCCTGTGCTGCACCACAATTAAATAAATCCGTCGGGCTTTCAAATCGGATTCACTGGAGGGGGGGGGGGGGGGGCGGGGGGGGGTGAGTGTGGATGAGAAAAGTGTGGCAGGAACAGGAACTAGATTGTTATAAATGCAAATAAAATCAATATGTTAAAACTAATTTGCTTATTATGACGTCCTACTTTCTATTGTACACATGGCATGGTGTGTGCTCACTGACCCCTGCTGGAGGTGGTTAGAATTGGTAATTCCGCCGGTCTCATTTTTGAGGACATTACCAATTTTAAGCTCTCTGCTCTCGGCCACAAACTTTGCCATTAAAGCCGCATTGAAATGGTTTCTCACGTGCTAAATCTGCAAGTGTGGGTCACATACGTGTCTGCATTTTAACAGCGTACATCGAAAACTGTTAAAAAAAAAAAAACCCCCACCTTTAGAGGCCATTTTTCCCCGCAAGCGGGGGTTGGCCTTTTTCGGGAACTGTGGTTGTTGTTGTTTTTTCGGTCCCCTTTTTGAAGCAATGTTTTACGGCCGGATGCCCTTCCTGACGCCAACCCTTTTTGCCGCCTTTAACGACAAACAGGGAATTACCAGTGAACTGGTCCTCAATTAGCCGACCTCGGAAGGATGACAGGCTGAGTCAAACCCCCCTGGCGTTAATTCAGCGATCGACCGGGATTCGAACCCAGGATCCTAGGATCCTAAGCCGGCACCCTAGCCGCTAGCCCAACACCAGGGTCTCCAGGGTACATCCAGGCACCAGGGTACATCGAAAACTGTTAAACGGAGGAAATTGAAGCTTGACACATGTTACATGACCATTTGATATAGCGCATATTATTATGGATTCCATGACCTTCCTGATGACTGGCAGCAAGCTGATAGGTCTGTAGTTAAGGGGGTGACTTTTATATCTTGTTTATGTATTGTGGTGATGTTAGCTGATGTACAAGCTGATGGACTATGACTTAGGACAAATGATAAGGTGAACAGAGAAGAAAGAGGATGTGCAAGTGCATGATGCCTGCCCCCTCATAAATTACATGGTGGATTAGATAAAGCTTAATGCCCAGAGATTAAAAAAACAAGACCGAAAGTCCAACAGCGGCGTAGCCGGGCTTGTAAAATATAATAAACCACAAACACATATTATTCGTTTTTTAAACGGTCGCTAATGCTGTTTATAACATAAAACAAAGAAATTTGGAGGAATCCCGACATCCGTGAGGTATGTTTTACTTAGAGAACTGAGCGAAGATCTACTGTAATCTATATGCCCCACAAGGGTTGGAGGTGTGTTCATTCACCAAGCAGCTAGCTAGCGCTTGCCAAGCCAGCCGTTCCTTAACGGTTTTGAATGGAGTGTTTGCTCGAATGCTTAAACCACTTGGCGATCTCTTCACAAGAAACTTGGTAAATGAACACACAACCAATGTTCTTGAGATCCGACCATAGATCTACTGTAATCTATACACCCCAAATAAAAGAGGAATGACCCTTTCTGCAGCTCCCATCGTGATTTCATTATCCTGTCCCCTGCACAGTAGGAGACGGGGTTTTGTAATCACTTCTGTGTGACTGTCTGTCTGTCTCTCTGTGTGTCTGTCTGTCTCTCTGTGTGTCTGTCTGTCTCTCTGTGTGTCTGTCTGTCTCTCTGTGTGTCTGTCTGTCTCTCTGTGTGTCTGTCTGTCTCTCTGTGTGTCTGTCTGTCTCTCTGTGTGTCTGTCTGTCTCTCTGTGTGTCTGTCTGTCTCTCTGTGTGTCTGTCTGTCTCTCTGTGTGTCTGTCTGTCTCTCTGTGTGTCTGTCTGTCTCTCTGTGTGTCTGTCTGTCTCTCTGTGTGTCTGTCTGTTTCTCTGTGTGTCTGTCTGTCTCTCTGTGTGTCTGTCTGTCTCTCTGTGTGTCTGTCTGTCTCTCTGTGTGTCTGTCTGTCTCTCTGTGTGTCTGTCTGTCTCTCTGTGTGTCTGTCTGTCTCTCTGTGTGTCTGTCTGTCTCTCTGTGTGTCTGTCTGTCTCTCTGTGTGTCTGTCTGTCTCTCTGTGTGTCTGTCTGTCTCTCTGTGTGTCTGTCTGTCTCTCTGTGTGTCTGTCTGTCTCTCTGTGTGTCTGTCTGTCTCTCTGTGTGTCTGTCTGTCTCTCTGTGTGTCTGTCTGTCTCTCTGTGTGTCTGTCTGTCTCGTTGTGTGCGTGTCTGTCTGTCTCGTTGTGTGTGTGTCTGTCTGTCTCTCTGTGTGTCTGTCTGTCTCTCTGTGTGTCTGTCTGTCTCTCTGTGTGTCTGTCTGTCTCTCTGTGTGTCTGTCTGTCTCTCTGTGTGTCTGTCTGTCTCTCTGTGTGTCTGTCTGTCTTTGTGTGTCTTTCCTGGTCATAACCTTTTTTACCATTTGATTTGAGGTATTGTCATCAAATTTTCACCAAAGCTTTATTATGAAAATACAGAGAAGGCAAATTAATAATGTTGCCAAAAGGTCAAAGGTTAAAGGTCAGCATCACCTAAAATCATCAATTTTCATCCAATTAACCTGAAATTTCAATTTACCGTTTGAGTTTTGTCAAATTTTCACCAAAGCCTTATTATGAAAATACAGAGAAGGCAAATTAATAATGTTGCCAAAAGGTCAAAGGTTAAAGGTCAGCATCACCTAAAATCATCAATTTTCATCCAATTAACCTGAAATTTCAATTTACCGTTTGAGTTTTGTCATCAAATTTTCACCAATGCTTTATTATGAGGTTATGGAGAAGACAAATTATTAGTTTGGTCAAAAGGTCAAAGAAAAATCAGGGTTACAGGGGTAACATAAAATTGTCAATTTTCATCCGATTGAAATGAAATGTAAATAATTTGCATATTGAGTGACGCACAGCATTGGTTCACTATTCAAAAGCTAGAAGAAGATTATTTATTTAGATCTAAAGTTCAAAGGTCAAGGTTGCACAAAATCAACAATGTTCAATTTGTATATATATATTGAAACCGTTTTCGTTATTTTGAACATACAGAAGAAGAAGACATCTGAATACAAACGGACGTGGACGGGCTTTGCATCTTCAGATGCTTTCTAGTTTCTTGGTATTTATATATATATATATATATGATTTCCCATTGCAAAACAAAAGCACTTTTTATGTTCAGTCCCCCATTTTAGGTAAGCATAAGTATTGGATACACAGAATCCCCAGCTTAATGGATTGGATGCTTTTTTTTTTGTATAGTCGAGGGTTGTGTAAGAGCCAACACATAAACCCCAAAAAACATGTAATAAAGGGAGCAGGAGACAGGGGGAGAGAGGGAAGCACAACAACAGTAGAGAACAGGGACGTCGGTAGATCTGTGGAAGGGAGTGGGGTGGGGTGGGGTGGGGTGGGGAAGGGGGGAGGGGTACACGGTATAAAACTAATGGAAACTACTATGAATTTCAGGAAAGAAGTTTAAAATTGAAAATGGTGGATTTGGGGAAGATATCAGATGGTGGTGAACAGCTGTTTTGAATACCTGGAGGGAGGAGTGGGATTGAAGAGCGTGTGGGAGTGTGTTCCAAAATCAGCTCTTTGTATTCAGAATTGAGATGCGCTCCAAGTTGAGGCCTTCTCCTCCATCACAGTAGCAGTAACTTCATTTTAGTGTCACAGAAGCAAGAGCTTTTTAACCCTCCGGCTTTAATGCTACGGTTTTATCCATCCCCCATCAGACTTTACCTGTTCATCCCATTTTAGGTAATAGTGGAGATTGGTCTACCTAGGGAATTCTACTGATGGGGCTACGCATTACTTTTGCCTTGGCTTCGATGGAAAACTCCCAAATCCCCACAAGTTTATTTATTTATTTTTTCCAGCCTCGCATTCTCACCTAGTCGCCTTCATGATAATCCGACCAACCAGGTGCCTTCCTTCTTGTCCACATATGGTTGAGAGGTAATTGGTCGTAATCTTCAGGCTATTATAAACCTTTTTTTCTTTTTTTCCCATTTTTCTAAAACACACAGGAGCCATCCATGTGTAAGCTATCCACAGATTGTGGGATTGGTGGGTTTAAACACTTTAAATGGAGGTGTTGGAGTTGGAGAGGGACAGGAGGTTGGGAAGAGGCCTGTACGGCGAATAGGGGGTCGGATTGATCCATTTTTGTGTGGGTAATTAATGGTATTTTATTTGAAGTCCCAGTGACATTCAGTGATTGACGTCAAAGTACAACATCTGGTGAATGCTGTTGAAGGTCAGTTTTTCATCATTGCCAGGTTTTGTGGTTTCCTCCCTTTGTCTGGGTGGTGTATGTGCACTGGTTGTTACCTTCCCAAAGCTCAGATTTGTACGAATCGAGTTCATCTGATAACCTTTTCAAAAGGAGCATACATCGGTCGATGGCTCGGCCTGAGGTCCAGGGTTCGTTAAACAATCTAAGGAATGTTTGTGTGTGTTATGGTTGCCTAATCGGAATCGATGTGGTGCGCCGCAAAACGGCATTTTGAATTTGCAGGAAAAACAAGACTTTATTCATTTACCGTTGAAGTTGGTTCATATAGGGGGAGTTCATACATTCATATAAAGCAGAGAGTGGTAATGGGACCATGAACAAACCGAATCCGAAGGTGTTTCCTCGGAATGTTTTACTTGCCATTTTCCCCTGAAATTCAAACGTATTAAACGAGATTCTTACATCTGCTTTAATGCAGTTTTGTTATTAATTACCTCCTCCACCTAAAGTGGACCGAGGTTATGTTTTCACCCCCTCTGTCTGTCTGTCTGTCTGTCTGTCTGTCTGTCTGTGAGCACGATGTCTCATAAAGGTTGTGGACGGATTGAGGTGAAACTTGGTGAGCAGGTTGTGTGTGTGCCGAGGACAACTTTATGAGATTTTGGTGAAGATTTGATTCCAGATTCAAGAATGTTTTTCATTGACAAGTGGGACAAGTTTTCATTGGGCTTTACGGCCTTGAGGCATACCTGCCTGCTGTACTGCTTGAGCGTTGGCTTATTATTTGGTCATCTGATCTTGATTCATGAAGAGATGAGTTTATAAAATGGGTTCTAACTTTTTGCTATTCTTGCTACTCCTCCATATTTACCATCCGATTGCTCTGAAACCCGACACAGCCCTTCCACTTGATTGTCTGCAGGATTGCTCCTTCTTAGATTTTGTGATTTCGGATCGGGGCCTCCCAGCGGATCAGTGGAGCTTCCAGGGGAGTTCTCACAAATCAGCAGAGGTCCGAACTACAACCTCAAGAGATGACTGTCAGCACACTTGGGGCTATTTTTAGCTCACCTGGAACAAAGTTCAGGGGAGCCTATGTGATGGCGCGTCGTCCGTCCGTCTGTAAACACTAACAACTTCTCCAAAACCGCTGAAGGGATTGCAAACCAATTTGGCACAAATGATATTTGTTGTGTTGTGGCTAAATTTATTCACGGCATTAAAAAAAATCGAGGTCTAAGGGGGTTTACCGGGGTCAAAGTGGATCCAGGTTTGACCCCCCCCCGACCCCCCCCCCACCCAAAAATAGGAATTTGCCATTTCCTCTGAAGCTACACACACTATTTCGATGAAACTTGACCACAACCTTCACCACCTGTGATGTACCAAAGTTTGTTCACAGCATTAAAAAAAATCTGCCCCTTTCGGCGTCTATGGCGGGGGGTGGGGGAGTTGCCCCCCAAAATAGGTATTTGCTTCCTTCTCTGAAACTACACACAATTTCGATGAAACTTCACCACAACCTTAATCACCCATGATGTATCAATGTTTGTTCAAGGCATTAGAAAGATTGGGGTCTTAGGAGGTATATGGGGTTGGGAGGAGGCAGGGTTGCCCCCCAAAATCGTTTTTTTTTTCTTTGTTTGTTGAAAAGTCTTATGATTCTGTTAGTGTGATTCTACCTGCTGCCCTGTCTTCCAGAAACAATTGAAATTGGTTTAAAATACCCTTAGTCGGTGCGGTATACTGTTTATTCTACCAGGTGAGTGCCAGGGGTATTGCCCCTATGTTCGATGGATGGAAGGCAGACCTAGCTAAATATTGAAGTGGTTTCACCACTTAAAAACACGACACACACACATGCACACCTCATCCATTCATATTCGATTCTTCACCATTAAGAGATAGAGCCAAAAACGATATATATCACGATATCTCAAAGTTTTGGACGGAATGTGACAAAACTAGGTGAATGAGTTGGTAGGTGATAAGAATAAGCCGATTCGATTTTGATTCAGGTCTGCATCCAGATCCGGCCTATCAATCAGATACAAAACGTAAAGTGTTCAGCCTGGCGGTGGTCTGTGCTCTACCCAGGGCCGCTCTAATTTGTTTTGGATCTGGAAGATGTGGCAATGTTTTACTCCTTTCTTAACTGACAGCTATGTTCTTGTGTTGCAGGAAGGCACGTTTCCCGAACAGGGTTTTGGCAAGAATAGGTAAGTCATGGAGGTACTTCCCATCACACTTCTAGCAATTGTATATTTTTGGTGGCAAACATAAGCGAGTCAATTACCATTAGCGAGGTCATCATGGACATACAGGTTTCTGGAATGTTTTTTTTTTTTTAGGCTAAAGAGCCGTGTTTTTATTATTTATTTGTATACAAGAGTCGAGGCTCGTGGAAGAGCTAGAACACAGAACAGATCAGGACGCAACATAAAAGGCACAGCACAGAGATTTAAGGGTACAACACCAGCAGGGCTGAGGGAGAAAATAGATGGAGACGGACAAACGAGATGCGGGAAAGGATGAGTGGGGGAGAATGCAAGGGGTGGCCAAGATGGATACATAAGCAATTTATTTATGGGTGGGAGGTGGAGGGTGGGGGGAGGTTGTAAGGGGGATGGTTTAACCGGCCTCGCTCAACCAGTGCTCCTCGACCCGCTTTACCTCGTCGTGCACCCTTGGGACCCTTTCGCTCAACCTGCTCAAGCGAAAATGAAGCACGTGTGATCAAAACAGAGGCAGAAGCAACAACCATATTAGTACTAGTAGACCGGAGAAAGTTTACCAGGCCACTAGTTTCCCAGAGACAAAAATTTGATGATTCAACACAACAAGATTGGACATGGAAAATTTGGACAGGAAACATGATGTTCAAGATAGTAATTAAAACTACATGCTATTCATAGAATACTTACCCTGCACAGTCAACTTGGTGCCAACTAACTCTTCTGTTTCTGAAGGTTTTTTTTTCATTGATCCAAAATGGCTGCCAGACCACATGAGCGAAGACATCATAAGTTTCCATTCGCTAATATAATTGTTGCGTAGATCACGCTCAATTTCAAACTGATCAGATTAAGTGTTTGCCCTGCCAAATTATGACGTCATAATTAAGGCACAAAAGACGTCAATGTGAACACTTATTCCCCGTGCAGAGTTCCTTACAATGAGCCACGTTTCAATTTTCTCCATGGAGTGGGTTACAGAAATATAGAGGTGCAACATTTTTTGGTTTTTCTTTAGTGGCGCATGTACCACAACCTATGATGTCATAATTATAAAAAAAAAAAATGCAGCAGGATGTGCTCCTATGGTGAAAATTTTGTGTCCATCAGACCAGCAGTTGCAGAGAAATTTTTTTTGTACTGATCGGATCAAGCGTTGTACTTGTCGAATTATGATATCATAATGAAGGCACCAATGACATCATCATTAACATATCTTATTCCCCATGGGTAGTACTTGACAATGAGCCATGGTTCAATTTTTTCCATGGAGCAATTTCGGAGATGTAGAGGTGCAACGTTTTTCCAAGATGGCGTGCATACCACATGACCGTTGACGTCATAATTTAAAAAAAAAAAAATTCTACAGGCAGAAGTACTCCAATGGTGAAAATTGTGTGTCAATTAGACCAACGGTTGCCGAGAAAATGAATCTTCAAAATGCAGGCACATATGTACGTACGCACGCCACACGTACACACGCAACCGATTGCTTAACCCCGCTTTTTGCTTCGCGAGCGCAGGGTAACTTTAATGGCACTCGGCAGAGTGCATACCTCTGCCAGGCTGAACGGTTTACATTTTACATCCCACTAATAGGCCATGTCTGGATCCGGACCTTATCCAGAATCTAATCGGCTTGTTCTTGTCACCAATCTAACTCATTCCCCAAGTTTTGTCTGAATCCGTCCATAACTTATTGATATCCTGCTCAGACAGACAGGGGCAGACAAACAAACAGACAAACAAGAAAGATTTCATGCATACGACATAGCACAATACTTGCGAAAACCAAATAAACAGTTGCCATGGAAACAGCAATTTGGTAATTGTGAATATTTGACCTATCTAGGGTTTTACATGATTGAATGTTGTGCATATCAAATTTTCTTAATACATTTTCTAATTGACACCTAATTGGTGGTTTACATGTTTCGGATGGCCTTGACCTGACAGTTTGACCGATTTTTCCACAACTGGTCAAACTTTGTTCAATTTGATATCTCGTAAAACTAGAATAACACTCGTTAGAGAGCATACCTCTGCCAGGTTGAACAGCTTACGAGTCGTATTTTACCATTGATAGGCCGGTTCTGGATCCGGACCTGATCCAAAATCTAATCGGCTTGTTCGTGTCACCTAACCAACTCATCCACCTAGTTTTGTTATAATCGAATCCGTCCACAACTTTTTGAGATATGATGCAAATATCATTCTTAGCCACATCTCTCAATGGTGAAGAATCACTTAAAAAACAAAAAATTTCTCGTATCCAGATTTAGATCTTCACCAGAATAAAATTAATGAGTCCTTGTTACACATCCAACCTGTCCAACAAGTTTCGTCTGAATCCGTTATCTTTATTTTTTGAGATATCTTTATTTTTTTTATTATCGTTTTTTGCACTTTCTCTCAATGGTGAAGAATCACTTTTAAAAATTCTCAGATCCAGATCCGGATCTCCAGGAAAATGTAATCATTTTCTTGTTACATGCTCTACCTCTCCACCAAATTTAATCCGAATCCGTCCACAACGTTTTGAGATATCCTGTTCACAAACAGACAAACAAAACGCCATCATACAGAGCACGATACTTGCAAAATCTACCCCTCCCCAAAATAAAAAGTTGCCATGGATACATTAAATTGCCCATTTCATTAAGATTAAAATTGATGACCTAGAGTTGACCTCTGACCTTTTAATAGTTGGTTTCCCAATTCAGTGATGCACTATGTAATTACTGTTTAAACTCAAAGTTAATAGGATGAAAATGGACAATTTTTCAGACGAAAATTGATGATTTTAGAAGGTTGACCTCAAGTTGACCTTTAACGTTTTGACCTTTAAATAGTTTTCCAATTCCGTCATGCACAATGCAATTGCTCTTTAATTTTCAGGTTAATTGGATGAAAATTGATGATTTATTGATGAAAATGGATGATTGTTTTTCGTCTTGATTGTCTTGAAAATTGATATTAGAAGTTTGACCTTGAGTTGACCTTTGACCATTTAACCTCAAAAATAGTTGGTTTCCCAATTCATTGAACCAAGATGCAAATCTTGTTCAGTTTTCAAGTCAATGGGATGAAAAATGGCAATTTTATAAATCGGACCCCAAAATCAATAGGCTTCTTCCTTATGACCAACTATACCATCTGATGAAGTTTTGTGAAGATCGGTTCAAAATTGTGACCTGTAGGTGATTGACAGACATGCAGACAGATTGAAAAATCACTGTAGAGTGACACTTGGCAAAGGAGAACAAAGTAGAATGCATGGCACTCAGTAGAGCATTTTCTGACCTCAAAATGATTGGTGGTTGAATTCAGTGACCTGATAGACAAATCGTCTTCAAATTTTAAGTTAATCAGATGAAAGTTGACAATTTTAGAAAATTGTTGACCAAATGTTGACCTTTTGGCCTATGTTGACCTCAAAAATAGTTGGTGGTTGAATTCATTTCGCTGATATCAAAATCCCATTTAAATTTCAAGTCGATCAGTTCAAAATTGAGGATTTTAGAAATTAAAAAAAAAGTGGTTGACCTTTGGCCTATGTTGACCTTGTGACCTATGTTGATCTCAAAAATAGTTGGTGGTTGAATTCAATTTGCTGATATGAAAATCCTATTCAAAGCAAGTCAATTGGATGAAAATTGAGGATTTTAGAAATTTGAAAAAGAGTGGTTGACCTTTGGCCTATGTTGACCTTGTGACCTCTCGACATAAAAACAGTTGCTGATTGAATTCAGTTAGCGGCCATGAAAATCCTATTCAAATTTAAAGTCAATCGGATGAAAATTGAGGATTTTAGAAATCTGGCCTATGTTGACCTTTTGGCCTATGTTGACCTCAAAAATAGTTAGTGGTTGGTTTCAGTTAGCTGATATGCAAATCCTATTCAGATATCAAGTCAATCGGATCAAAATTGAGGATTTTAGAAATCAGAAAAAGTGGTTTACCTTTAGCCTATGCTGATCTCAAAAATAGTTGGTGGTTGAATTCAGTTAGCCGATATGCAAATCGTATTCAGATATCAAGTCAATCGGATCAAAATTGAGGATTTTAGAAATTCGAAAAAAGTAGTTGACCTTTAGCCTATGTTGACCTTTTGGCCTATGCTGATCTCAAAAATAGTTGGTGGTTGAATTCAGTTTGCTGATATTTTTATCTGATTCAAATTTCAAGTCAATTGGATGAAAATTGAGGATTTTTGGATTTTGAAAAGGTTGTTGACCTTTTGGCCTATGTTGACCTTTTGGCCTATGTTGATCTCAAAAATAGTTGGTGGTTGAATTCAGTTAGCTGATATGCAAATCCTATTCAGATATCAATTCAATCGGATCAAAATTGAGGATTTTAGAAATCCGAAAAAAGTAGTTGACCTTTGGCCTATGTTGACCTTTTGGCCTATGCTGATCTCAAAAATAGTTGGTGGTTGATTTCAGTTAGCTGATATGTAAAGCCTATTCAAATTTCAAGTCAATCGGATGAAAATTGAGGATTTTAGAAACTTGAAAAAAGTGGTTGACCTTTTGGCCTATGTTGACCTTTTAACCTTTTTACCTCAAAAATATATAGGATTTTGTCGGACCACAAACTCTACCATTTGGTGAAGTTTCGTGGACATTGGTTTAAAATTGTGACTTGTCGGCAAGTATAAGTGAGTGGACAGACAAACGCACACAAACCGGAGTGATCAACATACTTGTCATCATAATTTATTTTTGCCAAGTAATCACGCACAAGACCAACCAATATTCTTGAAAAATCTTCGATTTTGCAAGTTGCAACAAACAACAAACAAGCATACAGGGGTGAAAACATAACTTCAATCCACCTTCATGGCGGGATAATTACTGAGGTATCTTATAATAGAGCAAACGTATGTGGTTACGCATGTTTATATGTGACCAAAACGTCTTCTTCTTCTTCAAATAAAATTAACACCCAAAACACAGTCCGTGAACTCTTAATTACGTTTAGATTGCTGAGAACCCCCTGGAGACCTTTGACGACCCTTTAATTCCCTCAAGACCCTTAAGACCATCAAGACCCCCTGAATAACTTGTCATTACCTCCACCAGGTGGTTAAGTTTGTGATCTGTGGGCGATACACAGACAGACAGACAGAGAACAACACACCAGATGAACCAATCTTCTTCGATTTCACAAGTGGCACAAACAAAGACAGGTGAAAACACAACGTCCGTCCACCAAAGATGGCGGAGGTAATTAAATAGAAAAACATAACATATCTGGTCCGGGAAACTTAGCTGTGATTAACTGAAAGGAGGAACTGCCGGTTTTGACGTCCACGTGCAGCAAACCCCGAGCCGGAAGTTTGTGAAAGATTCCTGCAAGATGCATCACATGGTGGCACCGAGCCGTGTGTGTCGCAGTTTACCTCGAGGTTCATCACCTGTACTTTTACTTGTAGTGCAGCAGATAAACACAACAATTGTGCATTTTATGAGAAAAGCATGAAATTTTTAACATAGTTAGTGCATACCATAAGGTTTATTCTCAGATGTGGAGGGAAGTCAGATTTGACCTCCGAGAACCGTGAGAGGTCAAATCCAAAATGGCCGCCAGTCCACCGAGTCTAATGTTCAAACGCGCTTAATTTTGGAACCAAATAGTGTAGAAAAACATTATAGGTGTCATTTCCAACTAAATTGGGGATGCCCAGAGGTGAATGATGCTTTCAATGAACTCCTAGGCATGCCAAGTGAGGTCAGTGAAGGCTCGATGTTACTGCCAGAGCGATTTGTGGTGCTGATGTACGACCGAACCAGTGAGAGCACGGAAGTGAATGATGCCAGGAAACAGCTCTTCACACAGAAGTGTAGAACTCTAGAGAACATTCCTCCAACCCAGGCAGCACTGAAGCAGCACATCAAGCGCACTTGCTACCAGGCCAACTGTTGTAACCAGGCATTGGTCATGGATCCAGAGATGCCAGACCCGCCTGACTGGGGCTGAACAAAGGAGACAACTGGGTGGCAGCCTCTTTGGAGAATGGAGCACTCTCCCTGAAGCATCAAAATCGTGCCAAAATCGATCCACTGGCTGCAAGAAAGGGTGCACTGGACGCTGCAAGTGTGCCAAAGCTGCACTCAAGTGCACTGCACTGTGCTTCTGTTCTGGAGACTGTTAGATTTTGATCATTACCAATTTTCATCATTGCACTTGATTTAATGTAAGCTTTTGTGGACATACTTGGTTAACTAGTTATTTTTTCAGAGGTTATTGCATCATTCCTTGCAGTGTAAACACTTTTTCTTCATCATTTCTGGTCTTTGGGTGTTCTCTACCTATCCCTCCCTGTACCTGAAAAAAATAAAGTTTTAAAAGTTCAAATGAACTTTTTCCAATAGCAGTTCCAACTGCAGTATCATAAAAATAGATATTTAACGTAATTTGACCTTGACCGTGACCTAAATGCATGTCCTTGAGTTCTGGCGATCTCAAAAGTATCACCAAATGAATGGGCATCCCCAATTTAGTTGGAAATGACACCTATAAGCGCGTTTGAACATTAGACCCGGTGGACTGGTGGCCATTTTGGATTTGACCTCTCACGGTCCTCAGAGGTCAAATCTGACTTCCCTCCACATCTGAAAATAAACCTTATGGTATATACTAACTATGCTAGAAATTTCATGCTTTTCTCAAAAAATGCACAATTTGTTAAAATATGAGAGCTTATCCGCTGTACTAATGGGTTTAAAGCTACTGTATGGGATGGGAAAACATTCCTTTCTTGTATCGTCATGTATTGTAATTATTTTGTTCCTCTGATCTTTTCTGCAGTTGGACATCCTGGCTTATTCCCGTGGGCGTCGCCTTCTTCTTTGCTTCCTTGTACCAGTATTATTCTGGATAGAGCTTGTCGCTCCGACCGACGACACATCTTCACGCTTGGCGGCATTCCTCCAAACCATCCACGTTTCTGAGTCCACAGAGTTTGGTGCCCTTCCATTTGTCAATAGGATTATATCCACATCACATGCAGGATTCCACCAAATGCAATTTAATGTTTGGTTAACATTTCCAAAAGAGTTGACCGAGCAGCACCACTTCGATATGAAAAATGTAATAATCCTCTACAACACTGGACACAATAACATGAATATTTTTCCAGGGTGACGTGTAAACATTGAAGCTATTTAAATGTATAAAGCATTTGCATACCTTCAATAATTCTGCGACACCATGTATGAAATGGTTTCCATTACGATCAGTCCTGAGTCAAAGTCTCGTATCGATTTGGCTCGAAGGAATCCTCACTTCACATATTTTGAGAGCGTTTCTGTTAAAGCATCGGGGCAGCGAGCTCGTGTATAAGCTCCACGAGGATGTAATATGTCACTTTGTATTCTACCTCCATGTGAGTTGGCGAGTCGTCACCGGGACCCCGAACCAATTCAAAATTTCCGCCGCCTCTTGCCGAACGTCAGGCCTGGCCAGCCGGATCGTGAAATACTCGGGCCAAAAGCTTTCCTCAGCCGACCCCACAATAACGTGGAGATTATTGGGGCCTTAAAACAAGTAAATATATAATCTACCGCCTTGTTGGCTTAATTGGCCTTACTCGCATACCTGTTAAATGTATTTTTGAGAAAACATTACAGTTCACATTCCAGGATCTTCCCCAAACAGGTTGTCTTGCCACGTGATGTGCTCATGGTGCTGACAATAGGATCATGAACCTGCATTTTGGCCCTCAATTAGCAGATTTATTTGAAGGCCACCAGTGAGGGATTTGAAACTGAGAATCTTCTCAATTACGAGATTATCTTTTTTAATGTGAATGAGCATCCAGATGCCCACGTTGTGGTGTCCAGGCGCGCCTGCATTGTGGTGGCCAAGTGCCCACGTTATGGTGTCAGGGCGCCCACGTTGCGGCATCCAGGCGCCCACGTTGCAGCGTCCAGGCGCCCGCGTAATGGCATCCAGGCGCCCGCGTAATGGCGTCCAGGCGCCCGCGTAATGGCGTCCAGGCGCCCGCCTAATGGTGTCCAGGCACCCGCGTTGTGGCGTCCAGGTGCCTGAGTTGTGGCATCCAGGCGCGTGCGTAATGGCGTCCCAGTGCCTGAGTTGTGGCGTCCAGGCGCCCACTTAATGGCGTCCAGGCACCCGCGTTGTGGCTTCCAGGCATCTGCATTGTGGCGTCCAGCTGCCTGCGTTGTGGCGTCCAGGCACCCGCGTAGTGGCGTCCAGGCACCCGCGTAATGGCGTCCAGGCACCCGCGTAATGGCGTCCAGGCACCCGCGTAATGGCGTCCAGGCACCCGCGTAATGGCGTCCAGGCACCCCCGTAATGGCGTCCAGGCACCCGCGTAATGGCGTCCAGGCACCCGCGTAATGGCGTCCAGGCACCCGCGTAATGGCGTCCAGGCACCCGCGTAATGGCGTCCAGGCACCCGCGTAATGGCGTCCAGGCACCCGCGTAATGGCGTCCAGGCACCTGCATAATGGCGTCCAGGCACCCGCGTAATGGCGTCCAGGCACCCGCGTAATGGCGTCCAGGCACCCGCGTAGTGGCGTCCAGGCACCCGCGTTGTGGCGTCCAGGCACCCGCGTAATGGCGTCCAGACACCCGCGTTGTGGTGTCCAGGCACCCATGTAATGGCGTCCAGGCACCCGCGTTGTGGCGTCCAGCTGCCTGCGTTAGTGTCCAGGCACCCACGTAATGGCGTCCAGGCACCCGTGTTGTGGCATCCAGGTGTTTCTTTGAGATTTGGTAAATTGTTTTCGATAGGCCAAGTTTGGGATGAAATGGTTTGTTTGATCGGAAAATGTATGAACGTCTCTCCTGGTGTTTCAAATTTTAATACTTATATTGACTCTAAAAAAATCATTTCTCAATCACTTCCAGATTTAATAATTTAATATCAGGAAATCATTTATATTACTTTAAGAGTCACTGGATTGTCATAGGATTTATAACGGTTATAAGAGATTACTTTGTGCTTTCCATGTTTTATTGAAATACATGATTTTGAATGGAGTACTTTATCTAATGTGTATTTTGTGCAAATTGTACGGAATCTGCTCCGGTCGGTGATGGTCTTTATGTGATTGACTATCGAGTAAATCATGTTCTCTTTAGTAAACACATCGTGTTGAGGGAATGATTATTGTGCAGGAAGAGGTGTTGGTGTTGGCTTAGCGGATAGGGTGCCGGCTTGGGATCCTAGGATCCTGGGTTCGAATCCCGGTCGATCGCTGAATTAACGCCAGGGGGGTTGACTCAGCCTGTCATCCTTCCGAGGTCGGCAAATTGAGTACCAGCTTGCTGGGATGAATGATCCCGGTGTGTACCCCGGTTTAGAATAGGTACACCGTATCCCTGCGCATCATAAGAGCGTGACCAAGGGTTGGCGTCAGGAAGGGCATCCGGCCATAAAAACATTGCCTCAAACAGGGAACCATGGTTGACATGGGGCCCGCAAGGCTAACCCCTGCTCTAGCGGGGAAAATGGCCTTAAAACGATCATTCATATATTATATAAGAGGGAGATGCTGATTTTGATTGATTTGAATGTATTTAAAGCACATATTGATCTATCTACCATCTGTTTAAGAGATGTTTTGTTCAACAAGTGCTCTCTCCACACAATCTGAAACACAAAAGCAAAATGTGCTTTGCGAATCGTAAAGGAGATACAAAATATACAAATGGACGTTCCAGCAAATGGACGTGTACGTGCTCGATTGGTAACACCGATAGGACGAGCCCAAAATGTGACTCCCTTGGTCTCTTGAAGGCACGAATCGAGGGTTGACAAAATTTGCACACGACCGATGATCCATCGTTACCATTCCAGGTATCCTTGCACATGACTAACGATTCCTCGGAGGGATAATAACTTTCAGGACAAAGCTAGAATGACTGAATACAGACAAAGTCTATTGACGAATGTGAAATAAAAAGTTTTGCAAGATTTTGGATCCTGGAGCAAATTATTTATTTATTTATTTGTGCCTTCAAAGTACTTAATTTTGAGGCACAACAAACGGAAGTGGAACAAGTCAATATGGCAACGTGATCCTTACTAACTACCCAATGGGAAATACCCGACAGGTGTATCTAAAACGGCATCTACGACTTTTCACCAATTGTACTAAAGTATTTGTACCATTTACCATATGTGCGCAGTTTTGCAGCAATTGGTTTGACTCGGATGTAGTAAATGTTGACTGAAGACAAAGCTGAGATTTGTGTTTGATTGGATTTCCTTTTTCAGGCTGATTTGAAGAATGAATAGTTTTGTGGAAGTTTGTCATTGTCGAGTTGCTTTTCAACATGTTGGGTAATTTGATTGGATCGTTCAGCAGCGTATTGCAAAGTCTCTAAGACCGTTGATGCAAATGCCGGGTAAAAGCCCAGTGGTGGTTGTGTGTGAAGTGGTGCACGCACTTCTTTGGATTTATTTTCAGGAAGTCCACTTTGCACGTCTCCCTGACAGGATGATGCTGCTTCAAAGGTTTCCTCAGGGTCTGGGTGACTGTACACTGATGATGTCATGTTCCAGTGTGGGCTCAGGAAGTGCAAATCTCCGCTGGAGTATGGTGAGTTGTGCACAATCGAGAGGTGTGGTGTGGGTTCAGAAAATCCATGACCTGGGACAGGTACGTTTGGTGGAGTTGACGAGTCGTAAAGTTTGACAGAATTGAAGGCCGGCAGACGTACGTTTGATAATGCTTCAGTAGTTTGGTCAGTGCTGGCAGCGTTTTCAGCTTGGGTGTGAGATGGCAGTGGTAGTATTTGTGTTGGAAAAAGGTTAGTCTAGTAGGAAGACTAGGTCCCCCTGCACCCCCCGGAGATATACTTCTAATCAGTGTTTCTAGATTGGAAAAAATGTGTAGAAAATGACTAGCTATGGCCCCAAGCTGAAAAAATGTCCCACATACCATTTTTATGCAAATTACTGCTGCAAATTTTATGCAAAATTATGCAAATTTTATGCAAATTTTCGATGAGGAGTAGAGTTGAGGGGTCTTTGAGGGCTTCATCGAGGTGCTCTCGGTTGCAAGACTGGGTCATTCTGAGAAGCACAGCAGGGTCAGAGATCATGATGTTCTCCTCCTCAGTGAATCTCTCCATCAACAGCCTCTCCATTGCCTCACACACTGTTTTGAGGCAAAAGAGGGACTTTGCGTAGGCCTTTCCACTGAGAACACCTTTGAGAGATCCACTTGTTACTAGTTGTGCCTCAAAGAGAATCTCTGCATATCCAGAACCACGCATCTTGTGTCCAGTGAGCATCCCGATGTAGTTCATGGATGTGTGGAAGGGTCCAATCGTTACTACATGACTAGCAAATTCATTTGGCCAGCGCCAGATGATGGGAAGGGCTTTCATGCAGACACCCAGATCAAATGTATTCAGGACCCATCTCTGACCCACCTCAGCAGTTGCTGCCTCGGAACGCTTCAGTAGCTCACGAACAACTGCGTTGTCTGTGATCGGTTGGTGGATAGGCGTGCAGTAGTCGACTGTTGATTTGCTGGGTGGGGGAGAACCAGTTGCAGAGGTGAAACCCCCTAGCCCAGGCACAGGCTGCAGGCCATTGCCATGCCATGCAGGCACCAGGCACAGACCGATCACAGACAACGCAGTTGTTCGTGAGCTACTGAAGCGTTCCGAGGCAGCAACTGCTGAGGTGGGTCAGAGATGGGTCCTGAATACATTTGATCTGGGTGTCTGCATGAAAGCCCTTCCCATCATCTGGCGCTGGCCAAATGAATTTGCTAGTCATGTAGTAACGATTGGACCCTTCCACACATCCATGAACTACATCGGGATGCTCACTGGACACAAGATGCGTGGTTCTGGATATGCAGAGATTCTCTTTGAGGCACAACTAGTAACAAGTGGATCTCTCAAAGGTGTTCTCAGTGGAAAGGCCTACGCAAAGTCCCTCTTTTGCCTCAAAACAGTGTGTGAGGCAATGGAGAGGCTGTTGATGGAGAGATTCACTGAGGAGGAGAACATCATGATCTCTGACCCTGCTGTGCTTCTCAGAATGACCCAGTCTTGCAACCGAGAGCACCTCGATGAAGCCCTCAAAGACCCCTCAACTCTACTCCTCATCAAAAATTTGCATAAAATTTGCATAATTTTGCATAAAATTTGCAGCAGTAATTTGCATAAAAATGGTATGTGGGACATTTTTTCAGCTTGGGGCCATAGCTAGTCATTTTCTACACATTTTTTCCAATCTAGAAACACTGATTAGAAGTATATCTCCGGGGGGTGCAGGGGGACCTAGTCTTCCTACTAGACTAGGTCTTCTTTTTGCTCAAAGAACTGCGTGACGCAATCGACCAGGTGAGGTGACCTTTGTGAGGTCTCCAAAATATCCGTTTGAGGCGTTAAGTCTGCGTATTTTCCTTGCTTTGACCGTGTATGTTTGCTCCTCGAACCAACTGGAAAGGTAAGGCCTAAGTTTGACTTGGTGTGGTTACATGAGGGACTTCTTGGCAAATGGCTATGCTTTGGTTGGTGCGGTACCTTGACGATGTTGAAAGGCTTCAAGCAGTTGGCTTCCACCGAGTTCTGCAGGAAACATCATCATTGTGATCATATGATCTACAAAGAGGAGCAACAAAAATAGAGTAAAAACAGTTTATTTGGAGCCATTTTCCTGGCTATCCTCAATTTGTGGCCTTTGGGAGTTGGAGTTCCAGATTTACTTTTTCCATTACGTGTATTAATAAAGCAATTTTGATGAGTGTGCATTGGACTGCAGAGTTTGGTCATCGCCACTCACACTCTTCATTTGCTGGTAGCATCTGAGTGGCTGAGCCTTCCACGAGGGAGAGAGGAAGTCCCAGTACACGGCTCCGCCATGATCATGTTGGTCGTTACTGTAGTCCTTGGGGATCGTACGGTCACTTTGAAGACCAGTCTGCGACATTAGTTCCTGAAGACAGAGAAAACAAAAAGAAAAAGACACAAAATGTCGTAGCTCCCGCCGTGGTTTTAATAATTTTGCTGTACGGAGTTAAAGGCTGTCAGTCGGCCATCTTTGGTGGGATTACAAAACAAAATCTTCTGCATATGTAAACTCTCATGTATTGTCTTTGTGTCAAGTTTGAACGAAATATGTCCATGCATCTGAGATATGGTTGCACACGCACGGACAGACAGACAGACAGACGGACGGACGAGACCCAATTCATAAGCCCAGTGTGTGTGTGTGTATGTGTGTGTGTCAGTCAGTTTGTGTGTGTCAGTTTGTGTGTGTGTGTGTGTGTGTTTCAGCGTGTCAGCTTGTGTGTGTGTCAGCTTGTGGTGTGTGTGTGTCAGCTTGTGTGTGTGTGTGTCAGCTTGTGTGTGTGTGTGTCAGCGTGTGTGTGTGTGTGTGTGTGTGTGTGTGTGTGTGTGTGTGTGTGTGTGTGTCAGCGTGTGTGTGTGTGTCAGCGCCACCACAGCCCTAAGAGCGTGTGTGTGTATATAGTACACTAGTACAGGGTGTTTCAAAAAGATGGACCCGATTTGAAATCGCTATATCTCTGCAACCACGAACCGCCCATAAATGAACCTCTTGCCACTTGAAAGGGCGGGGCATAGAGTTTCAAATGACCACCGCTAGATGGCTCTCCCAGCGCACCAACGGCCTCTAGCCTCAGTCGTTCGCAAGATGGCGACCCCGCAACACAAGGCGTTCTGCGTTCTGCATTTCAGCAAGACTGAATCCGTAATTGCGGTGCAGCGTGCGTTTCAACGGCGTTTTGGCATTGATCCGCCAATGCCAAAGAGCATTCGTCATTGGTACCGACAATTTGAGGAAACAGGCTGTTTCTGTAAGGGGAAGAGCCCAGGGCGACCACGCACTTCAGAGGAAAACATGAGAAGAATTCAAGAGTTTTCTGCGTAGCCCGTGAAAGTCCACTCGTCGTGCCAGCCGAGAACTTGCGATCCCTCATACGACTGTCTGGCGTGTGTTAAGGCGACATTTAATCCTGAGGCCATACCGGTTGCAACTGATACAGGCTCTTCGTACAGGTGACAAAGGAAAGCGTGTAGAATTTAGTGATGCGATGTTACAGAACATGGAAGACGACAGCTTCTTACCGCGTTTGATTTTTCGTGATGAAGCAACGTTTCATCTAAGCGGTAAAGTTAACCATCACAATGTGCGCATATGGGGACTAGAGCATCCACACGAAACTGTAGAGCATGAGCGTGATTCCCCGAAAGTGAACGTGTTTTGGGCCGTTTCTCAAATAAAGGTTTATGGCCCTTTCTTTTTCGAGGGAAAAACAGTTACGGGGCAAACCTATCTCGAAATGCTGCAGAACTGGCTCTTTCCACAACTTAAGGAAGATTCCGATGACTTCAATTTTCAGCAAGACGGAGTACCGCCACATTGGCACCTGCAGGTTCGACGTTTTCTAAATGACACACTGCCTCAACGTTGGATAGGTCGCACGGGACCCCAAGACTTGGCGCTACACTCTTGGCCCCCAAGATCCCCAGACATTACACCCTGTGACCTTTTCTTGTGGGGATACGTCAAAGACCGTGTTTTTGTGCCACCATTAGCGACTAATCTGGATGAACTCAAAAACAGAATCAAGGCAGCGGTGACTTCAGTGAAAGAAGACACTGAGAGACGTTTGGGACGAATTCAACTATCGTCTCGATGTTGTCCTTGCAGCAGGTGGAGGGCACATAGAGCATTTATAAAATGGTTAGTAAATCTTGATAACTCATTAAACCGTTTGTAACTTTTTGTGTAATTGTAACATGTTGCCATCGTGAAATATACTGCTTTGAAATTGGGTCCATCTTTTTGAAACAACCGTATATTGTCCTGTGATTCCCCTCGGTGAAAACCGGGAAATCACGAATAGCCAAAGCGAGCGTTAATGCGTTCCTCTACCAATCACCGCAGGCCACCTGCACTTGGCCCAGTTCCCCCACCAATGGCTGCGTCGCTTCTCCCTCATGCCGTGTCTTCCTATTGGTCAACTCCCGCCCAATGGGGTCCTTCTGTGCGTGGCTCTCGGCCTGTCTGCTTCGATGTGTGTTCAACCAGGCGGGGTTGTTAGCCTTGGTGCTTGATGCCTGGCTTCCGGTTGGTTGGTTTTATTGTGGGGAGGATTTAATTAGTATGTGTGGACTGTGGTGCTTTTCATGGTGGGATTCCTCACTAGTGTCTATGGTGCAGTGCCATAAGGGACAAAGGATAGATCACAGAGGTTTCACACACAGGGGAATTAACATAATCCCTACACTAGTTAACACTCCCGATTCCTCGTAATTGGGACAAATATACACTTAATTTGACATTCAGGCTAAACAGGTCCCTGACGTATGTACATCGAAATGGTTCTTTCTACCCACGATCATCGGAGCACCTATCTATACAGATCTACCTGACTCAATACATCACTACCTCAAAATTCAATTCATAACTATGTATGTATTATGTACAGTCACGTGAAAAAGTAAGTACACCCCATGTAAAGTTTTGACTTTTTCAACATATTTCAACATACAGCTATTTGATCTTCATTTCCACAATATTGATAGATAAAGGTGATATAATATAACAAATATCATGAAACATTTACATTTTGTAGTCCATTGTATAATTTAAATAAACATAAAAGCAAATTTCGCATGTGGAAAAAGTAAGTACACCCTTGGCTCAAATCGGTGGTATTGCCCCCTTTG
Source organism: Myxine glutinosa (assembly GCF_964187855.1). NCBI lineage: Eukaryota > Metazoa > Chordata > Myxini > Myxiniformes > Myxinidae > Myxine > Myxine glutinosa. The sequence continues at coordinate 176,967,516 of NC_136265.1, forward strand.
GCAGAAACAACCTCAAGTACCGTAGGCGTTTCTTATAACTGTCTACCAGTCTCTGACATCGACTGGGAGAAATTTTTGCCCACTCCTCCATGCAGCATTCTTTCAGCTGTGCGATGTTTGAGGGGTTTCTTGCATGCACAGCTCGTTTCAAATCCCCCCACAACATCTTGATGGGATTTAGATCCGGGCTTTGACTTGGCCATTCCAGAACCCTCCATTTCTTTCTTTTCAGCCATTGCTTGGTGGATTTACTGGTATGTTTAGGGTCATTGTCATGTTGCAAGGTCCACCTTCGGTTGAGCTTCAACTTTCCGATAGATGGCCTCACATTATCCTCAATCACCCTCAGATACAATGAAGAATTCATAGTGGATTCTATGATGGTGAGCTACCCAGGCCATGATGCAGCAAAGCTGCCGCAAACCATAATATTTCCACCACCATGCTTCACAGTTGGTATCAGGTTCTTGTGGTCAAATGCTGTCTTTGTTTTTCGCCAAACATGTCTTTTGGTACTGTGGCCAAATAGCACTACCTTTGACTCATCTGTCCAGAGCACATTGTTCCAGAAGTGCTGGTCTTTGCCGAGGTGTTCATTGGCAAACTTTAGTCTTACCCTGATGTTCTTTCTGGACAGCAAAGGTTTCCTCCTGGCACACCTCCCATGTAGATCAAATTTGTGCAGCCTCTTTCTAATGGTAGACTCGTGCACTTTGACATCAACAGTGGCAAGAGCTACCTGTAGGTCCTGTGATGACATTCTGGGGTTCTTCGAGACTTTTTTCAGCATCTTGCGGTCTGCTCTCAGGCTGAACTTGCTGGGGCGGCCTGGCCTGAACAAGTTGGCAGTTGTTTGGAATCTTCTCCACTTGTAGATGATCTTCCGGACAGTCGAATGATTGATTTCAAATTGTTTGGAGATCTTTTTAAATCCCTTCCCAGACTCATAGGCATCTATAACCTTCTTTCTGAAGGCTTCAGAGAGCTCTTTTGATCGAGGAATGGTGACGCCGCACACTTCAACAACAAAGAGCAAACCAAACTAAATGTCTGAGATTTAAATAAGACAGGTTCCTCCAAGATCCTCTCCAACGATGTTCTAATCATTTGCACCTGAGCTGGTGCACCTGATTCTAATTTTAGGTCTTTGAACTAGTGATAAATGTAGTGGGTGTACTTACTTTTTCACGTGACTGTATGTATGTACATGTATATATATTGTTGCGAATATGGAATTTGGCCTCCATATCCGCTTGTAAATATTCCCCTATTTTCTCCAATACTCCCCAACTTTCCCCAATCCCCCATTCCCTAGTCCCATTGCATGTAAATAACAATCAGTAGAGCCGACCTTCCCCTTATTCCCCCATTAAATGTCGTGCCCAGGTCCACCGCACCACACGTAGACAACTTTCGGACATCTTCCTAGTTATTCTTATTCTATGTCAGTTAAGGCCTCGTCTCCATTAATTATGACTCTTCGTTGCACCAGAATGTGATTATATGGCATCAGTAGTGAGTTTAGGACCTTTCCCATACCTCCTTCCATCTTCCCATACCTCCTTCCATCTTCTTCCCCAACCAACTATGGCTGCAGCAACGGAGGGGATGGGAGATGGCGGCGGAGCGGGGGAGGATGCGTCCTCACACCGGCTCGATTAGCGCCATTGACCACGCGCTCCACGGGGTTACCACGAAGGGGCTCCTTGTCAGCTCCTCGTCAAGGGCGGAGCCTGGTAAACCCCCCCGCACGCACCCAATGAGAAGCAACGTGCCGATTCCATCTGGGGCGGCGCTAACGAGCCGAGGGCGTGTCACTCCCCGCCGGATATACGCGGCCCCGCGCCGGATGTGACGAGAGATGCGCCCCGAGCTGGAGAAAGAAGGACCTGCGAGCGCTGAGAGAGAAAGGCCCGCCTGTGAAAGAACGTCCCCTCCGAGCGCTGTGAAACCTCCCGCATCTCTGGACCGGACCGGGTCGATTCTAACCTTTGAGCACAGGTGCACCTGGAGCCATCGCTACCCGCCTGTCCTTTCCATCAACCCCCGTGTGAGTCAGCCTTGTCCCGTTTGCCTGTCGTCTGTTGGGGAATAATATAAGATTGTGTCTAAGTGCTTGTCTTTCTATGTTGTACCTCTCGTCCCTGTAATCTGACCTTCCGTAACGAATATAATCTCCTCCGGAGGTCTTGAGAACCGTATCCCTGGTGTCGTCATTTTATAACCCAGCCGGGTGTCTTCTTTTTCTTATTGAGCCAGCGTAACGCGACTTCGTCAACGTCGAGTATAGTCGGGTAATTTGTGCGGACACGACGGCCATTCCGCTCGGCCCACTTTAACATCAAAGTCGTGTCTGTAACAATTGGTTGTCAGGAGTTGGATTCGAACCTGGGACTAAATTTATTTAGCCCAAATTTTGGACACCAATTGTGTTAGTACGGTAACAATTGGTGTCGAGGAGTGAGATTCGGACCCGGGACTAAATTAGTTAGGCCCAAATTTTGGGAGGGAAAATCGAGCCGGAGCGCGTACGGCGCTCGACCAAATCGATCCGGAGCGCGGTCCCGCGGTTACTGCGCTCGACGAAATTATAACGGCGAAATTTCGAATTTGTGTTACGAAACTCGAATTTTGAAAGTCGCGCCATGGCGGATCAAGACGGCTGGGGTCCGGTAGGGGAGAGTGAAGCAGGGTCGGTCCAGGACCAAATTGAGGGACATGAGGGACATGAGGAGAGCGAAACAGCGAGGGTAGCAGGCACGCAAAATGGCGCCTCGCAAGAGCGCGCGGTAGCCGAGCCCGCTGTATCAACGGGCTTTAACATGCAGCCGATTGACATACAGGCCCTCATTGCGCAGCTACAGGCAGCTGTACAGATGAGTATGGGGAGCCAAATTGAGCGATTGGGTGAGCGGTTGGGGAACCGGATGGATGCTCAGGGTGAGCAATTGTGGGTAATGAGGGACGAAGCGAGGGGTACCAGTGAGGGATTAGACAATAATTTTAAGGGATTAGACAATAATTTTAAGGGATTAGACAATAATTTAAAGGGATTAGACATGAAATTTGGGAAATTAGACGATAGATTAGGGGAAATACAGGAGGGGTTAACGGGGGTAGAAAACAGAATGGCCGCTCAAGAGAATCAAATGGAAGGGATGCAAAAGGGGTTAGAGGGGGTAGAAAATAGAATGGCTGCCCAGGAGAATCAGATAGAGGGAGTGAAAAATGGGTTAGAGGGGTTAGAAAACAGTATGGAAGGCAAATTGAGGGACATGAGGGACCAAGCGGAAAGGGAAGTTAACCAAATGGGGCAGCAGATAGAGGGGGTCAGAATGGGGGTAGAAACCAAACTGGATGCTCACAGGGAGGAAATGGAGCAGATGAGGGTGGCATCTGGGCAGGAGATGCAAGTGATGGGAGAGGAGATCAGAAGAGGAGTGAGTGAGGAGGTCGGAGGAGTGCGCGAGGAGGTGAGGCACTGTAAGGAGCACATGGAGAAGGAGGTGAGAAAGGGGACTGTAAAGTTACAAGGGGGCATAGAGGTCCTGACGCAGGAGGTGGAACAGCTGACGGAGGGACAAAAAGGACTAACGGAGCAGGTTCAAAGGAACACTGCGGTATTAGGAGGGTTGAAAGCGACACAAAACGACATAAAAAACGACTTGATAGCGACAAAGAGGGAATGTCAGATGGTACGTGAGGGACTGACAACGAGGTTGGACGAGGTGATAGAGGTAATGGAGACGAAGGACCGGCAGGTGAGGACGCACCTGGAAACGGTCAAGGTAGCCTTAGAGGATGAGCTTGAGGAGACGTACCGGGGAATAAAAGAGGTGAAGCACAAATTAGAAGAAGTGGAAGAAGGGATGAGCGAAATTAAGAAGCGACGGAGAGGGGATAAGAAAGAGATAAAAGAGGAGATAAAAGAATTGGTCCAAAGTCTGTATTTGGATCGTGATGATGTGCTCATTAACCGGATGAGGGATTCGCAGGTGATGGAGGAGAAGCGAAGAGGAAGAGGACCCGGTGTAAGTGGTGACCAATATGGTCATGCGTATGATGCGCCAGGGGATTTAAGAAGCTTGGGGATTGGTTTGGATCCGGGTGTTCGTGAAAGGCCGTTGGTGAAGTGTGCGACAGGTCTGGTGTGCGAAAAAGGAGGTGTGCAAGAAAGTCCGACTCTGGGGTGTGTGAGGAAAAAGTGCGTGCCAAGGAGTGAGTGTGCTGGCGAGAGTGAGTCGGTCGTAGCGCGTGTGCGAGGGAGCACATGGAAGCGCGGTGTGGTGAGTGTTACAGAGGGTGTAACGCAAGAGTGTGCGCGAGGAAGGTGTGTGACGGACAGGTGCATGGGGAAAGAGTGCGCTGTCAAAGGCAAGGAAGAATGCACACCTGTGGTGAGTGTTACAGAGGGTGTAACGCAAGAGTGTGCGCGAGGAAGGTGTGTGACGGACAGGTGCATGGGGAAAGAGTGCGCTGTCAAAGGCAAGGAAGAATGCACACCTGTGGTGAGTGTTACAGAGGGTGTGACGGGAGAGTGTGCGCGAGGAAGGTGTGTGACGGACAGGTGCATGGGGAAAGAGTGCGCTGTCAAAGGCAAGGAAGAATGCACACCTGTGGTGAGTGTTACAGAGGGTGTAACGCAAGAGTGTGCGCGAGGAAGGTGTGTGACGGACAGGTGCATGGGGAAAGAGTGCGCTGTCAAAGGCAAGGAAGAATGCACACCTGTGGTGAGTGTTACAGAGGGTGTGACGGGAGAGTGTGCGCGAGGAAGGTGTGTGACGGACAGGTGCATGGGGAAAGAGTGCGCTGTCAAGAGTAAGGATGAGTGCGCTGTCAGGAATGGAGGTGAAAGTAGTGAGAGTGACATGGAGCGTGAGTTAGTTGTGACAGGTGAGCGAGGATGTACACCTGGAATAGAAGGATGCACACCTGGAATGGTAGAGCGTGAGTGGGAATGCACGCTGGAGTTGGTGGTGAGGCACGTGGTTGGGTGTGCGAATGAGGGCACACCTGTGATTGTCACAGAGGAGGTGACCGAGGAGGGGGCGCGAAGCGGTGTATTGGTGAGGTGTGCGAGCAACGAATGTGTGCCAAAATGTTCGGTGGTCAGGTGTGTGACCAAGGCTGTGAGTGGAATGAGTGTACCTGGGTGTGTAAGGAAAGGTACGAGGAGCATGGGCACGGCTGGATGTGTGAGCAAGGAACGGGCTGCGGGGTGTAAGCGTCCAGGTGAAGCATCGACGTTAGACGGGATAGAGTTTAGAACGACTTATAGCCGAATCGGGCCCTCGGTGCGTGCTGGGCCTCGCTTTGAACGGCCGCGTCTGTGCTCCACTAGGCGGAGCTGGCAGCCCGATAGGAAGGGTCGTTATGGCGACCACGTTTTGTTGAGACGTGCCGGCAGGTCGAGATCGGGACATTGGATGGCTCCACGCCGAGGTGGTGCGTGGGATCTCGGCCCGGGTAAGCCCCCGTCCCTGCCCCGAATGCCGGACGCATCCAGCCGCTGGCACAAAACAACCAGCATCCATTGCTTGGCTTTACGAAGCCGGGCTTTGGACAGGGATTGGCGCACCGAGAGGTATTAGTGAGTAGACTGGGTGATGAGGTTAGTGTTTTGGCCCCAAAATTAGAGAAAAACAAAATTTGATGATTGGCAAAGGATTGGCAGTAGTGATTGGCAGATGATGGGCAGTGATTGGCCAAATTTTGGATTTGTTGAAATTTGATGTGCAAAATTGGTAGTGAGCGATGGGCCCGGTGGGTAAGGTTGGCATCCCTGCCACCCTTCCCATGGGGGGGGCAAAGGAGCAATAGTTTATGGGGTGTATGGCAGTGAAAACTAGCCCGGGTGGGTTAGGTTATATTGATAGGGATCTAGAGAAGATGACCTTAGGTGACGTTAAGTTTAGTTAGTGACTGATACCTGTAGTAGGGACGCAGGTAGATTAGTGTGGATGATAATGACGTGGGAGCGCAATAGTTTAAAGGGACGACTGGGAAGCGCAAGTTTCAGAAGGGAGTAGTTAGCTGAGATGATGCCGTGTGTGTGAGAATTGAACAGGTGTGATTGCACAGGTGTGCAACTGGACAGGTGTGTGGAGCAGTGTATGAGTAGTGAGTGTGTGGATCAGCGCGAATGCGCTTGGGGAGAGAAGGGTGCAGGTGGCACCAGGTGTGAGAGCACAGGTGTGCAGGTACAGGTGTGTGGAGAGAGTTGGAGTGAGTGGTACGGAGTGGTGTGCATGGTGCGAAGGTGTGGATGGGGGAAGAGTGGACCCCTTTCACGAGTACCCGGGGTGGGTAGTGTAAGTGTTAGGTAGAGGGTGCAGGTAAATTGTGGTTGGATATTGGCATTTGTGGTGCGGTTGCAGAATGGTATTGTGGATGGGTGCATTAGTGTTGTGGAAATGGCTGGGCGTGTAGCCTGTTAGTGTGTGTAGTTGGTTGGGCACTCCACCACTGTGAGGATGTCGGCCAGGTGAGGCCGCAGGTGGGCTCTGGGAGCCGGTAGTTGTGAGTGGGTGCCTGAGGATCCCGGGTGTGGATCGGGTAGCCCAGTGCCAGAGAGGGCACCGAGTGGGGAGAGAGCCAGAGGGCCTTCCCCAGGTAGTTAGGTTAGGGTGAGGAGCTAGGTAAGCTCGGGTGGCAACTACAGTGGTGGAGGTGTGCAGGTGGGTAGACCTGTTGGGAGAGCTACACGTCGCGGCCCGGAAATTGTGCGAGGGCACCGGGAGATGAATCGGGGGAGTGAGACCCCAAATTGAGAAGCACCACAGTTTGGCCAATGGGAATTGGTTTTTAGAACCCATAGTGTAAGAGGGCCAATGGGTTGGCCGGAGAAAGACCCCGGGTAGTGTAAAGTTGTTAAAGTCATTTAGGAAATAGTTAGGATTAATGAACCTGTCGCACCATACGCAGCCACTTACCTGAGGTGATGATGATGACTCCACACCTGTGTTTCCTTTGTTTTGTGCAGAAGTAAGGATTGCTGTGAGGATTTGTGAGACGCATCACGACGTGGATGAGACATTGGAGTGATTCCATCTCTCCCTCCCTAGGAGGGACTGATGATGAATTGGTGATGGCAAATTATGATGTTGAGTTGGAGATGGCAAATTTTGATGAGAGTTGAAAATGGCAAATTTGATTGGTTAGGAGGGAGAGAAGACGAATTTGGTTTATGGGAGGAACAGGGAAGACAGTAGGGATGTTTGTTGATTTGTAAAGTAGATGTTTATGGGTAGTGTTGTGTTTTGTGGATACAGTAAGGGGTAAGGGAGGGGCCATGTAGGTTACCTGGTGGGGGGGGGGGGGCGTACGATAGGAACGTACCTGTCTCACCTGGTTCCCATGTGCCCCCAGTGTGCATCACCTTACATTGCGTGCACTTTTGCGCCCTTACCACCTTACTCACTTGTCTGCTTCTTTTGTCTCCCACCTCCGAGGATCTGGCTTTGGGGTAGAGAGAGAGGAGAGAGAGGTGCTGGCTGCGCAGTTGTGGGCCTGCACTTTCGCTGTTCGCTGCCTGGATCGGTACACCATATGGACCGCAATGGTTGTGGCCACCCACAATGGACCGCAGTTCGTTTGCGGCCAAGCACCACCCGGGGATGGACCTATGGGTCAACGTGGCACCTATGCCATACAGGTGAACCACTTTTAGTTAACACCAAGTGCACCACAAGAAGAGCAAGAGACACCTGCAGGGTTAGGGGTTGTCGAATTTATTTTTATTCCAATGAACAATGGTGACTGCACCGATTGGTGGTGGGGTGGTGCTTTTGATGCTGGGAAAGGGTGCTCTGCACGTTATTAAAGGCCGTCGGCCACAGAGCACTCGTGGGTTGGTGTATCGATGTTGGCAAGCGCGCTCTCTCTATGCATAACATCTGCATGTGTTCCTCCAAAAACAGGTCCTGGATCGTAGTGTAAATAGCAGCGTAGTCTTGTAAATAATGCTCCCTACCGGCTGTATGTGTAGTTTGAGAATTCTTTCCGGATTCGGTTATCCTGTGGGTGTGTTTCTGTGAGGAGAAGGGTGCAACGTCGCAGGGGGACATATTTACTCATTCGTGAATATCTGTAAAACTGTCGCACTCAGGGTAGAGTTAATAGTAGAGGGAACTACATTGCGTGCCACACTAAAGTAGGTAAAAATTTATCGGGTCGGGACGCCCCGAGGGTAGAGAAGGGTGCAATGTTGCGAATATGGAATTTGGCCTCCATATCCGCTTGTAAATATTCCCCTATTTTCTCCAATACTCCCCAACTTTCCCCAATCCCCCATTCCCTAGTCCCATTGCATGTAAATAACAATCAGTAGAGCCGACCTTCCCCTTATTCCCCCATTAAATGTCGTGCCCAGGTCCACCGCACCACACGTAGACAACTTTCGGACATCTTCCTAGTTATTCTTATTCTATGTCAGTTAAGGCCTCGTCTCCATTAATTATGACTCTTCGTTGCACCAGAATGTGATTATATGGCATCAGTAGTGAGTTTAGGACCTTTCCCATACCTCCTTCCATCTTCCCATACCTCCTTCCATCTTCTTCCCCAACCAACTATGGCTGCAGCAACGGAGGGGATGGGAGATGGTGGCGGAGCGGGGGAGGATGCGTCCTCACACCGGCTCGATTAGCGCCATTGACCACGCGCTCCACGGGGTTACCACGAAGGGGCTCCTTGTCAGCTCCTCGTCAAGGGCGGAGCCTGGTAAACCCCCCCGCACGCACCCAATGAGAAGCAACGTGCCGATTCCATCTGGGGCGGCGCTAACGAGCCGAGGGCGTGTCACTCCCCGCCGGATATACGCGGCCCCGCGCCGGATGTGACGAGAGATGCGCCCCGAGCTGGAGAAAGAAGGACCTGCGAGCGCTGAGAGAGAAAGGCCCGCCTGTGAAAGAACGTCCTCTCCGAGCGCTGTGAAACCTCCCGCATCTCTGGACCGGACCGGGTCGATTCTAACCTTTGAGCACAGGTGCACCTGGAGCCATTGCTACCCGCCTGTCCTTTCCATCAACCCCCGTGTGAGTCAGCCTTGTCCCGTTTGCCTGTCGTCTGTTGGGGAATAATATAAGATTGTGTCTAAGTGCTTGTCTTTCTATGTTGTACCTCTCGTCCCTGTAATCTGACCTTCCGTAACGAATATAATCTCCTCCGGAGGTCTTGAGAACCGTATCCCTGGTGTCGTCATTTTATAACCCAGCCGGGTGTCTTCTTTTTCTTATTGAGCCAGCGTAACGCGACTTCGTCAACGTCGAGTATAGTCGGGTAATTTGTGCGGACACGACGGCCATTCCGCTCGGCCCACTTTAACATCAAAGTCGTGTCTGTAACAATATATACACACACACACAAACACACATAGTGTTCTCTTCTTTCCACTGTTCTGCATTCTTGTTCTTCCATGAGCCTCGACCTTGTACAACCCCCCTCCCCCTTCGCGCTATGGTCATTGTTCTCTGTACCTCTACTGGAATAGAACCAATGGCTAATTTATCTCCAATGACTTGTGTTGAAATTGCGATCTGCATGAACCCAGCAATGGAGGGGAAAGTGTCCATAGGTGGGATTGCAGGTTCTTACCATCGCTGAATGTTGTCGCTTTGGAGAGGAGTTGGGCAAGAACGCTGCTCTGTGTTCTACACCTGCTGGCGAAAATACGAATCTATTCATATGATTATATCACAGGTGTGTGGAGGTGAGGAGTCATGGTGGGAGAATGAAAACATTGCAGGTGTGAGCCAGGTGCTTCCACAAGATGCACCTCTAGTGGTACTGACCGGTGCACGGCAGGTAACTGAAGCCTTGATGATCACGGTATTGTCCTGCCGGGCTCAGGATGATGATGGACACGAAGATGGGAGTGCTGATGCAACCCTCGTGGTATGGAGGCACCCTCACCACCATGTGGTTCTAAAGAATTTTGGAACAACCGACACTTAGTGCATTTTCTTTGCCCTCCCACCTGAGCTCCTTAAAAGTACTCATCTGCTAAACAGCCTACCTACCTGGTGGAAGAACTCTTTATCGATTGGTGCTTCGGCCTGCCATAACATTTCTCCACCTGCAGAGCATCACAACAGGTCGCTTTGTCATCTGCATTGTTTTCTGTGTCAGAGATCCCATGACCTGAGTGTGACATCTTGAAATAGCAGGTGTGACGATTCGACAGCAGCATGGGGTGGGGTTTGATGTTGTCATGTGTGTGAGGTAGTCGGTGGGGTTGGGGACGGCTGGGGCAGGGAGGCTTACAAACCGAGGTGAACAAATGTGCAGATGTACGCCAAAGCAGGCCGGGTATGTAGCCAGGTGTGAAAAAGTAAGGAAAGCACAAGGAGCCACAAACACTGATCTTCACCAGACTACTCACCTGAGCGTGTATTGGATCATCTGCCAAGAGGTGTGGGGGCCTTTACCCCAGAGCCATAGAATACTAAACCTTTACAAACCTTTTACTTTACACCCTTTTAGACCTTTACAAACCTTTTACTTTACACCCTTTACACCTTTACAGACCTTTTCCCTTTACACCCTTTAGACCTTTACAAACCTTTTACTTTACACCCTTTAGACCTTTACAGACCTTTTTACTTTACACCCTTTAGACCTTTACAGACCTTTTTACTTTACACCCTTTTAGACCTTTACAAACCTTTTACTTTACACCTTTACAGACCTTTTCCCTTTACACCCTTTAGACCTTTACAAACCTTTTACTTTACACCCTTTACACCTTTACAGACCTTTTTCCTTTACACCCTTTAGACCTTTACAGACCTTTTTACTTTACACCCTTTAGACCTTTACAGACCTTTTTACTTTACACCCTTTAGACCTTTACAGACCTTTTTACTTTACACCCTTTTAAACCTTTACAACCCTTTTACTTTACACCTTTACAGACCTTTTCCCTTTACACCCTTTAGACCTTTACAAACCTTTTACTTTACACCCTTTACACCTTTACAGACCTTTTTCCTTTACACCCTTTAGACCTTTACAGACCTTTTTACTTTACACCCTTTAGACCTTTACAGACCTTTTTACTTTACACCCTTTAGACCTTTACAGACCTTTTACTTTACACCCTTTAGACCTTTACAGACCTTTCACTTTACACCCTTCAGACCTTTACAGACCTTTTACTTTACACCCTTTAGACCTTTACAGACCTTTTCCTTTACACCCTTTAGACCTTTACAGACCTTTTACTTTACACCCTTTTGACCTTTACAGACCTTTCACTTTACACCCTTCAGACCTTTACAGACCTTTTTACTTCAGACCATCAGACCCTAGACATCTTAAACCCCATTATATCATAAAGACCCTCGAGACCCTTTGCTATGAGCCCAGAATTTTTAATAACTTAGTCGTAACTCTTTGAATGCACCAGGTGTGCGAAGTGACAGTCAAGGTGTCTTGTATCTCAGGTTGCCTTTAGCGAGACAAACATCAACATTCCGTGACGTTTCATGGTTTTCTACAGTTGTAATGTTGCTTTCATGCATGTAACGTATGATCCACTCATGATTCTGTGTGGTCCCATGGGCCTTAACCATTAAACAAACACCAGGTAGGCCGAAGGTGCTTTCACATGAAATTGTTAATCGGAGTAAAAACAATGGCGAATATGATGTTGATTGGGCAAGGGGCCGATTGGAGGTCAAATGGACAAAAGATGTCAAAACAACCTGGAGGAGGGAATGAGCTTGTGTGGATGTACCTTTACCTGGACCAATGGCGTGTATGGGTGTGGCATGACGTCATATCGAGTATCCAATCTTAATTGTGTTTGGACTTTGCAAACTGATATATTCCCAACAACACGAGTTAATATGTCACTGACGATGGGACATGAAATAACATTGATGTTCCCGACAAGAATTCATGGAAAACAGGTGTGGATATAAACCTGATGGGAAATTAAGGATCTTCAACACATAGACATTTTTACAAAACCAACACCTTGACAGGTAGAGTTTCAAAACTCCCTGATAAGTTGTTTTTTGTTATTCTCTGAGTTTGTTTTTTTTGTATACAAGGTCGAGGCTCATGGAAGAGCTAGAACATGGAACAGATCAGAACACAACAACAACCGGAACAGCAGTAGGACAGGTGGGTAAATATGTACAGAGGTGGACAAACAATGACGAGGGGTGGACAAGGTGGACACAGAAGCTTTGGGTGGACACAGAAGCTTTGGGTGGACAAGATGGATGCAGAAGCTTTGGGTGGACAAGATGGATACATAAGCTTTCGGTGGACAAGATGGACACAGAAGCTTTGGGTGGACAAGATGTACACAGAAACTTTGGGTGGACAAGATGTACACAGAAGCTTTGGGTGGATAAGATGGACACAGAAGCTTTGGGTGGACAAGATGTACACAGAAGCTTTGGGTGGACAAGATATATACAGAAGCTTTGGGTGGACAAGATGTACACAGAAGCTTTGGGTGGACAAGATGTACACAGAAGCTTTGGGTGGACAACATGGATACATCAGCTTTGGGTGGAGTGGAAGGGAAGGGTTTAGGATTGGGGGCCATCTGAGATGGTGGTGAACAGGTGTCTTGAAGACCGGGAGGTAAGGGTGAGATCGAAGAGGGTGTGGAAGTTGGTACACAGGTGGGGAAAAAGAGGACCAATTGAGTTGAGGTGAGCAGTGATCATGGATTCCGGGAGTTTCACCAGATGGTGTCAATGGTGGACCGTGTGAGCCCTGCGGACACCTGGGGGGACAAAGCACGAAGAGGGAAGAGGGTGCAAGACCAGAAATGAGGAGGAAGAAGACAGAGAGAGACCACCTGGAGACAGAGAGAGACCACCTGGAGACAGAGAGAGACCACCTGGAGACAGAGAGAGACCACCTGGAGACAGAGAGAGACCACCTGGAGACAGAGAGAGACCACCTGGAGACAGAGAGAGACCACCTGGAGACAGAGAGAGACCACCTGGAGACAGAGAGAGACCACCTGGAGACAGAGAGAGACCACCTGGAGACAGAGAGAGACCACCTGGAGACAGAGAGAGACCACCTGGAGACAGAGAGAGACCACCTGGAGACAGAGAGAGACCACCTGGAGACAGAGAGAGCGACCACCTGGAGACAGAGAGAGACCACCTGGAGACAGAGAGAGACCACCTGGAGACAGAGAGAGACCACCTGGAGACAGAGAGAGACCACCTGGAGACAGAGAGAGACCACCTGGAGACAGAGAGAGACCACCTGGAGACAGAGAGAGACCACCTGGAGACAGAGAGAGACCACCTGGAGACAGAGAGAGACCACCTGGAGACAGAGAGAGACCACCTGGAGACAGAGAGAGACCACCTGGAGACAGAGAGAGACCACCTGGAGACAGAGAGAGACCACCTGGAGACAGAGAGAGACCACCTGGAGACAGAGAGAGACCACCTGGAGACAGAGAGAGACCACCTGGAGACAGAGAGACCACCTGGAGACAGAGAGACCACTACCTATCGGTGATGGCGAAGTGATAGGTCCACACACTCGGATTTATCCAGAGAGATTCCAATGATCTTGAAATTCTTGGTTTCCATGGTGTCGAGATGAGCAAGGTGTGAGGCAGGTGAGCCAGCCCAGAGGGGAGAGCAGGACTCCATCAAGCAGCAGATGAAAGCCTTGTAGGTCGAACGGAGCTCAGGTGTGCCAAGGAAGGATTTTGCATGATGGAGGATGTCCAGTCGGTGTCTGGCTTTGGAACGGAGCTCAGGTGTGCCAAGGAAGGATGTTGCATGATGGAGGATGTCCAGTCTGGCTTTGGAGGCCAATTTTGAAATGTGGTTTGAACAAGAGAGATCGTGGTGAAGAGTGAGACCCAGGAATTTGAGGTGTGTTGAGTGAGTAGATGAGAGGGTTTGCGGAAAAGTCAACCTGACCAATGTCCCATTAGAAAGGACAGATTTAAGTTACAGGAGACATAACACAAGGTAAAGCAAGAAGTTCGTTGAGCTGTTACCTTTCCCAACCTCCTGAAATATCACTCGTGTTCCTTTAAAGAAGTTCCTCCCAAAGAGGAAGAGCTCCGATCCGCCAGGTGTAAGCGAGGAGTGCAGACTCTTGCGTAGAATCTCTGGTGCTCTTGCAGGTTGGGCTGTTTGGAAAAAGGACAGGAGGAGATATGCATCGACTGCGACTACTATTGTACTCCTACGAGCTACGATGATCGCTACAATTACTTACACCACCTTGTGGGGGTGAGCCAGGTGAAGTTTTTGTCCCAAGTCTTACACGAAGCGGATGGCCAAACCAGACGTTGCACCGGACCTGATTTGGATGGGAATTTGTAATTTGTTTTGGGAATTTGGATGGGAATTTCAAATATTTTGGATTCAAATATTTTGGAAAGGAATTCCTCTTTTTCTTTTTTGGAAATTCTTTTTGGAAAGGATTTCAAGGTTTTTCAAGGATTTCAAAATTTTCAAGGATTTTTCAAGGATTTCAAAATTTTCAAGGATTTCAAGGTTTTTTGGAAAGGTTTTTGGATTCTTTTTGGAAAGGATTTCAAATATTTTGGAAAGGAATTTGGATTTGGATGGGATGGGAATTTGGTTTTGGAATTTTGGGATTTGGAGGGAATTTGTAATTTGTTTTGGGTACCTGCAAAAGAGAACTCTTCTACTCCTCTCAAAAGACACGGTGGGATGTTTCTGGTTCACCAAGATCCAGACGAGTCCTCCAATTTGACGTCTCCTCAATAACGAATCAGAATGACCGTTTACAGCTGGGTCGACATTTGAGCCCAGGATTGACAGTGCAAAGGTGTTTACTTAACTGCAGACTATCCTACCAGCCCATGAAGGAGACAAGCATATTATTCCAAATTAGGGAGATACCCGTGCTAGGCTTGGGTGGGAAGCCAGAAGCAAACAGGCAATGCAGATACAGCGAATGCTAAAGCATGAAACCAATAAATTCCACATTCCTGTAGCACCTTCAGTCGCACGTCAGACATGGACAGCAAGTTCGTGAAGGGCTTCCATGAAAAACGTACCCGTTCGCAAACAAACGGGTATGTTCACGTATAGAAACATCGATCGTGGGACCGTGGCGAATCTGCATATGGCGATCCGCGAAGTTCACGTTCAGAAAGTAGAAACCAACACAGCATGTCGTCATTCACTTGAACTCGATAACTCTTTTTTCATTCCAAACAACATATCTCCAATCACAAATTAATCACAAAATAGACTTTTAACAACATTGTTAATGTTTCCTTCATTGTAAAAACTTCCAAATCAACATTTAAAAGGATTTTGAGCCGATAGCTGTTATGGCCTAGGCAAGATCGATGGAGACAGCGATCTGTTAGCGTATACACTGCCCAAATATGAATTAATTAATTAACATTGAATGAATGAATAACAATGAATGAATGTTAGCGTATACACTGCCCAAATAGCTATGTGGAATTCTCTCATGTAGAGATTCAACCCATGTCCCTATAAACTATCCATGGATATCCGTGTCCTTATAAACTACCCATGTCCTATATAAACTGTCCTACGTTTGAACTTTCGTCGAGGCCATTATTTACTTTTAATGATGCTTAGGTACGGTATATACGAATTGAAAGGAAGATAATTGGTTTTGGGTCGTCCTTTCCGCATATCTCGTGGGATTGTGAGTTGGAGAGACGACCGTGATGGCGGGGATGGTGATGGAATTATCTCAAGCAGGGATTCAACCCGTGTCCTTATAAAAAGTCTTTATCCAAGGTCACCGAGTCCGATCGAGTCCGTGCATCGTCACAATGAGAACGATGAATGTTATGCGAATGCGAATGTTATGCGGGAGTCCAAACCTGAGAATGCTGGAGACTAAAGCTGAAATTGGGAAAACTAAATAGCCTATTTTACTCCTGGAGATCCCAGGATTACCCACCCAAAATATCTTTGCGATCGGTTCAGCAGTTTTTAGGGTACCTTCAAACGGACAGACAGACAGACAGACATTTGGTGAATTATAGTAAGATATCTAGCATTCCCTTCAATTAATCACTGTTCATTCTCTGCTTCCTTGTTGACAACACTGGTTGTTGTGGTGGTGCCTCAGGTCTGTTCCTGGAATATGCTGCACTCAATCCCGTGTTTGATTCAATATCTCATGGACCCAATCCATCCCACTTCGTGTCCTCACCCGAGAAGGGACAGAAAGGTTTTTTTTATTTATTTATTTATTCCTGCTGCTCTTGCTTCTCTGTCTGTGCTCTTCTACCAATCCCACTTTGTCTGGCTCCCGTCTACCTGGAACTCAGCAATTCAACATACACCTGTCCACAAGAATGGTTCAAAATAGATCCTATCAACTACATGCCATTAAGCCTGTTTCACATTGGGAGCAAAGTTGTTTCTGGATGCACAAGATCTGCCAGCAACCCTCTTCTGGTGAAACTACCAAAATGAAGACTCTCTGCTCACCTTCACTCTTTCCCCTTGTTATTATATTTGGTGATTATTTGGTTTTTGTAGTTGTCCAGGATTTTGATAATCTTGCTATAATTCAACAAATGTCCGTCTGTCCGTCTGTTCCCGGGTACCGCAAAAATGGCTGCACCGATCGCTGCACGGCTGCACCGATCGGACTCGGTGACCTCGGACAAAGACCTTTTATAAGGACATGGGTTGAATCCCTGCTTGAGAGAATGCCAACCCCCTCCCCGCCATCACGGTCATCTCTCCAACTCACAATCCCACGAGATATGCGGAAAGGATGACCCAAAACCAATTATCTTCTTTTTGATTCGTATATAAACATCATTAAAAGTAAATAATGACCTCGGCCAAAGTTAAACGACGTGAGTTTAATCTCCACATGAGAGAATTCCACATAGCTATTTGGGCAGTGTATAAGGCAACAGATTGCTGTCTCCATCGATCTTGCCGAGGCCGTAACACCCATCGGCTCAAAATCCTTTTAACTGTTGACTTGGTAGTTTTTACAATGAAGGAAACATTAACAATGTTGTTAAAAGTTTATTTTGTGATTAATTTGTGATTGGAGTTATGTTGTTTGGAATGAAAAAAGAGATATCGAGCTCAAGTGAATGACGACATGTCGTGATGGTTTCTACTTTCTGAACGTGAACTTCGCGGATCACCATATGCAGATTCGCCACGGACCCACGATCGATGTTTCTGTACGTGAACGTACCCGTTTGTTTGCGAACGGGTACGTTTTTCATGGAAGTCCTTGACGAACTTGCTGTCCATGTCTGACGTGCAACTGAAGGTGCTACAGGAATGTGGAATGTGGAATGTATTGGTTTCATGCTTTAGCATTCGCCGTATCTGCATTGCCTGTTCGCTTCTGGCCTCCCACCCGTGCGTAGCACGGGTACCTCACTCGTCTATATTAATGCACTGAAAAGCGTTCTCTCTTTTTTTTTCTTTCCTTTTTGCAGATTCCATGTTCCATTGTACAAACCACTATCCCATCGACAGGCCGACAGCAGCCGCTTCACCCTTTGCCTATTTTGAATTGATTAGATACTGGTTTGATAAATGGAACCTGTTCTTCATTCCTGGACAATAATCTCCTTGTGTCGACAAAAATCAGAACTTCTCAAACTATACAAGGCCTCTGTCTCTGTAGGTGAATGGAGTACCCATTCTCTCTGATTGGTTTGTCTGAGCGTCACATCTGTCTGTCTTTGATTTTGTGGAACTTAAAGCTCTCAACATTCCTGGCTTCCCATGCAATGAGGCCTCAAGCACCAGGTGTATTACTATTGAATCGTAGACAGGTGGGTGACCTATAATTGTCCTCAGCTCCTCCCCCCTGGTCAGTTCTCTCTCTACCCTCTCGGTGCATCGACCTTCTCCAGCTCCTCCATGATCCACAAATTCTTCTCGTAACACCTTCCCAGGTGAACTGCAAAAATCCTTCCTTTCTGCACACTTCCATTCCTTTTATTTTTCCTCTTTGGAATACGAGTTCCCTTACAAGAAAGGTATGCCGTTCTAGTTTCCCTTTCCTCACCTATGTTGCTCTATTACCTGTTTGTTAACCACCCTCAGTATTTTAGCTCCTCCAGGAGCTTTGACATCTCTCCGGATAAAAAGTGCAAAAAAATAGAAGGAGTTGCAATGATCCATAATATAAAACTATAACGGTGCTCGGTAGATCGCATTCCTCCGCCAGGCCGAACAAGTAACCTTTTGAGCCTTGTCGACTGGGCAGGTATGAGTTGGTGGTGCTTTAATTTTGATGTTTTTTTCCAAACGATACTTGATTTCTCCAGATTTCAAATGTGGATTCAATTGCCAGGTGGGACATCCCAGTGGTGCACGGTCTTCCATTGATGCAATCTTCCCTTTTAAAACTGAATATCGAACAATGCACCTTGGAAAAACCAGGTGTGATCCCAGCCAACACTCAGGTAGGCCACCATAGGTGTTAAAAAGAAATAAGTATCAAAACCATACTACATGTGATGGGCGCGGACATGGTCTGCAGGGTGAAGAATGAGCCGTTTGCACGAGGAAGGTGTGTGCGGAACACAAGACGGACACGTAGGCTGGCACGGCAGGTAGGTGCTCCTCCAAGTCGCATCTCGACGTCGGCATTTCTCAGCTTCAGGATGCCCACGCAGTCCAGACTGGTGCACATGAAAAGTCTCTTTCAAAATCACACAAAAAGTAAGAAACTTGCAAACGTATTTAAAAAACAACCGAAGACCTTTCAAAACGTCACATCCGGGCGATGTTCCGTCATCTTTAAACCTGAACTTGGGCCTCACCGACACTTAGAGGGAAATCCACGAGCTCTCTTCAGCGTCAGATGAATCTAGATCTGTCTGAATTGTAGACCAAGTTGCATGTACAGTTATTCGGAAATTTAGACAGATGGATCTAGATCTGTCTGAATTGTAGACCAAGTTGCGCATACAGTTATTAGGAAATTTAGACAGATGGATCTAGATCTGTCCGACTTGTAGACCAAGTTGCATGTACAGTTATTCGGAAATTTAGACAGATGGATCTAGATCTGTCTGAATTGTAGACCAAGTTGCGCATACAGTTATTAGGAAATTTAGACAGATGGATCTAGATCTGTCCGACTTGTAGACCAAGTTGCATGTACAGTTATTCGGAAATTTAGACAGATGGATCTAGATCTGTCTGAATTGTAGACCAAATTGCGCATACAGTTATTAGGAAATTTAGACATGGATCTAGATCTGTCTGAATTGTAGACCAAGTTGAATGTACAGTTATTCGGAAATTTAGACAGATGGATCTAGATCTGTCTGAATTGTAGACCAAGTTGCGCATACAGTTATTAGGAAATTTAGACAGATGGATCTAGATCTGTCCGACTTGTAGACCAAGTTGCATGTACAGTTATTCGGAAATTTAGACAGATGGATCTAGATCTGTCTGAATTGTAGACCAAATTGCGCATACAGTTATTAGGAAATTTAGACATGGATCTAGATCTGTCTGAATTGTAGACCAAGTTGCGCATACAGTTATTAGGAAATTTAGACAGATGGATCTAGATCTGTCCGACTTGTAGACCAAGTTGCGCGTACAGTTATTAGGAAATTTAGACAGATGGATCTAGATCTGTCCGACTTGTAGACCAAGTTGCATGTACAGTTATTCGGAAATTTAGACAGATGGATCTAGATCTGTCTGAATTGTAGACCAAGTTGCGCATACAGTTATTAGGAAATTTAGACATGGATCTAGATCTGTCTGAATTGTAGACCAAGTTGCACATACAGTTATTAGGAAATTTAGACAGATGGATCTAGATCTGTCCGACTTGTAGACCAAGTTGCATGTACAGTTATTAGGAAATTTAGACAGATGGATCTAGAACTGTCTGACTTGTAGACCACGTTGCGCATACAGTTATTAGGAAATTTAGACAGATGGATCTAGATCTGTCCGACTTGTAGACCAAGTTGCATGTACAGTTATTAGGAAATTTAGACAGATGGATCTAGATCTGTCTGAATTGTAGACCAAGTTGCGTGTAGTTATTAGGAAATTTAGACAGATGGATCTAGATCTATCCGACTTGTAGACCAAGTTGCGCGTAGTTATTAGGAAATTTAGACAGATGGATCTAGATCTGTCCGACTTGTAGACCAAGTTGTGAGTAGTTATTAGGAAATTTAGACAGATGGATCTAGATCTGTCCGACTTGTAGACCACGTTGCATGTACAGTTATTATGAAATTTAGACAGATGGATCTAGATCTGTCTGAATTGTAGACCAAGTTGCATGTACAGTTATTAGGAAATTTAGACAGATGGATCTAGAACTGTCTGACTTGTAGACCAAGTTGCGCATACAGTTATTAGGAAATTTAGACAGATGGATCTAGATCTGTCCGACTTGTAGACCAAGTTGCATGTACAGTTATTCGGAAATTTAGACAGATGGATCTAGATCTGTCTGAATTGTAGACCAAGTTGCGTGTAGTTATTAGGAAATTTAGACAGATGGATCTAGATCTATCCGACTTGTAGACCAAGTTGTGTGTAGTTATTAGGAAATTTAGACAGATGGATCTAGATCTGTCCGACTTGTAGACCAAGTTGTGCGTAGTTATTAGGAAATTTAGACAGATGGATCTAGATCTGTCCGACTTATAGACCACGTTGCATGTACAGTTATTATGAAATTTAGACAGATGGATCTACATCTGTCCGAGTTGTAGACCAAGTTGCATGTACAGTTATTATGAAATTTAGACAGATGGATCTACATCTGTCCGACTTGTAGACCAAGTTGCATGTACAGTTATTAGGAAATTTAGATAGATGGATCTAGAACTGTCTGACTTGTAGACCAAGTTGCACATACAGTTATTAGGAAATTTAGACAGATGGATCTAGATCTGTCTGAATTGTAGACCAAGTTGCATGTACAGTTATTAGGAAATTTAGACAGATGGATCTAGAACTGTCTGACTTGTAGACCAAGTTGCATGTACAGTTATTAGGAAATTTAGACAGATGGATCTAGATCTGTCTGAATTGTAGACCAAGTTGCGTGTAGTTATTAGGAAATTTAGACAGATGGATCTAGATCTATCCGACTTGTAGACCAAGTTGTGCGTAGTTATTAGGAAATTTAGACAGATGGATCTAGATCTGTCCGACTTGTAGACCAAGTTGCGCGTACAGTTATTAGGAAATTTAGACAGATGGATCTACATCTGTCCTAGTTGTAGACCAAGTTGTGCGTACAGTTATTAGGAAATTTAGACAGATGGATCTAGAACTGTCTGACTTGTAGACCAAGTTGCACGTAGTTATTAGGAAATTTAGACAGATGGATCTAGATCTGTCCGACTTGTAGACCAAGTTGCACGTAGTTATTAGGAAATTTAGACAGATGGATCTAGAACTGTCTGACTTGTAGACCAAGTTGCACGTAGTTATTAGGAAATTTAGACAGATGGATCTAGATCTGTCCGACTTGTAGACCAAGTTGCGCGTACAGTTATTAGGAAATTTAGACAGATAAACATTGTCTGGGAAGGTGTTGTATCATTGAGGATTTTCGGTTAAGTTTCTCTGAAATCAAGGTGTCCCTTCTTCTTCTTCTTTTCAGTCGGAGATAGAACGTTCTCCCCCATTTCATCTCGTAACTAGGACTGGAATTTGTGACCTCTCTCGACAAAACAAAACTGTAGCCCTCTCTGGGAGAACACGAATAGCTTTGTGGTCAGAGCGGTTAGGGTCGGGTTCTCCCTGTACTCCATTTTGGCCTCAAATGTATACCTTACACCTACATGGCGTATTAGTGCATGCACAGTAGAAGGTTAGCACATGAGGTGAGGAGGGAGGTTACTGGGCCTTCCTCTTCAATATTTCTCTTCACCGTATTAACAGGTCGCTGCCTGAAACGTTGACCCTGTGTTTCCTTTTCTTTTTCAAAATGTTCTCATTTTGTGAGAATGTCTCAATCTCATTTTCCTCTATATTCTTGTATTGCTTGTAAATATGTATTATACTGTCCTTCAATGCAATAAATGGGGTTTAGAATTCAATTTTCTCTCTCTCCAGCGTTGTCGATGCCACCCCGGCCTTACCTGCAGCTTTACCACCTGTTCCCAGTGAGGGAGTTTAACAAGGCAGAGAGGTGCAAGGTGCAATGGATACCCAAACAAGAGGGACAACTGCTTTGTAATACATGTCCCCTATCACGTTTCAGTTCAATATGTTAAAGGATAAGGGGGAAAAATCTGGAAAACTGACCCATG
Organism: Myxine glutinosa; assembly: GCF_964187855.1. Classification (NCBI taxonomy): domain Eukaryota; kingdom Metazoa; phylum Chordata; class Myxini; order Myxiniformes; family Myxinidae; genus Myxine; species Myxine glutinosa. The sequence goes on from NC_136265.1 coordinate 176,989,780, forward strand.
TAAAATGTGATATATTCCCTCGAAGGCCAAAAAGGCCATAACTTCGTGAAAAATTGGTGAAACGCCGCGAAACTCAAACGTGTTCCGTAGCTTATCATGATAAAGCCATGTACCACGTTTCAGTTGAATATGTTGGAGTACGGTACAAAAAAAAAAAGCAGAAAACTTCAGGTGTGACAGATGGACAGACAGACAGTCAGAGAGCAAACCTATAGTCCCCTCCGGGTAGGAGACTAAAGAGTTGGGACACATTGTAGCTCGACTCATTAATCCACTCCGAAGCAGGTAAGTCACACCCGGCGTGTGCGGCCTTGTAGCCTCAGGCTTCCCCGGTCTCCCGTCGAAGTTTGTTCACTTAAGTTTCTTCCTTCGCTGTTTTTGTTTGGTTCTTAGATTTTTCCCTTTTCCCCCGAACTTCCCCGAACATCGACTCTTTGTCGAACGTTTTAACCCCCTCCCCCCCCCCCCCCAAAAAAAAACAAAAAACAACAACATTTATTTCCCTTTCTCCACGTGTCTCATCGTGTGCTTCTCATCTTGTGTGCTTTTGCCCCATCGTGTGCTCCTGTCCACGTGTGCTGTCTCGCCCCGTCCCCATTATCTCCTTGCCTTCCAGCTTTTGCCCTGTTTACGTGACTCGTGGTTGTCCCTCTCGGCCCTCTCCCCGTTGGTATTTTTGTGAATATGAGATTGTTCACGGTTCTGTTTAAATATGTTTAAACTTTCCCCTGGAGTGTTTTATTACAACACGCTGTTTTTCTTCCTATTTAAAAGGCTCCTTTCAATTTCCTCTTCAACTCATTCCATTTCAAAAAAATATTCAATCTCTTATAATTCTTTCTCACTACATGCTCTAAATTCTCATTCATTCCACTCCTCCTCTATCGTTCTTAAACGGATCGCTAACTTGAAAATCACAACAAACCCAATTTGTTATAAATGTTCGTCTTTCATTAATCATCCACTTTCTAAACTCCCCCCTTGCCCCTACCCTCCAAATCTCCCCCTTGCCCCTCCCCTCCAAATCTCCCCCTCGCCCCTCATCTCCTAAACTCCCCCCTAACACCTCCCCTCCTAAACTCCCCCCTTGCCCCTCCCCTCCAAATCTCCCGCCTTGCCCCTCCCCTCCAAATCTCCCCCTTGCCCCTAACCTCCTAAACTCTCCCCTTGCCCCTCCCCTCCTAAACTCCCCCCTTTCCCCTCCACTCCAAATCTCCCCCATTGCCCCTCCCCTCCAAATCTCCCCCTTGCCCCTCATCTCCTAAACTCCCCCCTAACACCTCCACTCCTAAACTCCCCCCTTGCCCCTCCCCTCCAAATCTCCCCCCTTGCCCCTCCCCTCCAAATCTCCCCCTTGCCCCTAACCTCCTAAACTCTCCCCTTGCCCCTCCCCTCCTAAACTCCCCCCTTTCCCCTCCCCTCCAAATCTCCCCCATTGCCCCTCCCCTCCAAATCTCCCCCTTGCCCCTCACCTAAACTCCCCCCTTGCCCCTCCCATCCTAAACTCCCCCTTCACCCCTTCCCTCATAAACTCCCCCCTAGCCCCTCCCATCCTAATCTCCCCCCTTGCCCCTCCCCTCCTAAACTCCACGCCTTGCCCCTCCCCTCCAAATCTCCCCGTTTGCCCCTCCCCTCCTAAACTCCACGCCTTGCCCCTCCCCTCCAAATCTCCCCGTTTGCCCCTCCCCTCCTAAACTCCCCGTTTGCCCCTCCCCTCCTAAACTCCCCCCTTGCCCCTCCCCTCCTAAACTCCCCCCTCGCCCCTCCCCTTCAAAACTCGCCCCCAACCCCTTCCCTTCAAATCTCCCCCCTACCATCCTCCTCCAATTCTCCCCCTCCCCCCTCCTCCTCAAAGCTGCCTCCTCCCCACTTTGTCTCCCTTCTATCTCATACCTCCACCTCCCCCAACCTTCTACTTTCCTCTGCCCCTCCTCAAACAACCCCTCACTGTGCCTCATCCCATGACCATCAAACCTGTTGTCCTCCTCACCCTTCCCTTTCTTGTAACTCTTCCGTAATCTCTGACACACTATCAACTGCTCTCCCTACCTCCCCCTCTCATCCTTCATCTGACCCGACCCCTCCCCTGTCCTGTCCTGCACCCAATGCTCCCCCTCTCTCCATTAACAGTATGGACCTCAAACATCCAGGGCCTTCGCTCAAACCTGATTGATCTCTCCATTCAGGTTGCTTCTGACAATCCAGACTTGATCTGCTCAACAGAAACTTTCCTCATTCAAGATGTCTCTGATTCCTTAATATCTCTTCCTAGTTACTCCCTCCTCCGGTATGATAGACCTGAGCCTCGTCCTGGTGGTGGGGTTGCTATCGTTATCAAAAACTCTCTTCCTCACTCTCCTTGCACTGCCCTCTCTCCACCCCACCCCCAGGAGTATCTACAGTCACGTGAAAAAGTAAGTACACCCCATGTAACGTTTTGACTTTTTCAACATATTCCAGCATACAGGTATTTGATCTTCATTTGAACAATATTGATAGATAAAGGTGATACAAATATCATGAAACATTTACATTTTGTAGTCCATTGTATAATTTAAATAAACATAAATGCAAATTTCGCATGTGGAAAAAGTAAGTACACCCTTGGCTCTAATAGGTGGTATTGCCCCCTTTGGCAGAAACAACCTCAAGTAGGTGTTTCTTATAACTGTCTCCCAGTCTCTGACATCGACTGGGAGAAATTTTTGCCCACTCCTCCATGCAGAATTCTTTCAGCTGTGCGATGTTTGAGGGGTTTCTTGCATGCACAGCTCGTTTCAAATCCCCCCACAACATCTCGATGGGATTTAGATCTGGGCTTTGACTTGGCCATTCCAGAACCCTCCATTTCTTTCTTTTCAGCCATTCCTTGGTGGATTTACTGGTATGTTTAGGGTCATTGTCATGTTGCAAGGTCCACCTTCGGTTGAGCTTCAACTTTCTGACAGATGGCCTCACATTATCCCCAAGCACCCTGTGGTACAATGAAGAATTCACAGTGGATTATATGATGGTGAGCTGCCCAGGCCCTGATGCAGCAAAGCTGCCCCAAACCATAATATTTCCACCACCATGCTTTACAGTTGGTATCAGGTTCTTGTGGTCAAATGCTGTCTTTGGTTTTCACCAAACATGTCTTCTGGTACTGTGGCCAAATAGCTCTACCTTTGACTCATCTCTCCAGAGCACATTGTTCCAGAAGTGCTGGTCTTTGCCTCGGTGTTCATTGGCAAACTTTAGTCTTGCCCTGATGTTCTTTCTGGACAGCAAAGGTTTCCTCCTGGCACACCTCCCATGTCGATCAAATTTGTGCAGCCTCTTTCTAATGGTGGACTCGTGCACTTTGACATCAACAGTGGCAAGAGTGACCTGCAGGACCCGTGATGACATTCTGGGGTTCTTAGAGACTTCTTTCAGCAACTTGCGGTCTGCTCTTGGGCTGAACTTGCTGGGGCGGCCTGGCCTGCACAAGTTGGCAGTTGTTTGGAATCTTCTCCACTTGTAGATGATCTTCCGGACAATCGAATGATTGATTAGAAATTGTTTGGAGATCTTTTTAAATCCCTTCCCAGACTTGTAGGCATCTATAACCTTCTTTCTGAAGGCCTCAGAGAGCTCTTTTGATCTAGGCATGGTGATGCCGCACACTTCAACAACAAAGAGCAAACCAAACTAAATGTCTGAGGTTTAAATAAGACAGGTTCCTCCAAGATCCTCTCTGACGATGTTCTCATCATTTGCACCTGAGGTGGTGCACCTGATTCTAATTTTAGGTATTTTAAGTAGTGATAAATGTAGGGGTGTACTTACTTTTTAAACATGCGAAATTTGCATTCATGTTTATTTAAATTATACAATGGACTACAAAATGTAAATGTTTCATGATATTTGTTATATTATATCACCTTTATCTATCAATATTGTTGAAATGAAGATCAAATAGCTGTATGTTGAAAAAGTCAAAACTTTACATGGGGTGTACTTACTTTTTCACGTGACTATATGGTTACGGCTTGCTCTCCGCTCCCACCTTTTGTTCATCTGTGTTCTGTACCGTCCTCCAAACAGTGATGACTCCATTTACATTTCGCTGTCTGACAACATGGACCAACTTCTATCAACTCATCCAAACTCTCTCTTCCTCATATGTGGCGACTTCAACTGTCATCATGCCAGCTGGCTGGGTGTGGGTTCCTCTCTCACCAGCCCTGGCATCTCAGCAAAGGACTTCTGCGACTCATTGGGACTGACACAATCTGTCAATTTCCCGACCCGGATCTCAGTCAATGGATCATCTTCTCTTCTAGACTTGGTTATGACAAACTTCCCTGCAAATGTCTGCTGCTCTTCTTCTGCTCCAATCGGTTCTTCTGATCATGTGCTTGCTAAAGTGGACATCTCTCTGGCCATTCTCAGAAAGCCTCCTCGGTGCCGACGAGTCTGGCATTTCATTCAGGCTGACTGGCATGGTCTGCAAGCAGCCATAAATCATCTGGACTGGTCTACCATCTCTACTGCCTCTGACGTGAATTCCTCCTGGGAATTCTTCCAAAGCAAACTGCTCTCTCTCATGCACAGATTTATCCCATCTCGTCTTCAGTTGTCTTACCCTTCCTCCCGTCCATGGTACACTGAATCTTGTGGTGAGGCAGTTGCCCTGAAACAACCTTCCTTCCTCTTGGAAGGCAAATCCAACTAAAGGCAATCTCAGTTCCTTCCACCAAGCTTGGAACAAGTGTGTGTCTACCCTCAGGAGTGCCAGGAAGCACTATCTCTCCACACTCAAGAATGAACTCTCAAACCTGTCTCCTTCCTCCAAATCCTGGTGGCGTCTGGTCAAATCCGTTTCTGGTGTTTGTTCCCCCTCCATCCCCTCCCTTACCTCAAGTGGCTACACAATTGACACTGCACGTGACAAAGCCGAATGCCTCAACTCTGTGTTTGCCTCAAAATCTTGTGTCCCAAACCCATCTCTCTCTTTTCCCACCTTACCCAGTCGAACCCAACTGCTCCTGGACTCTGTGTCCTTTTCTCCTGACAAGGTGGAGAAGTTTTTTAAATCAAACCTCGACTCTGATTCTGCAAATGGACCAGACGGCATCAGCCCACGGGTCCTAAAATCCTGCTCTGCCACTCTATCTCACCCTCTCTCTGTTCTTTTCACCCTCTCTTTTGCTCAAGGTCATCTGCCAGCATCTTGGAAATCAGCAAACATTACCGCTTTACACAAAAAATGTGCAAAGACAGATCCTTGCAACTACAGACCAATCAGCCTGCTCCCAATTATCAGCAAATTCATGGAATCCATCATTGCTTCAGACATCAAATCCTTCCTATTCTCCAATGGCTTGATCTCCGATCATCAATTTGGATCCAGACCAGGTCATTCTACTCTGGACATGTTGCTTCTGCTGTCTCAACAATGGACGGAGGTCCTCAATGCCAAACAGGAAATCAGAGCTGTCTCCCTTGACATATCACGTGCCTTCGATACGGTCTGGCACCCAGCTCTGCTCATCAAACTCTCCTCCTATGGTATCCATAGAAATCTCCTCGCATGGCTTGCGGACTTCCTCTCTGGTCGTAGTCAATGTGTGGCCCTGAATGGATTTCTCTCATCTCCCCTTCCTGTTCTGGCTGGAGTTCCCCAAGGTAGTGTTCTGGGCCGTGTGCTATTTCTGGTCTTCATCAATGATCTCTCCGACTCTCTGGAAAATCCTCTCTATCTCTTTGCTGATGACTCCACTCTCTGCCGCTCCATTCCTCATCCCTCAGATCGGCAGTCTGCAGCCTCCTCACTCTCTGCAGACCTGGACAAAATCACAGACTGGTCAAACAAGTGGAACATGTCTTTCAATCCTGACAAATCTCACACACTTTCTATGTCTCTCCGAAAAGACCGACTGGAAAACCCTCCCATCCACTTTCTCAACAATCCTCTCCAAAAAGTTATGTCGCTCAAGCATTTGGGTCTCACTATCTGCCATGATCTTTCTTGGGAAAACCACATTTCCAAGCTGGCCTCCAAAGCCAGTCGCCGTTTGGGCATCCTCCATCATGGGAAGTCCTTCCTTGGCACACCTGAGCTGCTCACCACAAACAAGGCTTTCATCCGCAGCTCAATGGAATTCTGTTCTCCCCTCTGTGCCGGTGCTCCTGCCTCACACCGAGCTCGCCTTCACGCTGTTGAAACCAAAGCTTTCAGAATCATTGGAATCTCCTGCGATGAACCTAACTCCGAGGGCCTTTCACTCACTCACCGCAGGCAGGTTGGTGGTCTTTCTGTCTTCTACCGACTCTTCTCCGGCCTTGCTCCCTCTGCTTTGTCTGTGCGCTGTCCCCCAAATATTCCTACAGGTCACACAAGATCTGCCAGCAACCCTCTTATGGTTAAACTGCCAAAATCAAGGCTCTCTGCTCACCTTCACTCTTTCATTCCCCTTTTCTCCCGCCTCTGGGACAAACTCCCCCACTCCCTTCAATCCCACTCCTCCCCCCAGGTCTTTAAAACAGCTGTTCACCACCATCTCTTATCTTCCCCCATCCAAAACCTTGATCTTTTCTACCCCCGCTAATTTTCACCCAGATACACTTTTTTGAAATTCCAACTTCTTTCCTGGAAGTCCTTGCAGTGTCCATATGTTTTATACCTCTCCCACCTCCCCCCAAGCCCTCTCCCTCCCACAGTTCTCTTGATGTCGTTGCTCTCAAATGTTGTACTTGTGTCCATCCTCCCCCCTCTCTCCTCATCTTGTCTACCGCTCCCCTTATTTTGTGTTTTGTGTGTCGGTTTGAAATTTTGTGTGATGAATGTTAAGCTCTTTCACGAGCCTCGAACTTGTATACAAAAAAAAAAGAAAAAAGTTAATAACTGCTGTAGATCCTTACCATCCGAACCTCCCCTGTGGACAGGTAAATGAATACACCAGGTTTCTTGTCATATGCATTGTATAAACAGAAGTATAAACACGTCTAAAGACAGGAGTAAGCGAGTTATTGCAGGCATCCCAATTGAAACCTGACCCTCGTCCTCTTAATAAAATGCATTGTAGTGACAATCTTACTATAATTCACCAAATGTCTGTCCGTCTGTCTGTCCGTCCATCTGTCAATCCGTTCGAAGGTACCGCAAAAACGGCTGAACCGATCGCAACGATATTTTTGGTGGGTAATCCTGGTACCACCTGCAGTAAAATAGGCTATATTGTTTTTCCAATTTCAGCTTTGGCCTCCAGCATTTTCAGGTTTGGACTCCCGCATGACGTTATTTTCCCAGGTACCACACAAACGGCTGTACCAATCGCTGCACGGCTGCAACGATTGGACTCGGTGACCTCGGACAAAGACCTTTTATAAGGACATGGGTTGAATCCCTGCTTGAGAGAATGCCAACTCCCTCCCTGCCATCACGGTCATCTCTGTAACTCACAATCCCACGAGATATGTGGAAAGGACGACCCAAAACCAATTATCTTCTTTTTGATTCGTAAATAAACATCCTTAAAAGTAAAGAATGACCTCGGCCAAAGTTCAAACGATGTGGGTTTAATCTCCACATGAGAGAATTCCACATAGCTATTTGGGCGTTGTATAAGCTAACAGATCGCTGTCTCCATCGATCTTGCCAAGGCGGTAACACCTATCGGCTCAAAATCCTTTGAACTGTTGACTTGGTAGTTTTTACAATGAAGGAAACATAAACAATGTTGTTAAAAGTTTATTTTGTGATTAATTTGTGATTGGAGATGTGTTGTTTGGAATGAAAAAAGAGATATCGAGTTCAAGTAAATGACGACATGCCGTGATGGTTTCTACTTTCTAAACGTGAAATTCGCGGATCGCCAAATGCAGATTCACCACGGACCCACGATCGATGTTTCTAGACGTGAACGTACCCTTTTGTTTGCTAACGGGTACGTTTTTCATGGAAGTCCTTCACGAACTTGTTGTCTGACGTGCAACTGAAGGTGCTGCAGGAATGTGGAATTTTTTGTTTTCATGCTTTAGCATTTGCCGTATCTGCATTGCCTGTTTGCTTCCGGCCTCTCACCCGTGCGTAGCACGGGTACCTCACAAGTAAACTCTGATGTATTGTTAATGAGATTGAAATTGTTCAGTTATTTGATGAATCTTAACAATACTATGCTATAGTCCATAATGATCTTGTAGAAAAGGATTAATTATATTATTAAGAATGTGTGTATCTCCGTGTATTACAAACGTAGGAATTCAAGAGTATAATTCAGACTTTAGTTAACTCAACAGTTGCCTTTGTGATGGAAAGATATACATACCTTTGTAGTCCTGTGTAAATACTAATTGGGGATAAGTTTTGTAAAAGCTTTGACAATTATCTTCTGGTTCAAGTGACCCACTGGGAAGATAGCGACTTAATCGAGGATTCCTCAAACTCCGCGCTACCCCCTCCCCACTTCCTGCTTCCTTATCAATGATTCCTCGGCCCCCGATCTACCCCTCCCCACTCCCTGCCTCCTTATCAGTGATTCCTTGAACCCCGATCGACCCGATCCCAATCCCTCATCAAAATCCCTCGTCCCCCGATCTCCTGCTTTTTGCCCACCCCACTGTGAGGACCTAATCAAATATTATCCCTTTGTTGTCCCCCGTCGCACCGCGGACCAAAAGTGGGACTACGGTTTTCCCCTCCGTCCGTGTGTGCGTGCGTGCGTGCGTGCGTGAGCGAAGGACCGAATTCGAATTTGGTGTGTGGGTGCAACCCACGTCAAAATCCAAGATGGCCGCCGTGCGACTTGCGTTGACTACGACTTAGTCAGAGAATAAGGCATCTTTTTTTTTTTTTTTTTTTTTTTTTTGTATACAGAATCGAGGCTCGTGAAAGAGCTAACATTTATTTCACAAACAAATCAAACAGACAAACAAAATATATAAAAAGAGGGAGCGGTAGACAAGATGGGGAGAGAAGGGGAAGCACACAAACACAACATTTGAGAGCAGGGACATCGGGAGATGTGTGGGAGGGAGAGGGCTTGGGGGGAGGAGGCGTGAGAAGGGGGGGTGAGGGGGGTGGGGCAAGTATAAAACACAAGGACACCAAGGACTTCCAGGACAAAAGTTGGTATTTCAAAAAAGTGGATTTGGGGTGAAATTAGCGGGGGTAGAAAAGATCACAGTTTTGGATGGGGGAAGATAAGAGATGGTGGTGAACAGCTGTTTAAAAGACCTGGAGGGAGGAGTGGGATTGAAGAGAGTGAGGGAGTTTGTTCCAGAGGTGGGAGAAAAGAGGAATGAAGGAGTGAAGGTGAGCAGAGAGTCTTGATTTTGGCAGTTTAACCATAAGAGGGTTGCAGGCAGATCTTGTGCGACCTGTAGGAATATTTAGGGGACAGAGCCCAGAGAGAGCTGGGGGGGGGGGGGGGCAAGGCCGGGAGGAGTCGGTAGAAGACGGAAAGATCAAGTTGGCTTCATCGCGGGAGATTCCAACAATTCTGAACGCTTTGGTTTCAACAGCGTGAAGACAAGCTAGGTGTGAGGCAGGAGCACCAGCCCAGAGGGGAGAGCAGTATTCCATTGAGCTGCGGATGAAAGCCTTGTATGTGGTGAGGAGCTCAGGTGTGCCAAAGAAGGACTTCGCACGACGGAGGATGCCCAGTCGGCAACTGGCTTTGGAGGCCAGATTTGAAATGTGGTTTTCCCAGGAAAGATCATGGCAGATAGTGAGACCCAAAAGAACTTCTTGGGGAGGATTATTCAGAAAGTGGATGGGAGGGTTGTCCAGTCAGTCTTTTCGGAGAGACATCGTAAGAGTGTGAGATTTGTCAGGATTGAAAGACATGTTCCACTTGTTTGCCCAGTCTGTGATTTTGTCCAGGTCTGCAGAGAGTGAGGGGGCTGCAGACTGCCGATCTGAGGGATGAGGAATGGAGCGACAGAGAGTAGAGTCATCAGCAAAGAGATAGAGAGGATTTTCAAGAGAGTCAGAGAGATCATTGATGAAGACCAGAAAAAGCACAGGGCCCAGAACACTGCCTTGGGGAACTCCAGCCTGAACAGGAAGAGGAGATGAGAGAAACCCATTCAGGGCCACACGTTTACTACGACCAGAGAGGAAGTCCGCCAGCCATGCGTGGAGATTTCCATGGATACCAAAGGAGGAGAGTTTGGTGAGCAGAGCGGGGTGCCAGACCGTATCGAAGGCACGTGATATGTCAAGGGAGACAGCTCTAATTTCCTGTTTGGCATTGAGGACCTCCATCCATTGTTGAGAAAGCAGAAGCAGCATGTCCAGAGTAGAGTGACCAGGTCTGAAACGAAATTGATGATCAGAGATCAAGCCATTGGAGAAGAGGAAAGATTTCATATCCGAAGCAATGATGGATTCCATGACTTTGCTGATAATTGGGAGAAGGCTGATTGGTCTGTAGTTGCTAGGATCTGTTTTTGCACCTTTTTTTGCAAAGCGGTGATGTTGGCTGATTTCCAAGCAGATGGAAGATGACCTTGAGCAAAAGAGAGGTGAAGAGAACAGCGAGAGGGAGTGAAAGAGCGGGAGAACAGGATTTTAGGACCCGTGGGCTGATGCCGTCAGGTCCAGTTGCAGAATCAGAGTCGAGGGTTGACAGAAACTTTTCCACCTTGTCAGAAGGAAAGGACACAGAGTCCAGGAGCAGCTGGATACGACTGGGTACAGTGGGTACAGAGAGGGATGGGTTTGGGACACAAGATTTAGAGGCAAACACAGAGTTCAGGCATTCAGCTTTTTCACGTGCGGTCAGCCGTGTAACCGTTTGAACCTTGTGAGCGGAATATCTTGAAAAATAAGCGAAGTACCAGCTTCTAATCTGGTGTGTGGGTGTATCTATTTATATAAAACACAGTTTGTGTGTGTGTGTGTGTGTGTGTGTGTGTGTGTGTGTGTGTGTGTGTGTGTGTGTGTGTGTGTGTAATGTTACCGATAGACTCCGAAACGGAGAGGCTCACGTGCTTGATATTTGGCATAGACATGGCCATTGAGCCTGGGACGAACATGGCCGAGACCATATTTGACGAGATCCATATTTTTTTGTCATATTTACCTCAGCACATTTCAGCGAAGTACCCGCTAATCTCAGCCAGTGCGAGCAGCTCGCTGATTCGCTCAGAGCGATCACGTGATGTTCCATCCCGTCACACGTCACACGTTTGCACGTGATTCAGGGCGAAAAGCCATTTCGTTTTTTCACCTTTATGCGACCGTGTTTTGTGTCGATTTTGTGCGATATGAATTAAATTTTAATTGATATTTCGTGTTTACGAATTCGAATACGAAGGATTTCCCCTTTCCCTTTCGATTTCGAATACGAATCGAATACGAGCTTGAGTCGAGAGGGCGAATGTGCGGGTTGGGAATGTACGGGTCTCCCTTCCCCGCCCCGGCAACGCCGGTACTGGAGGGCGTGGGTCACAGGATCGGTGAGTCTCCAAAATCCGCTTCGTGCTCTTGCGAAGATGCAGGACGATGTCGCGATTGTTGTGCTGCTCTCCGACCATGAGAACTGCACCGTCATTGTTGACTGCCCTCCCCTTCCCT
>NC_136265.1:177001527-177039027 GCF_964187855.1 Myxine glutinosa
CCTCCCCCCCCCCGTCTTCTTCCCCCCTCCCCCCTCCCCTCTTCTCCCCTCCCTCCCCCTCCCCCACCTCCCCCCCTCTTCTCCCCTACCCCCCCTCTTCTCCCCTCTCCCCCCCCTCTTCTCCCCCTCCCCCCCCTCTTCTCCCTCTCCCCCCTCTTCTCCCCTCCCCCCCTCTTCTCCCCTCCCCCCCCTCTTCTCCCCTCCGCTCTCCCCTCTCTCCCCTCCCCCTCTTCTCCCCCTCCCCCCCTCTTCCTCCCCCTCCTCGCCCCCTCTTCTCCCCTCCACGCCCCTCTTCTCTCCCTCCCGCCTCCTCTTCTCCCCTCCCGCCCCGCTCTTCTCTCCGCCCTCTCCCCCCCCCCCTCTTCTCCCCTCCCCCCCCCGTCCCCTCCCCCCCCGTTCCCCTCCCCTCTCCCTCCCCTCCCCTCCCCCGCCGGCAATGCCGGGTACCCCTGCTAGTCTAGGCATAAGGAAGAACGCTATTAGTCTAGTAGGAAGACTAGGTCCCCCTGCACCCCCCGGAGATATACTTCTAATCAGTGTCTCTAGATTGGAAAAAATGTGTAGAAAATGACTAGCTATGGCCCCAAGCTGAAATAATGTCCCACATACCATTTTTATGCAAATTACTGCTGCCATTATCAAAAAAAGACTAGGTCCCCCCTGCACCCCCCGGAGATATACTTCTAATCAGTGTTTCTAGATTGGAAAAAATGTGTAGAAAATGACTAGCTATGGCCCCAAGCTGACAAAATGTCCCACATACCATTTTTATGCAAATTACTGCTGCCATTATCAAAAAAAGACTAGGTCCCCCTGCACCCCCCGGAGATATACTTCTAATCAGTGTTTATAGATTGGAAAAAATGTGTAGAAAATGACTAGCTATGGCCCCAAGCTGAAAAAATGTCCCACATACCATTTTTATGCAAATTACTGCTGCCATTATCAAAAAAAGACTAGGTCCCCCTGCACCCCCCGGAGATATACTGAAACTGGCAGTGACTGGTGATTGAAATGCGGTGCCTTTTTGTGTTTCAGGTCGAGGTACGTGAACTCCCCACGATCTACAGCAACCAGGAAGAGACTGATACCAGGGTGGTTCTGTACCTCCATCATGCTGCTACCATCGGATACAAGAACGCTGTAGTCAGAACACCGGACACAGACATCCTCCTGATCCTGCTCCACCATGCCCACAACATCAAGCTGACGGTGTACCTGGATACAGGGTCAGGGAAGCATCGCCAACTTGTCAACGTCTCTGAGCTGGCAGAATCCCTGGGAGAGGACTACTGTGCCACTCTCCTGGGGTACTATGTGTTCAGCGGAGAAGACTGCACCAGTGCCTTCAAAGGGAAGGGAAAAGTCGGGCCCTTGAAAAAGCTGGAGAAGAATCCCAGGTTTCACAGGGCATTCGGTGAATTTCACAGGGTATTTAGAAAAATAAAACTTTGTGTTAACGTCTGTGTAGACGGACCTTAATATGAGTCTATTATTTCGTAAAACTGTGATTATTTTGTAAATAAAGCACTAATTAGCATACTAGTATACCATAGACACATGTAATCATGTTATGAATAGTTCTATCATGATCTATGCCCTTCAAAACATGGGTCTAGACACCTTCATTTTTCAATTATCTGCAATATTGGCTGAGATATGTCAAAAATCGTTTTTTTGATAATGGCAGCAGTAATTTGCATAAAAATGGTATGTGGGACATTGTTTCAGCTTGGGGCCATAGCTAGTCATTTTCTACACATTTTTTCCAATCTAGAAACACTGGTTAGAAGTATATCTCCGGGGGGGTGCAGGGGGACCTAGTCTTTTTTTGATAATGGCAGCAGTAATTTGCATAAAAATGGTATGTGGGACATTTTTTCAGCTTGGGGCCATAGCTAGTCATTTTCTACACATTGTTTCCAATCTAGAAACACTGATTAGAAGTATATCTCCGGGGGGTGCAGGGGGACCTAGTCTTCCTACTAGACTATATTGAAAATTGGGTCGCCACGTCAAAATCCAAGATGGCCACCACCATTTATATGTCTGAACCTTGTGAGCGAAATATCTTGAAAAATAAACGAACTACTAACTTCTAATCTGGTGTGTGGGTGTATCTACCCACAAGGGAGAACCCTATTGAAAATTGGGTCGCCACGTCAAAAACCAAGATGGCCGCCTTGCGTCTTCCACTTTGTCAACTCACATCACTTCAACGACGGGGGACCGAGGCGTAACGCTTGTTCTAATTGATATAAAAGAGGCAAAAACAGTGCGATTGAAGAAGAATACCTGTGTCGGCTCGGGGTCCTTGTGCTGGGTGAGTTGGTTATACCATGTATTGCTGTTGTTACAGAATGAGTATTTTTCTCAGTGTTATTACATTTTACAAGTATTCAATGAGTGCACATGACTTGGTTTATGTACACCAAATTGTTATCCAACAGCATGTTCACTCACACTGTTGTCATTAAGTGCTCCGGCAGCAATGGGAAGTTGAGCAGCGTTGTCCCCTCAACGGAGCTTTCCTTGCAGGATATCACCCCACGACCCGTCACACAACAGGCCTGATAGGCCGGGTGGGGCTGGACACGTTCACAGTCACTGCCAACAAACACGTCAAGCAGAACAGGACGCCCATGTCCAAGGAGCTGAAAACCCAACAAGGGATGGGGGAACACGGTGAAGCTGGTCTGTGCCAATCGCCCAACGCTGCAGTAGAGCGAGTCGGTAGTAATAAGCGCACATTACCTCTACTGTGGGGTAGCCATTTTGTGACGCGTCACGCACTGGACCCCGGCTGCCCTCCGTCAGGTAACGTGCTCGGTACTGCCTCTCGGGCTGGACAAGCACACGAAGCTCTCGGCCTGAGGCCTGACACGGGTAGAAAGCCGAGAGTGGAGGTCGAACGACAGGCTCAGGCCTGTTTTCTTCGTCTTTTCTGGTGCAGGAGTGTGAAGAACATGTGTGTAAAGGAGTTTATGAATAGATAAATGGTGCACACCAGACTTGCTCTGAATCATCAGTGGTTTTCGGATGTTCATTTAAACGAAGCAAAATGATGAGTAGGTTTGCTTCCCTGGATGATAACATCTGGCTCTCACAAGATGGCCGATGGCCTGCCATGCACCATTACATTGGCTGCAGAAAAAATCCTAATGTTCATTCGGTACGATAATAATTGTTTTTTTTGGATGAGAAGTTCGAGTGTTGGTGAATATTTCCCTATTTGGTGAGGCTAAGTAAATTGTTTTGATATTAGGACCAGTCGGTGCTTGCAGCACGGTGCGACCTGTGACTGGTTGCGGAGACACTTTATCACCCGGGGGAGAGTTAAAGAAACGAGTTCAGATATCGTATTTATTCTTGGGTAAAACGCCAGGGGCATAGAAAAGGCCCCTTTATATAAGGGTATGTGCCATGTGGCAAAGTATAGAAAATAAGGGACATTCCATAGCTTATAGAAAATGCCAAACAATTCAAAAGAAGGGACATTCAAAAAATCTCATGGACATGCTGGACTACCCTTGTGTTCTTAGGAGGAACCAAGTAATGCTCTAGAAAAGTTAATATGAAGGGACGCCCTACATCAGGCAAATAAAATACATTTACTTCTTCATGCAGCTGTCTGAATCAAATTGACGTCGAATTATGACGACATAATGAAGGCATCAATTACATCATCAACAACATATCTTATTCCTCATGGGGAGTACTTGACAATGAGCCTTGTTTCAACTATTTCCATTGAGCGGTTTGGAATAATTATATCGAGGTGTAAAGTTTTTCTAAGATGGCGTCCATACCACGTGACCTATGACGTCATAATTATGCCTTTAAAAATTCTATAGGCGGAGGCACTCCTATGGTAAAATGTCGTGTCAATCGGACCATCGGTTGCTGAGAAAATGAATTTTAAAAATGTAGACACACGTACGGACACCACACGTACGGATGCACCCGAATGCCTAACCCTGTTTTCGCTTCGCGAGTGCAGTGTAATAATAATCCTATTCTGTTGCTGCATTCTTATGTTCAGCATAAAACCAAGTTATTGATTTGGACAAAACCAAGGTGAGCTGTCATCACCATTGGGGAACAGACGTCTTTAACGGCCACCACTTGTGGTGTTGTTGGGAGACGTTTAGTCCAAGTTGTCCCGAAGCCTGGCTGGACATTCTCAGTAAAGATGTCAGTACTGCATGGAATGGCCCCATCTGAGATTTGATCAAAACCAAACAGAGGTAGCATCACCCTACGACATCAAATAGAGTGTCTTCAGAATGTATTCACACCCTTTGACTTTTTTCACATTTTGTTGTTAAGGCCTGAATTTAAAATGGATTAAATTGAGATTTTTTTTGTCACTGATCGACACATTATACCCCATCATGTCAAAGGGAAAACATATTGTACACCGCTCCTTTCCTATTCCATCTCCAGGCACTGCATGACGTCATCGCCGGGCACCGAAGGCCGGGCAATGACGCGTACTGAAAGGGAGTACTCAGTTTTCACTCCGGTTTCTTTCTTGCACCAGCACAGAGGGGAGAACAGTATTCCATTGAGCTGCGGATGAAAGCGTTGTATGTGGTGAATAGCTCAGAAGTGCCCAGAAAGGACTTTGCACCACGGAGGATGCCCAGACGGCGACTGGCTTTGAAGGCCAGCTGGAAATGTGTTTTTCCCAGGAAAGATCATGGCAGATAGTGAGACCCAAAATCTTGAGTGAGGATTGTTGAGTGAGGAGTGAAGACTTCTTGGAGAGGATTGTTGAGAAAGTATATGGGAGGGTTGTCCAGACGGTCTTTTCAGAGAGACAAAGTGAGAGTGTGAGATTTGTCATGATTGAAAGACATGCTCCACTTGTTTGACCAGTTTGAGATTTTGTCCAGGTCTGCAGAGACTGAGGAGGCTGCAGACTGCCGATCTGAGGGTTGAGGTATGGAATGGCAGAGAGTAGAGTCATCAGCAAAGGGATAGAGGATTTTCCAGAGTAGACTAGGCTAAATTTCTGATTTTTTTTTGGCAGAGGCATTTCTGAGTAAAAGTTGGTATCCGGGCGTTTTAGGTGGATATGAGGGTGCTGATCACGAAAAAAACGGATACCAAGCTGAAATGTGCATATTTAGGGCCTAAATCAGCAAAAAACAAAATGGCCGCCAAAAAAGTTTATGCGATATTTGTTTTTTTTCTTCAGAAAAGTGGAATGTCGTAGTAATACTTGGTATCCATGCTTATTAGCTGTATATGAGGGTGCTGATCACGATAAAAAATAATACCAAGCTGAATATTACATATTTAGGGCTTAAATCAGCCAAAAAACAAAATGGCCGTCAAAAAAAGTATACGCGATATTGACATTTCTAATTTTCTTTTAAAAATAGGAATGTCATAGTAGCACTTGGTATCTATGCTTATTAGCTGTATGTGAGCGTGCTGACCACGAAAAGATAGGATACCAAGCTGAATTGCAGGCTTTCAATGGAAGATGTTTCATACACCATATTGGCTTTTATTGCCGTTTTACCTTGATTGGCATTACATTGCTTTCAGATCACTGTCAACTGTATTTTCTAGTTAAGGTTGTTATCATGTCTAGTTAAGGACGGTTTATTTACCGGGACGGTGACATGCAACCTCTCTTTCTTTTATTTTCAGACTAAATCAAGATGGATCCTGTTGCTACTCTGAAACGACCATCATCGATTGACTTCGCCTTATGCATTTTATGCCAAACAGATGGGGATTTGCGATCTGCCAGCAATCAAGGTCTAGCCACACTCGCTAAGGCTTACGAAACCAGAAAGAAATTACGCGACCCAAAAAACCGCAATATAATTGAGCGTCTGGATCTGGCGTTGGGTTCGAATACCACCTCAATCGTATGGCACAAAAACTGTTATGTCCAATTCACCGATAAAAATAAACTTCTTCGCCTAGAAAGACTGGAAGATCATCATCAGGACCGAGAAAATGTACCAACATGCAGCTCAGTTGTTGGGTCTACCCAAGGTCGTGTCATACGTCGGAGCTCTGTCAAGCCAGTTGACTGGACGCTGTGCATGTTTTGTCAGGATCGTACGTCAAAACAACGATTAAGTTCAGTTATGACATTCAATGTCAGCAAAGATATTTTAGAGGCATCTAAATTACATCACAAGCTATGCTTCAGTTTGGCAGGCGTTAGTGACCTCATCGCAGCGGAAGGTAAATATCACCTTCCTTGCTTAAGTTCGTTCAAAAGAAGTACATCCAAAGTCAAAGAAGATTTTCACACCAGTCAAGACTTACCTTTGATATGGCTTTCTTCAGAACTTATGTATGCAGCCCAAAAGGGTCATGTGCTGAGGCTAAGTGACGTCTGGGATCGGTATGTAAATCTTTCAGAGGAAGCTAACACAGTTATTCCGAAGTCCTTTGTAAGTCGTCGGACAACATTCAGGGAAAAACTGCAATCTCGAGTAGGTGATACCATCCTCTTTGTTCGACCTGATGGTGGGACATCTCAGAGAGAAACGTTGTTGGTACCATCTAAGTATACCGGCAATGCTGTATCTGGACTGACGGATGAAGCAGACGAACAACTAACAATGCCTAGGTTCGGGCCTGAAGAGGACATCTTCCTGTCGCTGGTGCATGTTGCCCTAAAACTTCGAGGAGATTTGCTTGATAAGCCTGGCCACGTGGGATTTGAAGTGAGCATCGGAAACGCACTAAGTTGCGTACCAGAGACTGTCTACATGTTCCTCAAGCTCTTATATGGTGGTCCGTGTCAGCTTGAAATAGAACCATGCGTTGCCAAAGAAGATGATACGAAACTAGAACAACAAGTCCTCAGCAGTGCTCAGGACATGGTATATGGAGTGAGCGGAGGCAGTAAACTGACGCCGAAACATATAGGGCTCGGCAGCACCCTGCACCAAACTACACGATCTAAGGAGTTGGTGGAAATGTTCCATAAGGCAGGACACACCCTCAGTTACCATCAAGTGTTGCAGTTGGACACAACCTTAGCCAAGTCCACAATTAAGTCTATGAATCCAAACACCGGTGCCGTCATACCACCTAATCTAGTTCCTGACCGCTTTCTGTTCTACACTGCTGACAATATCGACATACTGGATGAGACATTGGACGCAAAAGAAACCTTCCATGCCACTCAGCTGGCAGCGTGGCAGAGAGGACCATCCGCAGACGTGAAGTGGGACAGCATGGTTCTTTCTAAAGACCGAATGCTGCATGTCCCAGAGGTCATGGACACCTTAAACATAGATAGTCGGCTGGACACATAGATAGTCGGCTGGACACTGTAGTTGTATGTGCGAGAGACACTGATGTCATGCTGTTGTTGGTGGCACATTTTCCGCGTGTCAGTTGCAGAAATCTATGGATGATGGCTGGTACTGCCCAGAAGAGAAAGTACATACCCATAGGTCCATTATATCACAACTTGCCATCAAATTCAGTCCAATCACTTCTGCCATTTCACGCTCTTACGGGATCGGACACGACATCGCACATCTGTGGACACACGAAACGTTCAGCATGGAAAGTCTTCCTTGAGTATCACCACCTTCTTGTGGGTTTGGGAGTAGGGAATTTGACCCCTGAAGTGTCAAAATCGACAGAAATATTTGTCTGCAAAATCTACGGGATGAACAATCTGGAGACAACAGATAGCGTTCGTCGGGTCATGTTTGAGAAGGCCTGCAAACCAGAAGCGATGCCACCCACGAGCGATGCTCTCAAATTCCACATCCAGCGTGTGCATTACCAATCTCTGATATGGAAGGAGGCACACTGCCCACTTCCGAACCTGCCGAATGTCACGGAGTTGGGATGGAAAAGGGTCGCTACCAATTTGCAACCAGTGCTGATGACACTCCATCCAATTCCTGAGTCGTGTCTTGAACTTGTTTCTTGCAGTTGCAGGTCACGGTGTCGTACCATGCGCTGTAGCTGCCGTAAAGCAAAACTTGGCTGCACAGCTGCATGTGTATGTCGGCAAGAAACTGACCAGGACGGTTGCTTTAATGACAATGTGTAATGTGTTAACGACATTATTCAACTTACCGTCGAGCCTGCATATCGTAAAAGACGTCATGACTGTGCTACCTGTATATAGTTAAACGTTCATATGTGATTGTTCACTGCATGTAATCGTATTAATCAATGAAGATCAAAAGTAAAGTTGTATTGCCTTGTAATCGTGTTGTTTATTATATGAGCTGTGTGGCACAAGGGTCCATGTGTAAGTGTCTGTAGATATCATTTTAGCTGCAGTTAGCCGATATTTAGAGCTATTTTGTGAGCAACCACCTTGAATGTGTCCTGTTTCAGTATATAGCTTTGGTCCAACACTAATAATAGTGCGCTCATATGCTTCCTTGACCTCGATAACCTGGGGCTAGACATCAAAATAATGATTCTATGTTCACTAGAACTGGAGATATCGTCAATATAAGATTTGATGGCGGCCATCTTGGAAAATGGCCGAAACATCGATTTCTGCTAAAATAGTATATACAAATTTGATTGCCCGGAAATATTCATCTTGTTTCACGTAAAGTGTACTTGTTGAAATGTCTTCCTGTGTGATTCTGAGTTCAGCGGCTAAAAGTTAAATATTTTGGCGGCCATTTAGTTTTTTCCAGATTTGAGCATCAAATACCAAAAATTCAGCTTGGTATCCTATTTTTTTCATGATCAGCACCCCCAAAATAGGTTAAAAACACTTGTTACCAACTTTTACTCAGAAATGCCCCTATAACTTGTATTAGATGCATTTCTGGAAATTTAGCCTAGTCAAGAGTCGGAGAGATCATTAATGGAGACCAGAAAAAGCACAGGGCCCAGAACACTGCCGAAAGGAACTCCAGCCTGAACAGGAAGAGGAGATGAGAGCAATCCATTCAGGGCCACACGTTGACTGTGACCAAAGAGGTCGCGTCGCGCCTGTGTTTGTTTGGCGGATGTGTTGTTTTGGCGGATGTGTTGGTTTGGTGGATAATTTGGTTTTGTGGATGTGTTGGTTTGGGACATGTGTTGGTTTGGCCGCTGTCTTACTTTGGCAGATGTGTTGTTTTGGGCAGATGTATTTGGTTTGGCGAATGTGTTGGTTTGGTGGATAATTTGGTTTGGGGGATGTGTTGGTTTGGCGGATGCGTTGGTTTGGCGGATGCGTTGGTTTGGCGGATGCGTTGGTTTGGCGGATGCGTTGGTTTGGCGCTTGTGTTGGTTTGTCGCGTGCATTGGTTTGGTGCATGCTTTTGTTTGGCGGGATTGTTGGTTTGACGCATGTGTTGGTTTGGCGGATGTTTTGGTTTGGCGGAAGTGTTGGTTTGGCGGATGCATTGGTTTGGCGGATGCGTTGGTTTGGCGCTTGTGTTGGTTTGTCGCGTGCATTGGTTTGGTGCATGCTTTTGTTTGGCGGGATTGTTGGTTTGACGCATGTGTTGGTTTGGCGGATGTTTTGGTTTGGCGGAAGTGTTGGTTTGGTATATGTGTTGGTTTGGGACATGTGTTAGTTTGGCGGACTTCGTAAAATAATTAATTTGGGACATCGTATTAGTTTGGCAGATGTGTTGTTTTGGTGGATGTATTGGTTTGGCGGATGTGTTGGTTTGGTGCATGTGTTGGTTTGGCGCATGTGTTGGTTTGCGCATGTGTTGGTTTGCGCATGTGTTGGTTTGCGCATGTGTTGGTTTGCGCATGTGTTTGGTTTAGCGGATGTGTTGGGTTTAGCGGATGTGTTGGGTTGGCGGATGTGTTGGTTTGGCGGATGTGTTGGTTTGGCGGATGTGTTGGTTTGGCGGATATTTTGGTTTGGCGGATATTTTGGTTTGGCGGATGTGTTGGTTTGATGCATGCGTTAGTTTGGCTGATGTGTTGGTTTGGCAGATGTATTGGTTTGGCCGATATGTTGGTTTGGCAGATGTGTTGGATTGGCGCACGCGTTAGTTTGGCGCATGCTTTGGTTTGGCGGATGTTTTGGTTTGGCGCTTGCGTTATTATGGCTGATGTGTTGGTTTGGCGGATGTATTGGTTTGGCGGATATTTTGGTTTGGCGGAATTGTTGGTTTGGTGCATGTGTTGGCTTGTTGCATGTGTTGGTTTGGCACATGTGTTGGTTTGGCGCTTAAGTTGGTTTGGCAGATATGTTGGTTTTGCGGATTTGTTGGTTTGGTGCATGTGTTGGTTTGGGGTTTGTGTTGGTTTAACGCATGCATTGGTTTGGCGCATGCTTTGGTTTGGTGCATGTGTTGGTTTGGCGCATGTGTTGGTTTGGCGCACGTGTTGGTTTGGCGCACGTGTTGGTTAGGCAGGCGTGTTGGTTAGGCGCACGTGTTTGTTTGGCGCACGTGTTTGTTTGGTGCATGTGATTGTTTGGCGCCTGCGTTTGTTTGGCGGATGTGTTGATTTGGCGCATGTGTTGGTTTGGCGGATGTGTTGGTTTGGCGGATGTGTTGGTTTGGCGGATGTGTTGGTTTGGCGGATGTGTTGGTTTTGGCGGATGTGTTGGTTTGGCGGATGTGTTGGTTTGCCGGATGTGTTGGTTTGGCGGATTTGTTGGTTTGGTGCATGTGTTGGTTTGGCTGATGTGTTGGTTTGGTGGATGTGTTGGTTTGCCGGATGTGTTGGTTTGGCGGATGTGTTGGGTTGGTGCATTTCTTGGTTTGGCGGATGTTTTGGTTTGGCGGAAGTGTTGGTTTGGTATATGTGTTGGTTTGGGACACGTGTTGGTTTGGCGGCTGTATTAGTTTGGCAGATTTGTTGTTTTGGCGGATGCATTGGTTTGGCGGATGTGTTGGTTTGGTGGATAATTTGGTTTGGTGGATGTGTTGGTTTGGGACATGTGTTGGTATGGCGGCTGTATTCGTTTGGCAGATGTGTTGGTTTGGCGGATGTATTGGTTTGGCGGATCTGTTGGTTTGGTGGATAATTTGGTTTGGTGGATGTGTTGGTTTGGCGGATGTGTTGGTTTGACAGATGTGTTGGTTTGGTGAATGTTTTGGTTTTGTGAATGTGTTGGTTTGGCGGATGTGTTGGTTTGACGGATGTGTTGGTTTGGCGGATGTTTTGGTTTTGTGAATGTGTTGGTTTGGCGGATGTATTCGTTGAGTGGATGTCTTGGTTTGGCGGATGTGTTGGTTTGGTGGATGTGTTGGTTTGGCGGATGTGTTGGTTTGGCGGATGTGTTGGTTTGGCGCATGTGTTGGTTTGCCGCATGTGTTGGTTTGCGCATGTGTTTGGTTTGGCGCATGTGTTGGTTTGGGCATGTGTTGGCTGAAGGCACCTTTTGAGCTAGGAAGCTCATATTTGGACATGACAGTGACCAAGTGATGTGGCTATGAAGGATATTTTTGATTCATTGATTAATCAATTTATCGGTTAATTATTTAATTATTCGATTAATGACAATTTTTTTTTTTAAGTTACAGATTGGGATGAAACGGTGGTGGTTTCGGTGTTATATTGTCCAATTGATACATAATTTAATTATTTTACGATTATTATATATTTATTTTAATTTTACAATTAATCAATCAATTATTGTACACCTCTCCCTCCCAATACCGATCCGACATATCGGTCCGGGGGAACATCATTGTCGAACAACATCGACAATACCGGGGGCGATCCGACACCGTCTTTATGCGCTGCATGGCGGTATTGCTGAGGTCACCCCGGCAATGCCACACTGGAAGATGTTATTTATTTATTTGGCATGGGGGTGGTGTAGTTTGTATGTATCTGTACCTGTTTTAGAATTTTTTACAAATTCTATTGAACATGAAAAAAGGAAATATCTAATTTACATAAGTATTCAACCACCTGAGTCAATACTTCGTAGAAGCGCCTTTGACAGCGATTACAGCTTCAAGTCTTTTTGGTATGTTTGTATCAGCTTTACACATCTGGATTTGGGGAGTTTCTCCCATTCTTCCTTGCAGATTTTCTCAAGCTCTGTCATGTTGGATGGACAGCGTCTGTGAACAGCAATCTTCAAGTCTTTCCACATATTCTCACTGGGATTCAAGTCTGGGCCTTGGCTGGGTCACTCAAGGACTTTCATGTTCTTGTTCTGAAGCCATTCCAGTGTTGCTTTGGCTGTATGATTGAGGTCAATGTCTTGTTAGAACGTAAATCTTTGCCACAGTCTAAGGTCTTTTGCACTCTGAAGCAGGTTCTCCTCAAGGTAGTGCATGTGACATGGACGAAATGATTAGATTCTGGTGAAGATCTGAAGCCCGATCCAGATCAGAAAAATTTAAAGTGATTCTTCACCATTGAGTGATAGGGGCAAAAAACGATATATAGCAGGATATCTCAAAAAATTATGGACGGATTTGGACGAAACTTGGTGGACAAGTTGAGTGTGTGACAAGGAAGAATCGATTCGATTTTGGTGAAGATCTGAATATTGATTTGGATACGAGAATTATTTAATTTTTTAAGTGATTCTGTGCCATTGAGAGATCGGGCGAAAAGCGATATATAACATGATATTAAAAACCGTTATGGATGAGTTATGACTAAACTTGGCGGACGAGTTGGTTAGGTGACAAGAACAAGCTGATTAGATTTTGGTTCAGGTCAGACTCCAGATCCGGCCTATCAGTGGAATACAAAACATAAACTGTTCAGCCTGGCGGAGGTTTGCTCTCCACTGAGTGCCGTCCCAGTTTTTAATTACTTTGTGAAAAATCAAAAAATAAAAATTCCTCTTGGACATTATGGGGTATTGTAGATACAACAACAACAACATGCATTTTAAAGGCCATTTTCCCTGCTAGAGCGGGGGTTAGCCTTGCGGTCCCCATGACAATCTTCTCCATTTTGCCCTATTTTCTGCATCTCTCCTTGTTAACCCCCTTGCCCGCATTTCTTCTTCCACCATCTTTAGCCAAGTCTTTCTCGGTCTTCCCCGTCTTCTACTTCCTTCTACATTCATTTCCATCACTCTTCTCAACCAGTCACTTTCATCCTTCCTCAACACATGACCAAACCATCTCAACCTGTTCCTCTTCACAGCATCAATCACAGGCTCTATTCCCATCATCTTTCGCAATTCATCATTTGTCTTCCTCTCTCAACGATACTTCGCACATCCGTCGAACCATTCGCATTTCCACCCTTTCCAACCTTCGTTGCTGCTCTACGTTCGTTACCCATGTCTCGCTCCCATAAATCATAACACTTCTCACACATGCAGCATACACCTTTCCCTTCAGCTTCAACGACACTCCCCTCATCATCAGTACGCCACTCAATTCCCGAAACTTCTTCCATGCACATCTCACTCGAGCAACCGTTGCCGAGTCTGATCCACCTTCTCCATTCAGCATGTCTCCGAGGTAGCAAAATGTTTTCACACCTTCCAGCTTCACGCCGTCTCCAAGATCCAACTCAACATTTCCTCCATCTGCAGCTCCCTCTGTGCACACCTTACATTTGAATGTAGCTGCCACACTGGTTAATGAACCTCTCAGACCACTACATTTTTGATGAACCCACTCAGTGCACATTGTACACTGAATGGAGTTCACTCCCACACCCTTCCTGCACACAGCACGGGGCCACTTCCTTCTTTCCACCTCACCACATGCTTTCCCACTTGCCATCACCTTCGTCTTTCCGATATTCACCTTCAGACCTTTTATTTTGTCTGCATACATTCCTTCCATGTGTTCATCTTTTCCTTCAGTCCATCCATACTTTCCGCAATCAACACCAGATCATCTGCATACAACAACTCCCACGGTAAACCCTCCTTTACGTTCTGAGCCAGCACCTCCATCACAGCTACAAATAGTAGTGGACTTAGTACCGACCCCTGATGCACTCCCACCTTCACCTCAAACTCACCACTGTTCCCGTCCTTCGTCCTTACAGCTGTGCGCGCTCTTTTGTACATTGCCATCACTCCTCTGATCAACCATTCCTCCACTCCTAGCTTCCTCAATGCCCATGTCAATACTTTGCGTGGAACCTGATCGAATGCTTTCTCCAGATCAACAAACCCAAGAAACAACTTCTTCCTCTTCTCCATGTACTTCTCCTGCAACTGCCTCACAATGAAAGGCGCATCTGTCGTTCCTCTTCCTGGCATGAATCCAAACTGCATTTCGTCGATCTTCACTTTCTTCCTTATCCTCCTCTCCAACACCCTTTCCAATACCTTCATTCCATGCTCCAATAACTTTATCGCTCGGTACGAGCCACACTCCAGAGGGTCATCTTTCCCCTTGTATAGAGGGACGAGGGTACTCAGTTCCCAATCCACTGGAATACAGCCTTCTTTCACCACCAGATTACAGATCTCTGTCATTCTCTTCACACCCCAACTTCCTGCTGCCTTCAACATATCTCCCACAACTCCTGTCGGCCCTCCCGCTTTTCTACCCTTCATTGCTTTTATCGCTTCCTCAACTTCCTTCTCAGTTATCTTCTCTGCCGGTCCTAAAACTGGGTTACTCTCTATGTTGCCATCCCATTCATTCTCTGTATTCAACAGCATTTCCATATATCTTTTCCATCTTCCTTTAATTCCGTCTGGGTCGACAACGATTTGTCCCACTTCATCCTTCAAGCAACTCACCCCCATCACATCACACCTCTCTTTCGCTATCTGCTTTGCAATCCTGAATACTGCTTTCTGACCCTCTTCTGAATCCAAGCGTTCTCCGAACATTTTCCTACATGCCTCCTGCGCCTTTGCTACCTCTTTCTTTGCAGCCTTCCTGGCAGCCTTATAACTTTCCTGGTCTGCTGTTTCTGCTCCCGTACCCTTCGCCTTCTGCCACTCCTTGAACTTCTTCCTCTTCTCGTCAATCCTCTTTCCAACTTCATCATCCCACCACCATGTTTCCGAGTGCCTCGGTGGTCCTTTTGTCCATCCACATACCTCACCAAAGGCTTCATTCTCGGTTGGTACTTCACCCGCCGAGCTCTCCTCGCACCTTTCACCCTTACGTCGCAGACAACCAAGTGGTGCTGTGAAACAGCCTCCTCCCCCGGGATCACCTTTGTGTCCCGGAGGTGCCCCCTATCTCGCCTACGCACCATCAGGTAGTCAACGGTTGTCGTCGACCCACCTGACGTGTATGTAACAAGCTTATTATCCTCTTTCTGGAACTGAGTATTACAAATCAACAAATCAGCTCCATCAGCAAACTCCAAAATCCTTACACCTTCTCCATTTCTCACACCATATCCGTAACCCCCATGAACTCCGTCAAAACCATCCATACTCCTTCCCACATGTCCATTTAGGTCTCCTCCTACCACAACAACTTCCTCATCTTTCACGTTTTCCATCAGCTTCTCTATCGCACACCAGAACTTGTCCTTCTCTTCATCGCTTCGACCAACCTGCGGAGTATACCCCGAGATGACGTTCACCAAGAGCTTTCCAACCATCATTTTCACCATCATCAACCTATCACTCACTCTAGTCACACTCACCACACTGTCTACAAACTCCTCAGAAAACAGGACACCAACACCATTCACGCCCTCCAGGCACCCTTGCCACACAAACTTGTATTTCTGTCCCTGCCTACCCTTCACCATTCTCACACCACTTCCCTTCTATCTCGTCTCTTGCACACAACATATGTCTACTCTTCTTCTGACCAATACTTCCACCACTTCTCCTGATCTCCCTGTCATTGTCCCTACATTCCATGTCCCAAACCTCAGAAACCGATCTCCACTTCGGGCTGTACCCTGCCCATATGTAGTTGTAATTGTCATGGTTCTCTTTTTGAGGAAATGTTTTTATGGCCGGATGCTCTTCCTGACGCCAACCCTCTTAGTCGCCTCTTACGACACGCAGGGATACGGCGTACCTATTCTTATCCAGGGTACACACTGGGAAACGTTTAAAACATGGAAATTCTGGGGGGTGGGGGGGGGGGGGGGCGTCAGCACCACGGCTGCAGTTTAAACATATTTAAATAATATTTAAACAAAACCATGAAAAACAACCTGGGAAAAGTCTCTAAGTGAGAACGTGGATTTGAGAAAGCAGGAGCAGAGGTGAAAGAAAAACGAGATATAGGGGGTGGGGCACAAGTCGAGACGAGGAGGCCGCATGAGGCGCACGAGGTGCGAACAAAGAAACGACTAATTACACACAAATTTGCAACAACTACAAAACCAAAACCAAATAGAAACACACAATAACACAGACACAACAAAATACCCAGCGGAAATTTGACAAAGAAACGAACGGGAAAACACTCAAACTTTGATGCCATGGAGAGATCGAAGCAAGCCCCGTCGCTCGAGGGACCGGAAGTCCGGAAGTTTGTAGATTGTAGATCATTGACAAAAAAAACAATCTCAATTTAATCCATTTTAAATTCAGCCTGTAACAAAATGTGAAAAAAGACAAAGGGTGTGAATACTTTCTGAAGACATTGTAGTTGTGGTACCTTTGTGCATTCTGGGAGGGGAGCTCACGGGAGAGGGGAGGAATGGGGGACAACCCCCCTCACTTTGTCGGTGTTTTAAAGGAGACCTTCAAGAAGGTAGTAGGTTGTAGACAGCAACTGCCTAGGGTAGTACTACCGTCCTGACTTAGGAGCGTTAAAGTGGTGCCTGGAACAATGGTGCTTTAAAGATGGTGATTATGAGCGTTAATGTTACACTCTCCATGTCAGGATTGCTGGTCTTGCTTTCTTTTCTGTCTCACTCATACTTTAGCTACTGTGCTAGCTTCAATCTCTCTTCCTCGCAAACAAACACCATACACTTTTCTTCTCTTTTATTTCAGGCCTGGCCTCGATGAGGGCTATATAGTCCTAGTCTGGAGCCTCCAACATCATAAAAATAAAATAAAATCAGTTTGCTGGAGCTTCAGGATGATGGTCTGAAGGTGTTTTGGTCTCTTTAAGAGAACAGCAAAACAGTAATTTCTCAGGTAAGAAGATTCAATATTTATTCCTACGTCTTGTGTAATCATATTTTCGTGTGATTCCACAGGTGAACACTACAGGGATCACGAATGGCCAATAGCAAGCTTTAACTCCGAAGCGTTTAGTTCAATTAGCCGATTTTATACACGCCGGGAAAGAAAGGGAAAAGGGGAAGAAGCTGAAGCGCTTACCTGTTGTCTGCCGGCAGTCCCATAGCCTGCAAAGAAAATAAACTCGAACAAACACAGATACAAAATGCACAAAAATAACAGGTTTATTAAAACAATGCCAGGGCAAAGAAAAACGCGACGGTAAAACTAAAGTCCAATATGGAGCGCTCCCGCACACAGAACCAAACACAGCCAAAAGGGATGGAAGAACTGGAAAATAAATTATGTGTGTGGGTGTGCTTAGCTCTGATCACTGGTGAAGTCTCGAAGGGTCTGCGAATGGGACCGGCATTGTGCGTGCGTTGGCGGGAACCCGGCCTCGTTGCACCCGTTCGCGCTGCAGCGCTCGTACACTCATCCACGCACGGAGAACTGCAGTTCCCGGTCCGCGGCTGTTCCTGCGGCCTTTGCACGTCTCCGATGGCATCTGTGAAAACGGTCGGTCCAAGCACAATCGCGCGAGGGAGAAGAAGCAAGGGAGCAAGAAGTCGTCGTTGAAAAAAAAACAAAACAACAACAGCGAGAAGAAGAGAAGGCAAGAGCGAAGGCAAAAAGAGGGCAAGAGAGAAAATGTCAGTCCGAGAGTTCTTTTAACGTCGGATCATGACGTCATTGGCGCTTCTCCACCAATCGGCCCGCAGGCCACCATTGCCTGCTCAGCTCTCCACCAGTCAGCGTGCTGCTTCTTGCTCGCCATTCTTTCACCAATCGATGAGTGCCCTCTTGCTCCGCCCTGGCCAATCAGCAAGTCCTTTCTTACCCCGGCCTTCCTGTTGGTCAACTCCCGCCCAATCACTGTCTTTCTGGGCGTGGCTCTCGGCCTGCCCGAGTGATGTGTGCCTGCCAGGCGGGATTGTCAGCCCCAGTGCCCGATGCCTGGCTTCCGGTTGGTTTTATTGTTATGGGTGGTTTAATGGGAAATTCCTGCGCTAGTGTCAATTGCGGTGCCATAAGGGACAAAGGATAAATCACCAAGGGTAAGACGTACAAGGGATAATTTATCCTTATGCCCTAAGCTAGTTAACATGCCCCGCCCCCTCGTGACGGGGACAGATATACACTTATCCGACATTCAGCTCAACAGAAATTACATGGTGATGGTTCTTACCCGACATCTGGAGGGTGTTAATTTATACAAATTAACAAATACCTGACTCTACATATCACTGCCTACCCCACAGACATAACATTATTATTGCTTTTTAGTCCATTGGCAATATCTGAAAAACAATTGGTCCAGGGAGTACCACGTGTTAGAGACTGCCAACAAGTATTTTTGTAAAGCACACATCCTGAGGTTTCTGAAAATGCCTGTTGCAACATTGAGATGAGGCAAATGCCGTATTTACTCTATGATGAATACAGATACACGTGTACATAAGTTAGTTGCTATAGGTAACCAAGGGAAAGAATTGACGCGTGTGCTAATGTCTTATCTTTTCTACAATATCAGTTTTATTAACGTCTATGACAATTATCACAAGTTGGTACCTCATTGAAAGACTATCTTACGTGTAAAGGATGGTAAATGTACTGAAAACAGGTAGGTGCCTGGTAGTAACACATTTGACACTTTATATCATTTGATCCAACAGTGAACCCATCCATATGATTAATTTGCAATAAAATGTACCACATAGTTTATATTAATTATCATGAGTACACTAGAATGGTTTGTTCATACTAGTTAATGGACACAGTGTATATCAAGAATGTCTTACGAGTGAAACGTCGATGTGTACCAGTTGCCACACATTTATACAATCTACTTGTCTCGTTTCTCCACACAATGGATTGCGTTGATTGGACAGCAGTGTTGTGATGCAATACATCACAATGGAACCCGCAGATGTTCTCCTTTCTCGAAGAAGAAGCCGAGATGCCACCATAGACTTGAAAAAGTGCGTCATTTGTCAGGCTAAAAAGTCTGAAAATAGTCTGCTTTTTCGGCCATCAATGGATTGAAAAGACAAGACGACATGCTGTAACAGAATGCTCTAACTTTAGGGACCAGACAATCAAGATGTTCTTGAAATAATACAAACCATCAACTGGGATATCATCTTTATTTCCTTGGAAGGAGACGAAGCACACCTTGCTGAGTTACTATTCAAACAGCTGTTGGCAAAGGCAGACTCACTTTATCGTTATCAAGTATGACGTAGTTGGAGGAGGACGGGGAAGATGTACAGGTGTCGTCAGGACAAGACGTTCACTTTCTACAATCAACTAATGAAGAAGCAGATACGAGACTAATTCTTCATGGGATTGCTGCTTGTTGGGAGGGATTTGAGAGGCTGGTTGTTGTTTGCAGAGACATAGATGTCCTGGAGCTACTTGTACAGTTTGTCAGACAGCTCAGCAAGGAGGTTTGGTTTCGCTCCGGGAGAGGAAAGCAGCGCCATTTTGTCAAGGTACATGAGATTGACCTACCAATCCCTATCAGTAGAAACCTCCCTGCTTTCCACGCAGTAACAGGCTACGATGCAATCCGCAGCATCTATGGCATTGGAAAGAAGCGCGCATGGAAAACATTTCTTTCCACTCCTGAACTCCTGAACAATCTTGGAATTGGTGATCTTACTGTCGACACTGCAGCTGAAGCCTTTCAAGTAACGAAATTCTCAACCAACAGGTGTTAACGAGGTAAGGAGCAGACTATTCCAGAAAGGAGCGAAGGAACTGGAAGCGCTGCCCCCGACCCATGATGCCCTCCAGCAACACATCATGAGAGCACACCACCAAGCACTGCTCTGGCAAACACCATGTGTCCCATCTCCGCAGCTACCACTTACTACAAACAGCAGACGGTGCGTGGAGGATAATGAAATGAATCCGGTGCTTCCAACCAGACGCCCTGTTCCAGCAGAGTATCCACCAATCCTCTTTGGTAAACGCCATGACTGTTCCACCTCACTGTGTGAGTGCTGTTCCCATGGACTGAAACGCACGGTGCTTGTTCTTGAGCTGACAAGGTCGGTCACAACCCTTGTAGCCCACATGGAGAAGATGATGAATAGGGAGATCTAGGAACGATTTGTGGACACAAACTGTTAAGCATCGTATAAAGACCGATATGTAAACAAGAGCATTTGCGGAGATAGAGCAAGATCCACAATCAACAGTTTAGATGTGGATAAGTGATGAGACTTCAGACAGATGAACATTTTATTCAGAGGAATTCAAATGTAATCCTAGTTTGCTGAAAGTTCTGTTAGAATTTGTTCCAACACTGAAAACGATTACATAAAAGGTACGAGATATCAATCCTGGTCTGGAGGATTCAATACCGGCCTTGTGTGGTGGCTCTCTTCAAATGGCACATATTTATATCATTAAAGTTTCTGCAAAGATTAAATTTACATGTAAAATGTATTCATTTGACGTGAAAATTACATGCACTTTGTAAATGGAGTTTCCATGGCAACCATTTGCACACTCCTCTGTAAAGGTGTGCATGATGACACCAATAAAAGATTGTTTTATCACAAGATGTATCGTGTTGAATGCCGAGTCCCACACTCATCTCAAATGAAGAGCACAGTCCGAGTCCCACACTCATCTCAAATGAAGAGCATCGTCCGAGTCCCACACTCATCTCAAATGAAGAGCACAGTCCGAGTCCCACACTCATCTCAAATGAAGAGCACAGTCCGAGTCCCACACTCATCTCAAATGAAGAGCACAGTCCGAGTCCCACACTCATCTCAAATGAAGAGCACAGTCCGAGTCCCACACTCATCTCAAATGAAGAGCACAGTCCGAGTCCCACACTCATCTCAAATGAAGAGCACAGTCCGAGTCCCACACTCATCTCAAATGAAGAGCACAGTCCGAGTCCCACACTCATCTCAAATGAAGAGCACAGTCCGAGTC
Source organism: Myxine glutinosa (assembly GCF_964187855.1). Taxonomy (NCBI): domain Eukaryota; kingdom Metazoa; phylum Chordata; class Myxini; order Myxiniformes; family Myxinidae; genus Myxine; species Myxine glutinosa. The sequence continues at coordinate 177,022,505 of NC_136265.1, forward strand.
CCACACTCATCTCAAATGAAGAGCACAGTCCGAGTCCCACACTCATCTCAAATGAAGAGCACAGTCCGAGTCCCACACTCATCTCAAATGAAGAGCACAGTCCGAGTCCCACACTCATCTCAAATGAAGAGCACAGTTCGAGTCCCACACTCATCGCTCAAATGAAGAGCACAGTCGAGTCCCACACTCATCTCTCAAATGAAGAGCACAGTCCGAGTCCCACACTCATCTCAAATGGAGTATAGTCCGAGTCCCACACTCATCTCAAATGGAGTATAGTCCGAGTCCCACACTCATCTCAAATGGAGTATAGTCCGAGTCCCACACTCATCTCAAATGAAGAGCACAGTCCGAGTCCCACACTCATCTCAAATGAAGAGCAGAGTCCGAGTCCCACACTCATCTCAAATGGAGAGCAGAGTCCGAGTCCCACACTCATCTCAAATGAAGAGCACAGTCGAGTCCCACACTCATCTCTCAAATGAAGAGCAGAGTCCCAGTCCCACACTCATCTCTCAAATGAAGAGCACAGTCCGAGTCCCACACTCATCTCAAATGAAGAGCAGAGTCCGAGTCCCACACTCATCTCAAATGAAGAGCAGAGTCCGAGTCCCACACTCATCTCAAATGAAGAGCACAGTCCGAGTCCCACACTCATCTCAAATGAAGAGCACAGTCCGAGTCCCACACTCATCTCAAATGAAGAGCACAGTCCGAGTCCCACACTCATCTCAAATGGAGTATAGTCCGAGTCCCACACTCATCTCAAATGGAGTATAGTCCGAGTCCCACACTCATCTCAAATGAAGTATAGTCCGAGTCCCACACTCATCTCAAATGAAGAGCACAGTCCGAGTCCCACACTCATCTCAAATGAAGAGCACAGTCCGAGTCCCACACTCATCTCAAATGAAGAGCACAGTCCGAGTCCCACACTCATCTAAAATGAAGAGCATAGTCCGAGTCCCACACTCATCGCTCAAATGAAGAGCAGAGTCCCAGTCCCACACTCATCTCTCAAATGAAGAGCACAGTCCGAGTCCCACACTCATCTCAAATGAAGAGCAGAGTCCGAGTCCCACACTCATCTCAAATGAAGAGCAGAGTCCGAGTCCCACACTCATCTCAAATGAAGAGCACAGTCCGAGTCCCACACTCATCTCAAATGAAGAGCACAGTCGAGTCCCACACTCATCTCTCAAATGAAGAGCAGAGTCCGAGTCCCACACTCATCTCAAATGAAGAGCACAGTCGAGTCCCACACTCATCTCTCAAATGAAGAGCAGAGTCCCAGTCCCACACTCATCTCTCAAATGAAGAGTATAGTATAGTCCAACTAATGGTTGCCATGAAAACAATTATTCCATGTTTGCTCATCAGCTTTTGATCAATAGACCACAAGGTTCTTAAAGTGAATCCATAACACAACATTTGGCAAAGATATTAAACTTCAGGCTTAAAACAAATTGACAATTTTTGTTCATTTTTTAAAAGTGAAATGTCATGACCTTTGACCTAGATTATATTTTATTTTTTAATTGAGGCCAGCTGATGGTATCAGAAAAGATGTAATTTAACAAATGAATCAGTCATTTAGTCTTCCAAATAAGTTGTATCGATAATGAATCCATTAAAAAAAAGAAGATATTTTGAGTTGGTTACCATGGCGACCAGATATCTCCCCTCCAAGACATTGTCAAAACTGTCAACAACCATTTTCATAAACCTGATGTGCACAATCTCAAAATACTTGTTGGCAGCTTCTACCACGAGGTACTCCTCAAACTAATTTCTAGGCCCATTTTTGAGATCCTGACTTACTTCACAATGGACCCTCAGGGATTAAATACACGTGCACAGTATTTGGGGAGTAGGAGGAATGTTGACGTCGATTTATATTCCGTCCCTCAATATACTCCATGCATATCCTTCCCTTCCCTTTTACTCCAATCTTTAAAATATCTAACCTTCCTTTTTGCACTTCTTCACCTCCTCTCCCTCCCATCATCATCCACTCATTCAATTTTACCCAATTACACCCCCCCGCCCCCTCCACCTCAGCACGTACGTAATAAAGATATGGTGAGGTGTTGTTGACGTCATCTCTAAGTAGCACCACAGCGGTTTACCTTGGGGAGGTGAAAACACAATCAGTGTCAAATGAGAACGGAATAAACAATAAATATCAGAGAAGGATGAAGAGAGTGAAGAGTGAAGAAATCCGTCCGCTCATCGCACGGTACCTCAAGGTGCATTTGCTCACGAGAACATACCTGGCCTCCAGCGCACCTGTCTCAAAAGTATACGCGATTGCAGGTACAGCTTATTTGCTTAAAGCACCGCAACACCTTGAGCCCCTCCCAGCGAGCGGCTGATCGCCCAATAGCAAACCTCGCAACGCATTTCTTGCATAGCTAATGATGTCACCTGCACTGACCTTGCGAGTAAAAGGTACGTGCAGGCAGTTTACACCGAATGCTCAATAGATCGCATATCCCATTACCCAAGTCACCTGGCTGCTCAAAAGCAACGCGTGAAATATGATTAAACAATTATTTTTGAATCGGCAACAAATAACAAGTCGTACCATCACAGGTGTGGAGATGCCATACAGACGCAAATCAAGGTGAACACCTTTACGGTAAAAAGTAAAAAAACAACTTCATACGCCACATGACGCGATCGCACTGGTCGCACTATTCCTTGTTTGTTGTGGGGGAGAGTTGGGGAGTGTATTGTAATAGGGTCAACAATTTACCAAAACACGCAGGCCTGAGGTGAGAACATCCTTTTATTGATTTTACCATCAATGCAAATAAAACCACAAATGTCACCCACAAAGGTGTACCATAAACGAACTTCCTATCAACAATGTACCTGGGTAAGTGAAACCCTGACAACACAGTCTACTGTACCTTAAATCACCCAAATACATATAGTGCACACAGGTAAAGATCATAATGTCTGCAAAGTTATTCCAACAGGTGGTTAGGGAAAATAATAAAACTTTCTAAATATATCGGTTTAAGCTAAAACTCTCGCATGCAGTCCGATCAAACATTCCACAATCAAAACGTTTCCTCTCCGCAATCTCCGATCACTTATGTGGCACGTTCAAAAAAAAAGGAGTTAAAATGTTCAATTTGTCAGCGATCGCTTAACGGGGTTCCATATCCGATGAAAAATAATAACCAATCATATTCAAAATGACTACGGTGGTTGAATGGAGGTTTGGAGAGCTTGTGTTCATTGGGACGATAGGCTACCATAGAGGGGAAAAACACCTTTCCTCATCGATAGGTACTTACAACTAACCGGGTGAGCGATTTATGTGCTTGGAGCGTCATGGGGTCCACCACAATGGATATAAACCAAGAAGGGTCTTGAGGCTTGGATGGGTGCTCGGAATCCATTTATCCATGGTACGGACGCACTGCGGCCTACTATTGTGAATGGTGCGGGATCTTTAATGGCGCGACTGTTAGCTTGGATTAATTAAATTATTACACACTGAGTATATGTAACTGCACAGATACGAGCGGAGAGATAACATGATAGGAAAATAATAATAATAATAATAATAATAACAATAATAACAATAATGGGTGTAAAGTTCTGAGGTTTAGGATAAACAAATTACTTGTGGAACATCGGAAGCCACCACTGGTTACGTCGCACTACGTGACACGACCGTTCGAGTACGTCCGTGGCTTCGTGACACACCTGTACCTGTAATTTGTAGGATTTGGTGTCCGATTACACACAAAAGATTACCTGTTTATGGGGTCTGATTTTATGGGTAAAGTGCTTGAGAAATCAAGAGCTCAAGAAGTGGGGAAGGGAAGCGAGGAGGGAGGGGGAAGGGAAGCGAGGGAGGGAGGAGGAAGGGAAGTGAGGAGGGAGGGGAAGGGAAGCGAGGCAAGAGGGGGAAGGGAAGCGAGGAGGGAGGGGGGAGGGAAGCGAGGAGGGAGGGGGAAGGGAAGCGAGGAGGGAGGGGGAAGGGAAGAGAGGAGGGAGGGGGAAGGGAAACGAGGAGGGAGGGGGAAGGGAAACGAGGAGGGAGGGGGAAGGGAAACGAGGAGGGAGGGGGAAGGGAAACGAGGAGGGAGGGGGAAGGGAAACGAGGAGGGAGGGGGAAGGGAAGCGAGGAGAAAGGGGGAAGGGAAGCGAGGAGGGAGGGTTAAGGGAGGAGGAGTGAACATGAAAGCGAAGGGTAGAAGATTCAGCCAAAAGTGTTTTCACCACTGTAGGCGATGTAGAGAAAGCCGTCCTCGTCGGCATGCTTGCTGTACATCTCACCCACCGTCATGCTGGTTGGTAGACACAAGGATAGGGTTAACAATAAAAGGTAGACATTTTTTTTGAATGTGTCCGAAATCCAAAAGCAAAATCCAATCCAATGTAAGGCGACGAACAAAACGATACACTGGAAAACAAGGTGTACCTGGACTGGGGCATCACTTTGTCCACAAAAAGGAAGAGCGCCTTCTCCGGAGGCAGCTGGATGCGTTTACGTACAATCCACATTAGCTGAGCTGCCGAGATGTCCGACGGTACGAGGTACTTGCGTTTGTCGATGTCGCACACCTGCGAGCCAGGAACCCTCTCCACGATGACCTGAATGACCGACACGACCATGAAACCCGTTTATCAGATGCTTGTACTTTTTCACCCAATGCCTTCAATGCTGGTAGTTTAATATGACCGTAGCAATGGGATATCATATTTCGCTCACACAACACACAGCGTTAAGGTAATTTTTGATTGTATGGCACAAAATATTTGCAAATAACGTTTGGACAAAGTTGATGTGAAGTGTGGTGGAGGTGAAAGTTTAAAAATAAGAAAAGTTCATCAAATGAATGCACAACTAGAACGCCACTCAGTAGAGCGCATACTCCCGCCGTGGGTCAAGTTGGAATAATACATTTTGTTTAACATCCCATCTCCCCAAAACAATAAATTAAAAAGAAAGTAAGCCCTAACTCTCAGAGAATTAATTTTGATATATCCCAGATTTAGAGGAGAAAAACATCATTTAAGAATGAGAATTTAAAAAACAAAAAAAAAACACCTTTAGAGGCCATTTTTCCCCGCAAAGCGGGGGTTGGCCTTTTTCGGGCACCGTGGTTGTTGTTGTTTTTAAATTAAAAAGAAAGTAAGCCCTAACTCTCAGAGAATTAATTTTGATATATCCCAGATTTAGAGAAAAACATCATTTAAGAATGAGAATTAAAAAAACAAAAAAAAACCACCTTTAGAGGCCATTTTTCCCCGCAAAGCGGGGGTTGGCCTTTTTCGGGCACCGTGGTTGTTGTTGTTTTTGTTGGTCCCCTTTTTGAAGCAATGTTTTACGGCCGGATGCCCTTCCTGCCGCCAACCCTGTTTGTCGCCTTTTACGACAAACAGGGCTTTTCCAGTGAACTGGTACTCAATTAGCCGACCTCGGAAGGATGACAGGCTGAGTCAACCACCCTGGCGTTAATTCAGCGATCGACCGGGATTCTAACCCAGGATCCTAGGATCCTAAGCTGGCACCCTAACCGCTAGCCCAACACCATTCTCAACACCAATGAGAATAAAAGCTTTAATGCAGTAAAACAGAAAAAAAAATTCCCCAAAAAATTCCTGGATCTGGAATAATATCCTGAGCTTCACCAAAAACTAATCAATTCTTCCTTATCCCAAGGTCAATCATCCCACCAACTTTCATCCAAATCCGTTCAGAACTTTTCCAGATATCTTGTTCACAAACACACGAACACACACACGAACACACACACAAACACACACACGAACACACACACACACACACACGATCGAATGCATTACTCCCTGGCGGGAGTAATAACTTGAAAATGGTTAACTGTGGCGTTAAAGCAAAAAGGGTTGAAATCAAACAAGGCAGCATGACTGATAGTGTTGATGAAGCAAAAAGGGTTGAAATCAAACAAGGCAATATGACTGATAGTGTTGATAAAGCAAAAAGGGTTGAAATCAAATAAGGCAGTATGACTGATAGCGTTGATAAAGCAAAAACGGTTGAAATCAAACAAGGCAATATGACTGATAGTGTTGATAAAGCAAAAAGGGTTGAAATCAAACAAGGCAGTATGACTGATAGTGTTGATAACAAAGCAAAAAGGGTTGAAATCAAATATGGCAGTATGACTGATAGTGTTGATAAAGCAAAAAGGGTTGAAATCAAACAAGGCAGTATGACTGATAGTGTTGATAAAGCAAAAAGGGTTGAAATCAAACAAGGCAATATGACTGATAGTGTTGATAAAGCAAAAAGGGTTGAAATCAAACAAGGCAGTATGACTGATAGTGTTGATAAAGCAAAAAGGGTTGAAATCAAACAAGGCAATATGACTGATGGTGTTGATAAAGCAAAAAGGGTTGAAATCAAACAAGGCAGTATGACTGATAGTGTTGATAAAGCAAAAAGGGTTGAAATCAAATATGGCAGTATGACTGATAGTGTTGATAACAAAACAAAAAGTGTTGAAATCAAATAAGGCAGTATGACTGATAGTGTTGATAAAGCAAAAAGGGTTGAAATCAAACAAGGCAGTATGACTGATAGTGTTGATAAAGCAAAAAGGGTTGAAATCAAACAAGGCAGTATGACTGATAGTGTTGATAAAGCAAAAAGGGTTGAAATCAAACAAGGCAGTATGACTGATAGTGTTGATAAAGCAAAAAGGGTTGAAATCAAACAAGGCAGTATGACTGATAGTGTTGATAAAGCAAAAAGGGTTGAAATCAAACAAGGCAGTGTGAGTGATAGTGTTGATAAAGCAAAAAGGGTTGAAATCAAATAAGGCAGTGTGAGTGATAGTGTTGATAAAGCAAAAATGGTTGAAATCAAACAAGGCAGTATGACTGACAGTGTTGATAACAAAGCAAACAATGATTCCATAAAAGCTATGGATGAACGGAAGCTGCACAGAGACATCATGTGTAAGTGAAGGGAGGAACATGTGAGGTGAGTGATGTCATCTAAGTGAAAGGAGGAACATGTGAGGTGAGTGATGTCATCTAAGTGAAAGGAGGAACATGTGAGGTGAGTGATGTCATCTGTAAGTGAAAAGAGGAACATGTGAGGTGAGTGACGGCATCTAAGTGAAAGGAGGAACATGTGAGGTGAGTGATGTCATCTGTAAGTGAAAGGAGGGACATGTGAGGTGAGTGTTGTCATCTAAGTGAAAGGAGGAATATGTCATGTGAGGTGAGTGATGTCATCTGTAAGTGAAAGGAGGGACATGTGAGGTGAGTGATGTCATCTGTAAGTGAAAGGAGGAACATGTGAGGTGAGTGACGGCATCTAAGTGAAAGGAGGAACATGTGAGGTGAGTGACGGCATCTAAGTGAAAGGAGGAACATGTGAGGTGAGTGACGTCATCTAAGTGAAAGGAGGAACATGTGAGGTGAGTGATGTCATCTGTAAGCACAGGGAGGATCATGTTGCGAGGTGAGTGTCATCTGTAAGCGCAGGGAGGATCACATTGCGAGGTGAGTGATGTCATCTGTAAGTGAAGGGAGTAACACGATGCGAGGTGCCGAGGTCGTTCTGCATGTGCGTAAAGAAAATAAACCAAAAGGAATCACGTCCATGCATGGCACCCACCGGGACACGGTCTGGGTGCTTGGTTCGAATCTTTTCAGCCTCTGCTTTTCTATGCTCTGTAAGAGGAATCACATGTCAGAGATGTTACTTCACAGCACCTCCCTCTTCCCCTTAATATTAAACAATATGACTACTCGTATTATTTGTAAGGATAACATTCTAAGCACACTACATTGCACCACAAGATCACACTGTCAACAACTTAGATAGAAGAAATCTGAATCTGAAGTTTACGGATGCTTCCCTTATTTGAACCTCCAATGATCAGGCAGTAACAATGCAGAGTGTAAATACACCATAACAAACTATGCTGCTGTTGTTGTTGTTGGTCCAAATTTAAATAAATCTTCTCGAGTGGAGAATGGGAAGAAAAAGTAAAAGTATATTGTGGGTGTGGGGTAGGGAGAGAGATGGAAAGGGGTACATATCCCTTCAAGTTTGCATACGGACAAGATGGCATTCCTCCTCGTGTCTTGAAGGAGTGTGTTTCAAAACTTGCACCCGTGCTTGCTCGTTTGTTTCGTTTTTGTTAAAAAACCCAAATGTTTCCTCTTTCCTGGAAACATGCCTTAGTACAGCGTACTTTAAAGAAGGGTGATCGTTCAAACCCTTCCAACTACCATCCTATTGCTCTGACTTCTGTTATTCCCAAAGTCTTTGAACGTCTTCTCAATTCCCATTTCCTCAAGCATCTTGAATCCCACAGTCTTCTATCTGACCATCAATATGGCTTTCGCAAGTCAAGATCTACCAGTGATTTCCTTTCTTCCATTACGAATGTCTGGGCCTCTTCTCTGAGAGACTTTGGGGAATCCTTTGTCTTGATATCTCAAAAGACTTTGACAGAGTTTGGCCTCGAGGTCTGATATCAAAGCTCCCCTCTTTCGGCTTTCCTCCTTCACTCTGCTCTCTCATATCGAGCTTTCTCTCCGACCGCTCTATCTCTGTAATTGTGCATGGCTCAACATCTCCCTCCATCCCTATCAACAGCGGTGTTCCTCAGGGTTATGCCCCGCCTCCAACACTCTTCCTTCTTTTTATCAATGACCTTCTTTCTTCTACAAATAACCAAATGTACTCGTATACTGATGACTCGACATTACATTCCTCCGTAAAGGAGGAATCCATTTACATTCCTCCGCATTATGACATTACATCACTTACACTTACACAGTATTGTGTTATATTATTAATGTACGATTGGAATGATGCCGTTCGGAATGAAAATAGAGATATTCCGTTTAAATACGAATGAGGAAATGACGTGAGCATTTCTACTTTCTAACCATGACATTTCACGAATTCCCCATTGACTGGGGATAGAACCATTCAGACGGGCTACGTTTTTTGCCTAAGTCATTCACGAACCGGCTGTCCATGCCTGACGTTCGACTGAAGGTGGCAGAGGAATGTGGAATTTATGGTTTCCAGTGTGGTTTCATTGTTTCGCAATCACCGTTTTCGCATTGTTTGTTTGCTTCCCATCTGTGCATAGCATGGGAACCTCACTAGTATATATATATATATATATATATATATATATATATATATATATATATATATATATATATATATATATATATATATATATATATATATATATATATATATGTATATATATATATATATATATATATATATATATGTATATATATATATATGTATGTATGTATGTATGTATGTATGTATGTATGTATGTATGTATGTATGTATGTATGTATGTATGTATGTATGTATGTGTATATATATATATATATATATATATATATATATATATATATATATATATATATATATATATATATATATATATATATATATATATATATATATATATATACATATACAGTATATATATATATATATATATATATATATATATATATATATATATATATATATATATATATACATATACAGTATATATATATATATATATATATATATATATATATATATATATATATATATATATATATATATATATATATATATATATATATATATATATATATATATATATATATATATATATATATATAGTTACGGTTTTGCGCGAAGCCCGTTCCCTTACCAAGGGGAGATTAAGCCCCTTGTTCTCTTTGGGTCTTCGAAACCGCAAGCCTCGAGTCGCCACTCCTGGGCAGACGCAGGACAGGGTTTCGGGACAATTTTCGCACGTACCTAAGTACCTACACCGCCGCAGAAGCGGGGATCAAGTCTCGCACAAACCACGCCTAATTTGAGTACGTCCGAGCGGATGGCGTACCACGTGGTCCGTGCAGTTACCTTGGTATTGGAACCCGATTAGAGCGATATAATTCGTACCATGCTTCGTCAATGATAGAGAGATAAAAGCGATCGAATCAAAGAAATAACACGTTTAATTATTATTTACAATGATCGGTAGAAGAACAGAGACACAGGGCAGATCTTATACAGTCTTAACTTATCAACAAACGTATCTCAAACGTATCTCAAACAAAGGCAGGCAGGAAAATATGCGCGTCTCTCGCCCGGCACAGCGGTCCTTCACAGCGCGATTTATACAACGGCGCGCTTTCACTTTCGTAACTCAACGGAGGATCTGACTCAAGCTCAACCGCAAACCCAACTTGTAACTCAATTCAACACCGCACACTCTCAGAACTCTTAACTTGGTTCAGCGCACCTCTCCTCAGAACCGAGGTGGGGGCTTCGGGCAAAGGGTTATATTGCCACGCCCTTAGCCTGCCTCGAATGTTCCAAACCACGCCTTTTACTGCAGTGCTAAGCCACTCCCCTCGAGCCCTGATTGGTGGCTTGTGCTTACCGGTCACTCCCACTTCTCCTGTCCCGCCTTCCTTCGGCCTGCATCGACTTATCAGGCCGGACTCGTGGTAATTTGCGCCAAAACTCAAAGCATCGAGGCGGCATAAGCATTGGAAGGAGACCTAACTCTCATTATTCTACTCAATGCAAAACTACACATAGGAAAGGTCTACGCTTACACTTACTAAGAAATAACTGAGCTTAAACGAGGCTACATGTTGTAGTGTGAATAACTACGAGGGGGAAATTAACCTTTATTTGTAACAACACAAAACCGCAACAATATATATATATATATATATATATACATATATACAGTGAAACCTTGACTTACGAGTGCACCAACTTACGAGTTTTCCGAGATACGAGCCGTCGCTCGGTCGATTTTTTGCTTTGTGATGCGAGCCGATATCTGAGTTACGAGCGAGCAAGCTTGGATATAAAACACGTAATCGTCGAAAAACATGAGCGAGGTGTGCGTGTTGTCGACTTGGCGAGGCAGTACGATCGTAGTACTTCTACGATATGTACGATTTTGAAGCAGAAGGAGTCGATAAAGGCTATAACGCCAGCCAAGGGCGTTAAGATTATTTCAAAGCTCCGGACCTCTGTCCATGAAGAGATGGAGAAGTTGTTTGTGTGGCTGACGGAGAAGCAGTTCGCAGGAGATACCGTGACCGAGAGCATCATCTGTGAGAAGGCACGAGACATTTACGGGGATTTGGTGCAGCAGACGGCGGGAACATTGGAAGAGTCATTCAAAGCCAGTCGGGGATGGTTTGATAATTTTAAGAAGAGGACCAGCATTCACTCCGTCGTCAGGCATGGTGAGGCAGCAAGCTCGGATGTGAAGGCAGCTGAAGATTTTATAATAACTTTTGCCGAACTGATAGAAGCCGAAGGATACATCCCCCAGCAAATCTTCAACTGTGACGAGACAGGGCTCTTCTGGAAAAAGATGCCGAGGAGGACGTATATAACGGCAGAGGAGAAGAGCATGCCAGGCCACAACTTGTTCAGAGTGCCGGCGATAGCTCACCTTCTCTTTGTGGAAGACACGGTGAGATCCTTAACATCCAACAACTAATGGGATGCAAACGGGGCGCCCAGTTTAGCGGTACACACATTGATGAATCACCCTGCCTGTGAAACACCGACATGACAGGTTATAGCTGGGTCGGGATTCAAACCCAGGCTGGACAGTTTAGAGTCAAGTGTGCGTACCTCCAGTCCAGGCCATCCTGCCAACTTGTATGCTGCATACAGGTGAAATATAAAGCGCGAGATACGAAGCGGTCACAGAACGAATTAAACTCGTAAGTCAAGGTTTCACTGTATATATATACATATATGATATGTAAGTGTAAGTGATATATATATATACAGTCATGTGAAAAAGTAAGTACATCCGATGAAAAGTTTTGACTTTTTCAACATATTTCAACATACAGCTATTTGATCTTCATTTCAACAATATTGAGAGATAAAGGTGATATAATATAACAAATATCATGAAAAATTTACATTTTGTCATCCATTGTATAATTTAAATAAACATAAATGCAAATTTCGCATGTGGAAAAAGTAAGTACACCCCTGGCTCTAATAGGTGGTATTGCCCCCTTTGGCAGAAACAACCTCAAGTAGGCGTTTCTTATAACTGTCTACCAGTCTCTGACATCGACTGGGAGAAATTTTTGCCCACTCCTCCATGCAGAATTCTTTCAGCTGTGCGATGTTTGAGGGGTTTCTTGCATGCACAGCTCGTTTCAAATCCCCCCATTTAGATCCAGGCTTTGACTTGGCCATTCCAGAACCCTCCATTTCTTTCTTTTTCAGCCATTCCTTGGTGGATTTACTGGTATGTTTAGGGTCATTGTCATGTTGCAAGGTCCACCTTCGGTTGAGCTTCAACTTTCCGACAGATGGCCTCACATTATCCTCAAGCACCCTCTTGTACAATGAATAATTCATAGTGGATTCTATGATGGTGAGCTGCCCAGGCCCTGATGCAGTAAAGCTGCCCCAAACCATAATATTTCCACCACCATGCTTTACAGTTGGTATCAGGTTCTTGTGGTCAAATGCTATCTTTGGTTTTTGCCAAACATGTCTTCTGTTACTGTGGCCAAATAGCTCTACCTTTGACTCATCTGTCCAGAGCACATTGTTCCAGAAGTGCTGGTCTTTGCCTAGGTGTTCATTGGCAAACTTTAGTCTTGCCCTGATGTTCTTTCTGGACAGCAAAGGTTTCCTCCTGGCACACCTCCCATGTAGATCAAATTTCTGCAGCCTCTTTCTAATGGTAGACTCGTGCACTTTGACATCAACAGTGGCAAGAGCTACCTGTAGGTCCCGTGATGACATTCTGGGGTTCTTAGAGACTTCTTTCAGCATCTTGCGGTCTGATCTCAGGCTGAACTTGCTGGGGTGGCCTGGCCTGAACAAGTTGGCAGTTGTTTGGAATCTTCTCCACTTGTAGATGATTGTAGATCCACTTGTAGATTGTAGATTGTAGATCCACTCCACTTGTAGATCTTCCCGACAGTCGAATGATTGATTTCAAATTGTTTGGAGATCTTTTTAAATCCCTTCCCAGACTCGTAGGCATCTATAACCTTCTTTCTGAAGGCCTCAGAGAACTCTTTTGATCTAGGCATGGTGACGCCACACACTTCAACAACAAATAGCAAACCAAACTAAATGTCTGAGGTTTAAATAAGACAGGTTCCTCCAAGATCCTCTCTAACGATGTTCTAATCATTTGCACCTGATTCAAATTTTAGGTATTTGAAGTAGTGATAAATGTAGGAGTGTACTTACTTTCTCCACATACGACATTTGCATTTATGTTCATTTAAATTATACAATGGACGACAAAATGTAAACGTTTCATGATATTTGTTATATTATATCACCTTTATCTCTCAATATTGTTGAAATGAAGATCAAATAGCTGCATGTTGAAATATGTTGAAAAAGTCAAAACTTTACATGGGGTGTACTTACTTTTTCACGTGACCATATATATTATATATATATATATATATATATATATATATATATATATATATATATATATATATATATATATATATACAGTGGAACCTTGACTTACGAGTGCACCAACTTACGAGTTTTCCGAGATACGAGCCGTCGCTCGGGCGATTTATTGCTTTGAGATGCGAGCCGAGATCTGAGTTACGAGCTTACGCCACCCGCCACCAAGTGGGTTCCGGTCACGTGGTTATCTTGCCGTGCAAGCATCTCTGCCGTATATCGCTGCTGTTTTGTTTTCGCATTTTGGTTATTTTGGAGCTTACGCCACCAGGTGGGTTCTGGTCACGTGGTTATCTTGCCGTGCAAGCATCTCTGCCGTATATCGCTGCTGTTTTGTTTTCGCATTTTGGTTATTTTGGAAAATTTTCTTAGTTTTAACCATGGATCCTAAGAAATTGAGTGCCAAGGGCAGTACTGAGAAGAAGAAGAGAATGATGTGCTTGGATATAAAACACGCAATCGTCGAAAAACATGAGCGAGGTGTGCGTGTTGTCGACTTGGTGAGGCGGATGTGAAGGCAGCTGAAGATTTTATTATAACTTTTGCCGAACTGATAGAAGCCGAATGATACATCCCCCAGCAAATCTTCAACTGTGACGAGACAGGGCTCTTCTGGAAAAAGATGCCGAGGAGGACGTATATAACGGCAGAGGAGAAGAGCATGCCAGGCCACAACTTGTTCAGAGTGCCGGCGATAGCTCGCCTTCTCTTTGTGGAAGACACGGTGAGATCCTCAACATCCAACAACTAATGGGACGCAAACGGGGCGCCCAGTTTAGCGGTACACACATTGATGAATCACCCTGCCTGTGAAACACCGACATGACAGGTTATAGCTGGGTCGGGATTCAAACCCAGGCTGGACAGTTTAGAGTCAAGTGTGCGTACCTCCAGTCCAGGCCATCCTGCCAACTTGTATGCTGCATACAGGTGAAATATAAAGCGCGAGATATTTTTTATATATACTGTATATTTAAAAAAAAATTGGTGTGGTTTTTGGCGGGCTGGAACGGATTAATAGCATTTCAATGCATTTTAATGGGGAAATTTGATTTGAGAAACGAGCAAATTGAGTTACGAGCTCGGTCACAGAACGAATTAAGCTCGTAAGTCAAGGTTCCACTGTATATATATATATATATATATATATATATATATATATATTGTTGTGGAAATGAGGATTGTGTTTTTTTATTGTTGTGTAAATTGTTGTAAAAATATCGCCCTCCTTCCTCCAGTTGTGTATAAAGGTCAAAGTGTGTCCCGTAATTAGGTCATAAACAATCACGTTTAGCCAATCATAGATTTCCTCCTTGTTGGTAGTTTATTTCCTTATTCTATGTAGGTTAAGGCCTGTCTTCCATTAATTGACACTCCATTGCACCGAATTCAAATAGATAGATCCCCTTTCATTTTCATTTAATAAAGCCTCAATTGCCAACTGCATTCGCCGCAGCTATTGGGCGGTTTTCACCGTGACTCCATTAGCCACGAGGTAGGCTTGGAGAAAAGGGGGAGGAGCTGCCGAATCCTGGGCGTGCCGCCCATCGTCATGAAGGGTGGAGCCAGAGGGCCCGTGCCGACCAATCAGGGCCGAGGCGAGCTCACCGATGGGCGTGTCCTAGAGGCCGGCGGCTTGATTGCCCGCGGCGATATAAAAAGCGCGCGCGGAAGCCTTTGAGAGAAATGCGAAGGGAGAGTCAGAGATATGGCAGAAGTGAGAAGTGCCAAGTAGAACAAGTGCCAAGAACAAGTGCGCAGGAACAAGTGCGAGGTGCGAAGTGCTAAGTGCGAAGTGCGCAAGAACAAGTGCGAAGTGCGAAGCGCCAGGAGAGAGTTGCACAGAGGTGCCAAGAAAGAGTTCTAAGGAGCAGCTTTGAAGAGTGCATGGTGCATCGGAGGAGTTTCGCCGTGCAGTTTGGAACCGCGGCGGTTTGGCGATCCCAGCTCGAGTATTGACGGTGGCTGTCCGCTTCCAGCCCGACCGATCCCCGCTGAACCTTCCTCTCCCGCCAAGCTATTCCTCCTTCCGATCATTCCTGCCTGCAAATTCCCCATTCGTGTGAGTCCGTCTTTGTTTGTCTTGTCCTTGGGTTTCTAAGTAAGACTGCATAGGTAAGCGAGAATTTTCACTGTGTCTCCTTGATTTCTTCTGTAAATTATTTTATTATCCTTCCTTCTCCTTGGTTTCTTTTGGTTGTAAATAGTAAATAAATTATATTCGTATTTCCTACTTCTGTCTTCCTCTTCTTCTTCTTCACATCCGTGTCACCTTTGTCTTTTCCCCATTGAATATCTGTGGCACGATTTGGCCCACGTTTAAGGAATCGGGTCTTAGTCATTGTTAATAGTTCGGGCCGCGGCCGCCATCCGCTCGGCAAATCAACACCTTATCCGCGGTCCGCAACTATATATATATATATATATATATATATATATATATATATATATATATATATATATATATAGTATTGCGGTTTTGAGAGCGCACACATATAACATCATTAAAGGTTAAAAAGTTGCCCCCGTAGTTAGTCCACAAGCAACACGTAGGCCCACTTAGGATGTTAGTTATGTCTTAGTATGTGTGAGGATAAGGCAATTTCCCTAGTAAACATCTGCGTTGTGTAAAGGAAATAAGTTAAGGCCCTTTCATTTTGCCTCCACCCTCCAAATCTACCTCGTTGGGCAGAATCCATTCCACGCCCCATTTTGGCTGTTAGGGTGCTCACAAGTCAAGGGACACGAGGTAGGCCCGAAAAAGGGGGTGTGGGGGCGGCGCCGAGGCTGAAGCGGGGGAGACAGCAACGGTAAGGGCCACCAGCCAATCAGGGCTGAGGTGACATGGCCTGATAGGGCGTGGTAAGGGCGTGGCTGGGAGATTCCAGAGAGTTCGCTGGGCAGCGCTATATAAGCCACCATGCAAAGCCCTTAACAGGACTTGTTGGGAGAGGCGCTTTGTAGAGGACTCGCATCAGTGGCGCATTGTTGGACTTGTTGGGAGAGCGCACGATAAAGG